>NC_072008.2:121475000-121790000 GCF_028885655.2 Pongo abelii | reverse complement strand
CTGGGGAAGTTCTCCTGGATAATATCCTGAAGAGTGTTTTCCAACTTGGTTCCATTCTCCCTGTCACCTTCCGGTACACCCATCAAATGTAGGTTTGGTCTTTTCACATAGTCCCATATTTCTTGGAGGCTTTGTTCATTCCTTTTCATTCTTTTTTCTCTAATCTTGTCTTCACACTTTATTTCATTAAGTTTATCTTCGATCTCTGATATTCTGTCTTCCACTAGATCGATTTGGCTATTAATACTTGGGTATGCTTCACGAAGTTCTTGTGCTGTGTTTTTCATCTCCATCAGGTCATTTGTGTTCTTCTCTAAACTGATTATTCTAGTTAGCAATTCCTGAAACCTTTTTTCCAGGTTCCTAGCTTCCTTGCATTGGGTTAGAACATGCTCCTTTAACTCAAAGGAGTTTGTTATTACCCACCTTCTGAAGCCTACTTCTGTCAATTCATCAAACTTATTATCCGTCCAGTTTTGTTCTCTTGCTGGAGAGGAGTTGTGATCCTTTGGATGAGAAGAGGCTTTCTGGTTTCTGAAATTTTAAGCCTTTTTGCACTGGTTTTTCCTCATCTTCATGGATTTATCTATCTTCAGTCTTTGATATTGGTGACCTCCAGATGGGATTTCCGTGTGTATGTCCTTTTTGTTGATGCTGATGCTATTGCTTTCTGTTTGTTAGTTCTCCTTCTAATAGTCAGGCCCCTCTGCTGTAGGTCTGCTGGAGTTTGCTGGAGGTCCACTCCAGACCCTGTTTGCCTGGGTATCACCAGGGGAGGCTGCAGAACAGCAAAGATTGCTGCCTGTTCCTTCCTCTGGAAGCTTCATCCCAGAGGGGCACCCACCAGATGCCAGCCAGAGCTCTCCTGTATGAGGTGTCTGTCAACCCCTGCTGGGAGGTGTCTCCCAATCAGGAGGCATGGGGGTCAGGGACCCACTTGAGGAGGCAGTCTGTCCTTTAGCAGAGCTCAAGCACTGTGCTGGGTTATCTGCTGCTCTCTTCAGAGCCAGCAGGCAGGGAATTGTAAGTCTGCTGAAGCTGTGCCCAGAGCTGCCCCTTCCCCCAGATGCTCTGTCCCAGGGAGATGGGAGTTTTATCTATAAGCCCCTGACTGGGGCTGCTGCCTTTCTTTCAGAGATGCCCTGCCCAGAGAGGAGGAATCTAGAGAGGTAGTCTGGCTAAGGCAGCTTTGCTGAGCTGCTGTGGGCTCCACCCAGTTCAAACATTCCAGGGGCTTTGTTTACACTGTGAAGGGAAAACAGCCTACTCAAGCCTCAGTAATGTCAGATGCCCCTCCCCCCACCAAGCTTGAGCATCTTAGGTCAACTTCAGACTGCTTTGCTGGCAGCGAGAATTTCAAGCCAGTACATCTTAGCTTGCTGGGCTCTGTGGGGGTGGGATCTACTGAGCTAGGCCACTTGGCTCCCTGGCTTCAGCCCCCTTTTCAGGGGAGTGAACAGTTCTGTCTCGCTGGTTTTCCAGGTGACATTGGGGTATTAAAAAAAAAAAAAATTCCTGCAGCTAGCTCGGTGTCTGCCCAAATGGCTGCCCAGTTTTGTGCTTGAAATCCAGGGCCCTGGTGGTTATTCACCCAAGGGAATCTTGTGGTTTGTGGGTTGCAAAGACCATGGGAAAAGTGTAATATCTGGGCTGGAGCGCACCGTTCTACGCGGGAAAGTCCCTCAAGGCTTCCTTTGGCTAGGGGAATGAGTTCCCCAACCCCTTGAGCTCCCTAGGTTAGGCAACACCCCACCCTTCTTTGGCTCACTCTCCATGGGCTGCACCCACTGTCTAACTAGTACCAATGAGATGAGCCATATATGTTAGTTGGAAATGTAGAAATCACCCACCTTCTGTGTGATCTTGCTGGGAGCTGCAGATTGGAGCTGTTCCTATTTGGTTATCTTGCCAGCCACACCTACTTGTTCTCTTTATTTATATATGAATCCCTAGAAAATGTGTCACTATAGCTGATATAAGTATTTTCTACTCTCTGTAAATTCCAAACCTACCCCAGAGCCTTTACAGTCAGTCAATGACCTTGTTTCCTAGTTCACTGAGAAGATGAAAGTCCTCCAATGTGATCTTGTTTGACTTCACTACTATCCATGTTAAGATTTCTCTGAATCCACACTCCAAGTGCCCCTCCCAAAGTTAGCTTCTCCTCATATACTTTTAGAGCTTGGCACCCACACTAGCACACTGTCCACAATTTCCTTCCATAAATGTTTCCTTTGTACATCTACAAATAGGCACACAATCCTTTTGCTTGTATTTTAAAATTAGCTAAACAATCTATAACCACACATAGAATCAGAATTACATGTCTGAAGTATATGAACTGGAAAAGGCCTTCTTAGAAGTCCTGTACTCTTATCTCCCCTTATAATGATGAATAATCTTTGATATGCAAGGGGTTGTAAGTGACTGATTTAAGGCCACAGTCAATTAGCAGCAAGGCTGAGATCAGATCTCATAATGAGTGTCTATCATTCTATGACCTGTTTTTACTACTTTATATGCCTCTTTAAATGACCAGAAACAAGAGAAGACATGCATTCATTCTAAGTGTTGGTGATGAGAAAAAGCATTAAATACTGAAATGTGTTCATTAAATTTAGGGCTGCTTTTCCCAAAATACATGCTTACAGAAAACTTTGGCAGATAAATAATCACAATTTGCTTCAGTCCTGTATCTCTGGTGAAATTGCTAGCCCCAAATTAAGTGGATTCTAATATCCTGAAAGAAAGTTTTGGATATGCTACTTAAGAACATTAAACACATAAAGGTCTATTATAAAGCACACTTTTCCCACCAATAAAACTGACTGCAAATTTGCACATTTTCTGTTCAAGCTCTTATAATCTATTCTAGAAGCAGAAAGACCCAAGACATTTCTTCAGAAGTCCCAAAGTAACTTGTGTGATGTTATAAAACTTCTGGAAAGTATTCTAATCTCCAATAAAAGTCAATATTGATGAGACAGTAACATATGAGCACTTTAGTTTCCTGTCAGAGTTTTTGCCTTGTTCTTTAATTCTTCTTTCTTCCACCAGCAGGAGAGAAATACTATCCTAACGTTTCATACAGCCTGGAAGAAAAATAAAGAAAACTTTGGATAGAGCCTAATATAATTGCAAGTATGCTTTCATAAAATAAGACAGTGTATATACATATAACATTAAAATATTTGTAAAGCTGTCATTAGTTCAAAGTCATTTATGTAAATTATTAACATGAAAAAGGCCTCCTCAAATTTCACCAAACCTCTATGTAGTAGTAGTATCATATTAAAATTATAAAGTAGAAAATTCCAAGAAGCTAATTTGACTCACTCTAAGCAAAGAAGGTGGGGATTACTATTTGTTATTTGCTCCTATCAACAAGATTGACTTTAAAGACTATAGCAGATAGAACTAGGTAACTATCCCATGGTTCTACAAAGGAACTATCTATAATGAAGAAGTGAAAGCTGAAGGAATGCAATGGAGGTTTATTTAGGTTGATTGTTTCTAAAGATAACTATCAGCAACCTAATATTATTTCATGTTATTTCCCACTTTAATAAGGCAAGTAGTTTTCTTTCATATCTATTAAAGATGATACAAAAAGAAATGTTAGATTACCATATGCTGACTTTATCAGGACAAGCAAATCAATATGTGGTGATTATGTTTTAGGTCTAGAAATATAAAGTACTCTGTAGTTAAAACAATATCTACAAGGTCTTGCAAAGGAGAAGGGAAAGGATGTGTGACACAAATAAATAAAACAACTATATCAAATACTCAATAATCTTACATTTTTGGAATTTTCTACTGCTTTTTTTTAACTTTTTCAACTTTTGCCTAGTCCCCCAAAAATCTATTAAGATTGAACACAAGTGATTAGAAATTATCAGATCCCTCAGGCATAAGGTGGCTTCCAGCCTCTAATTCTATGCAGATTATTACTTTTATTGTGGTAAAAAAAATTTATATATATATAGGCTGAGCGTGGTGACTCACGCCTGTAATCATAGCACTTTGGGAGGCTGAGGTGGGTAGATCACGAGCTCAGGAGTTCGAGACCAGCCTGGCCAATATGGTGAAATCCTGTCTCTAGTAAAAATACCAAAATTAGCTGGGCGTGGTGGCAAACACCTGTAATCTCAGCTACTCGGGAGGCTGAGTCAGGAGAATTGCTTGAACCTGGGAGACGGACGTTGCAGTGAGCTGAGATTGCACCACTGCACTCCAGCCTGGGCTTCAGACTGAGACTCCATCAAAAAAAATTTTTTTTTAAATACAGAGCATGTAATTTACCAGTTTTCATATTAAAATCTTTTATCAATTGCTTTAAGAGAAACTGACTTACACCATACATAAAACATCAGCTACCACATATTCTTTCCTTAGCTAACTTACTGTGTTCAATGCTGGGCTTATCAAGGCCCATAACCAAGTATACATTAATATATTTGACCACATTCCCATGATTTTTAAAAGGATTTGAAATATTTTCAACTTTCATGGTTATATAATTTTTACATTTTCTTTCATGGTTTATTATGGGTTGAGGTGTGCCAAAGACCCCATTTTGAAAATAATTATAACTCAAAATTACTCTAAAACCAAAAACTGCAAGAAAATAATATATAATAAGATTATTGGATTTCTAGTAAAATATTTTATTTAAGTAACATTGGATCTGGAGTGGGAAGTACAAATACATAGTAAAGGAACGTCTCAGGAACATTCAAACACTCCAGGTGCATGCTTTTAAAACACATATATAATTGCCTGAATACTAAATTATTCCTAAATACAACATAAATTTAAAAAATCCTCTTTGGAGCAACAATGTAGGTCTCATTATTGTGCATACAGAGGGATTTGGTACTTTAGATTGTGATGAATATGTCTGCCCTCTTCATTGTGCTGATACTTTCACAACTGTCACATATGGCAATATTTATCCAATCATACACTTAAGGGCAGATTATCATCTGTCAATTATACCTGTACTACCACAGCTTAAAAAAAGGAAAACCTGTGTGACTAAGACAAAGCAACTAAGGAGAAAAGTGGTAAGTGATGAGGGCAGAGTAGCAAGATCTTGCTGACTGCTGACTATGACTGGTCATTGTTTTAATTCAAATTTCTTTTTAGTATACTTTAAGTTTTAGGGTACATGTACACAACATGCAGGTTTGTTACATATGTATACATGTGCCATGTTGGTGTGCTGCACCCATTAACCCATCATTTAGCATTAGGTATATCTCCTAATGCTATCCCTCCCACCTCCCCCCACCCGACAACAGGCCCTGGCAACTTTAAAGGAAAAACATTGGAGAGTATTTGGCAGATCTGATATAATTTGAATGATGAAAGACACTGGAATCAAAGATGTGTGAAACTGGAAGAGACACTGAGCTCTTCAAGTCTGGGTGCTCTCTAGAGAGAACGCCATAGATTTCCTTGAAGTTCCTGAATTTTTTTTTGTATGTGCATGTATTTTTAAAAATAAAATTTCCAGGCTGGGCATGGTGGCTCACACCTGTAATCTCAGCACTTTGAGAGGTGGAGGTGGGTGGATCACCTGAGGTCAGGAGTTTGAGACCAGCCTGGCCAACATGGTGAAACCCTGTCTCTACTAAAAATACAAAAATTAGCCAGGCGTGGTGGCATGTGCCTGTAATCACAGCTACTCGGGAGGCTGAGGCAGGAGAATCACTTGAAACTGGGAGGCAGAGGTTGCAGTGAGCTGAGAACATGCCATTGTACTCCAGCCGGGTGACAGAGCAAGACTTTGCCTTAAAAAAATAAAAAATAAATAAAATAAAATTTCCACATCATTCACCAGCTTCCCCAAAAGGTCCTTAATCATAATATTTTAAGAACCATTCATTTATTTGACCCTATTTTAGTTGAGGAAATTCAAATCTGGAGCAGTAAAACGATCTGGTCAAAATCAGAGATGACAAGTTAATGAGTCATAATGGGTTTGTGATGCTGACTATCCTCTTTTACCTGGTCTCATTATCTTTCTCCACCCCAATTCTTTTGGTTAACAGAACATAACCATAAGGGCACAGCACACAAAGCCAGTGTCTGTTGAACCCTGAACTAGCCAGCTCAGGTTACTGGGAGACTGTGTGTGCTATGTGATCCATAAGAGATTAGAAACCAATAGAAAGATTGGAAGCAGTCCCTTATGACTCCCTGATCAAACTTTTTTATAACATTTTAAACCAACTACAGTGTGTATTACTAAAATCACAAAAGAACAATACATCATAAATAATATTCACCTGTGAATGTCACTGTGCATCTGCCCTGTGTTATGGAGGAAAGAATGTTATGCAGCTGGTATTTGATAGTGGTAGTTTTCTTCCTTAAAAGGCACCACAAATAAGTCCATGCCAAATCCTTTCCAACAGTGGTTTCAGTAAAGTAAACTGCTTAACTACAAGACCACATGGCAGAGTGCACTTCACATGAGAAGGCTCACAGAGCCTTCAGAGATTCCATTGTAAGATGCTAGAGGGTCCTTTTCTCAGAAATCCAAGGGGACAAACAAGGTCACCTCAAATTCTTTCCCAGCTCTAAGGTTTATAGAAATATCAGGCTATTCTGAGAGGCTTGCAAGGTCCCAGGTTACTGAAATAACCCTGCCTATCTTTGCTCAATGTTGAGCACTGAGAATGTAGCTATGATGCAGGTAAAAGCCTAAGGAACATGGTTTCTACCAAATCTCCATGATACCAGTAAAAACTAGGTGAAAACATTATAGAAAGTCATGCTTCTAAATACCAAGGCATTCTGCTCTAGTTAAATAGTGACCTTTTCTGGGGCTTTGAGTCTAAACTGAATTCAGCAATGTTGGAATTTACCAAATAGGTTATTTTCAATCACACAAGGGAAATGCTCATGATCATCATAATTAACTCTAGCCATGGTCTATACATGGACACAGTGCCTAACCAGATATTAAGAGAGGAAGTTCAGTGAGATACTTACCTTTAAAAATGAGCCTATTGTACAGAATGGGGTAAAACACAATCAAAGTACAATTGATAATTGAGTTACATACCTATCTGATGTGGTAAATCAGTGTATGATCTTCATCTGTGCTTGAAGTCTGGGTCCACACCACCACAGGGCCACACCAACTGTAAATCACACTCTTATATTTTCTTACAATACTGTAACCTGAGAAGAAAAAAAAGTGTTGTTGAGTTCCTTAGCCATAGATAAAAACCAATTTTCCTAAGAATTCAGCATAATAAAAAAAGAAAACCCTGTCTCTTTAACTGTTTAAAAATACAGCAAGAACAACAATTTTAAAAACCCTTCAAACGATTATACAATCTTAGGAGAAATAAGCCTAAGCCTGAAAATGGTCTGGACTTTATAGGGAAAAACAAATTGTGATGTAATCAACTGTGGTCAATTAGTGACTTCACACAGTAATGTGCTGGAATTCAGGCTTGTGGTCAACAATACTGATCCACCTTTTCTGCTTGCTTAAGCTATTATCTCTGAATTTAATGAAATATTAATAAATAGTTTGTTAGTTTTACATCTTGGGATACAGAAATGTTCTCCCACTTGTAGCTTTTTTTATTACAGTGATGGTTGAGTATCCTGACATTGGGTGTGAAGTAACGGTTGAAATTCATACAGCACTGCTACTCAAGTAGCTATAAATGCCTTGCAAAACTGGCCTGAACCATTTGAGAGATTATTGCAAGGACCTGTTTATACATATTCCCAAAAGATCTATTTTATAGAAGCATGCACAGTTACTATGTATGGCTACACCCTGAATTCATTCAAAGCATCAAAGATCTGAAACCATGTACTAATTGTGTGAACCATGAAGGTAACTGTGGCCTTAATGCTGACCAATTCACACTACCAAACAACAACGCAGCACCCCTTGCATCAAAACTGGGGAAACATTACTGTTTGTCAGTGATGAACACATTGACAGGGAAAAATCCATGGGAAGTTCAGGATACTCTCTCTCATTGCAACCCCCATCCCCAGATATCCATGGAGCTCTCTCATCTCCTTCTTCAGACCTTATTTCCCATGTCTCCTTCTTAGCGAGGCCTTAGCTGCAAAATCTACCCAGAGGTGAAAATCCCACACCCACCCCACAGTGTTCCCTTCCCTGCTTAGTTTGCTGTGTAGCACATATGACTATTATGATACATACGTATCTTATTGATCCTGTTTTATCGGTCTCCCCTACTAGAATGTGAGCTTTATGTGAATAGGAATGTTTTTTGTGTTTATTTTATGGCTGTAGTTGGAGCATTAAGGACATGATGACCATATACTAGGTGTTCAACAAATGTTTGCTGAAGGAATTAATGAAAGTCACCTTTGTTCAACAATTCTAATCTTTGTGTCATTCCTAGAGGTGACCTTGTCATCAATATAGTGAACTTCTTTCAGAATTTCTTTCCACATATTACATTCTGATATAAAGGCCTATTAAAAATTGATACTTTGTACCTCCATTAAGCTATTGAATATTTTGACAATACTTAAAACAAAAATCATGTTTTCCAATTCTGCCTTGAAACTCAAGCAATTGTAGCTCTGTAAATGTGACTATAATCAACTCTTATTTTTGGTATTTTTACTCATATTCCTTAATACACTCAAATTCTGATTTGGTTGTTCTTGTTTACTCTTTTTTTTTTTATACTTTAGGTTTTAGGGTACATGGGCGCAATGTGCAGGTAAGTTACATATGTATACATGTGCCATGCTGGTGCGCTGCACCCACTAACTCGTCATCTAGCATTAGGTATATCTCCCAATGCTATCCCTCCCCCCTCCCCCCACCCCACAACAGTCCCCGAAGTGTGATGTTCCCCTTCCTGTGTCCATGTGTTCTCATTGTTCAATTCCCACCTATGAGTGAGAATATGCGGTGTTTGGTTTTTTGTTCTTGTGATAGTTTACTGAGAATGATGATTTCCAATTTCATCCATGTCCCTACAAAGGACATGAACTCATCATTTTTTATGGCTGCATAGTATTCCATGGTGTATATGTGCCACATTTTCTTAATCCAGTCTATCATTGTTGGACATTTGGGTTGCTTCCAAGTCTTTGCTATTGTGAATAATGCCGCAATAAACATATGTGTGCATGTGTCTTTATAGCAGCATGATTTATAGTCCTTTGGGTATATACCCAGTAATGGGATGGCTGGGTCGAATGGAATTCCTAGTTCTAGATCCCTGAGGAATCGCCACACTGACTTCCACAAGGATCGAACTAGTTTACAGTCCCACCAACAGTGTAAAAGTCTTCCTATTTCTCCACATCCTCTCCAGCACCTGTTGTTTCCTGACTTTTTAATGATCGCCATTCTAACTGGTGTGAGATGGTATCTCATTGTGGTTTTAATTTGCATTTCTCTGATGGCCAGTGATGGTGAGCATTTTTTCATGTGTTTTCTGGCTGAAAAAATGTCTTCTTTTGAGAAGTGTCTGTTCATGTCCTTTGCAAATTTTTTGATGAGGTTCTTTGTTTTTTTCTTGTAAATTTGTTGGAGTTCATTGTAGATTCTGGATATTAGCCCTTTGTCAGATGAGTAGGTTGCGAAAATTTTCTCCCATTTTGTAGGTGGCCTGTTCACTCTGATGGTAGTTTCTTTTCCTGTGCAGAAGCTCTTTAGTTTAATTAGATCCCATTTGTCAATTTTGGCTTTTGTGGCCATTGCTTTTGGTGTTTTAGACATGAAGTCCTTGCCCATGCCTGTATCCTGAATGGTAATGCCTAGGTTTTCTTCTAGGGTTTTTATGGTTTTAGGTCTAACGTTTAAGTCTTTAATCAATCTTGAATTGATTTTTGTATAACGTGTAAGGAAGGGATCCAGTTTCAGCTTTCTACATATGGCTAGCCAGTTTTCCCAGCACCATTTATTAAATAGGGAATCCTTTCCCCATTTCTTGTTTTTCTCAGGTTTGTCAAAGATCAGATAGTTGTAGATATGTGGCATTATTTCTGACGGCTCTGTTCTGTTCCATTGATCTATATCTCTGTTTTGGTACCAGTACCATGCTGTTTTGGTTACTGTAGCCTTGTAGTATAGTTTGAAGTCAGGTCGTGTGATGCCTCCAGCTTTATTCTTTTGGCTTAGGATTGACTTCGTGATGCCGGTTCTTTTTTGGTTCCATATGAACTTTAAAGTAATTTTTTCCAATTCTGTGAAGAAAGTCATTGGTAGCTTGATGGGGATGGCATTGAACCTGTAAATTACCTTGGGCAGTATGGCCATTTTCACGATATTGATTCTTCCTACCCATGAGCATGGAATGTTCTTCCATTTGTTTGTATCCTCATTTATTTCATTGAGCAGTGGTTTGTAGTTCTCCTTGAAGAGGTCCTTCACGTCCCTTGTAAGTTGGATTCCTAGGTATTTTACTCTCTTTGAAGCAATTGTGAATGGGAGTTCACTCGTGATTTGGCTCTCTGTTTGTCTGTTATTGATGTATAAGAATGCTTGTGATTTTTGAACATTGATTTTGTATCCTGAGACTTTGCTGAAGTTGCTTATCAGCTTAAGGAGATTTTGGACTGAAACAATGGGGTTTTCTAGATATACTATCATGTCATCTGCAAACAGGGACAATTTGACTTCCTCTTTTCCTAATTGAATACCCTTGATTTCCTTCTCCTGCCTAATTGCCCTGGCCAGAACTTCCAACACTATGTTGAATACTAGTGGTGAGAGAGGGCATCCCTGTCTTGTGCCAGTTTTCAAAGGGAATGCTTCCAATTTTTGCCCATTCAGTATGATATTGGCTGTGGGTTTGTCATAGATAGCTCTTATTATTTTGAGATATGTCCCATCAATACCTAATTTATTCAGAGTTTTTAGCATAAAGTGTTGTTGAATTTTGTCAAAGGCCTTTTCTGCATCTATTGAGATAATCATGTGGTTTTTGTCTTTGGTTCTGTTTATATGCTGGATTACATTTATTGATTTGTGTATATTGAACCAGCCTTGCATCCCAGGGATGAAGCCCACTTGATCATGGTGGATAAGCTTTTTGATGTGCTGCTGGATTCTGTTTGCCAGTATTTTATTGAGGATTTTTGCATCAATGTTCATCAAGGGTATTGGTCTAAAATTCTCTTTTTTGGTTGTGTCTCTGCCAGGCTTTGGTATCAGGATGATGCTGGCCTCATAAAATGAGCTAGGGAGGATTCCCTCTTTTTCCATTGATTGGAATAGTTTCAGAAGGAATGGTACCAGTTCCTCCTTGTACCTCTGGTGGAATTCGGCTGTGAAGCCGTCTGGTCCTGGACGTTTTTTGGTTGGTAAGCTATTGATTATTGCCACAATTTCAGCTCCTGTTATTGGTCTATTCAGAGATTCAACTTCTTCCTGGTTTAGTCTTGGGAGGGTGTATGTGTTGAGGAATTTATCCATTTCTTCTAGATTTTCTAGTTTATTTGCGTAGAGATGTTTGTAGTATTCTCTGATGATAGTTTGTATTTCTGTGGGATCAGTGGTGATATCCCCTTTATCATTTTTTATTGCGTCTATTTGATTCTTCTCTCTTTTTTTCTTTATTAATCTTGCTAGTGGTCTATCAATTTTGTTGATCCTTTCAAAAAACCAGCTCCTGGATTCATTAATTTTTTGAAGGGTTTCTTGTGTCTCTATTTCCTTCAGTTCTGCTCTGATTTTAGTTATTTCTTGCCTTCTGCTAGCTTTTGAATGTGTTTGCTCTTGCTTTTCTACTTCTTTTAATTGTGATGTTAGGGTGTCAATTGTGGATCTTTCCTGCTTTCTCTTGTGGGCATTTAGTGCTATAAATTTCCCTCTACACACTGCTTTGAATGCATCCCAGAGATTCTGGTATGTTGTGTCTTGGTTCTCGCTGGTTTCAAAGAACATCTTTATTTCTGCCTTCATTTCGTTATGTACCCAGTAGTCATTCAGGAGCAGGTTGTTCAGTTACCAGGTAGTTGAGCGGTTTTGAGTGAGATTCTTAATCTTGAGTTCTAGCTTGATTGCACTGTGATCTGAGAGATAGTTTGTTATAATTTCTGTTCTTTTACATTTATTGAGGAGAGCTTTACTTCCAACTATGTGGTCAATTTTGGAATAGGTGTGGTGTGGTGCTGAAAAAAATGTATATTCTGTTGATTTGGGGTGGAGAGTTCTGTAGATGTCTATTAGGTCCGCTTGGTGCAGAGCTGAGTTCAATTCCTGGGTATCCTTGTTGACTTTCTGTCTGGTTGATCTGTCTAATGTTGACAGTGGGGTGTTAAAGTCTCCCATTATTAATGTGTGGGAGTCTAAGTCTCTTTGTAGGTCACTCAGGACTTGTTTTATGCATCTGAGTGCTCCTGTATTGGGTGCATATATATTTAGGATAGTTAGCTCTTCTTGTTGAATTAATCCCTTTACCATTAGGTAATGGCCTTCTTTGTCTCTTTTGATCTTTGTTGGCTTAAAGTCTGTTTTCTCAGAGACTAGGATTGCAACCCCTGCCTTTTTTTGTTTTCCGTTTGCTTGGTAGATCTTCCTCCATCCTTTTATTTTGAGCCTATGTGTGTCTCTGCACATGAGATGGGTTTCCTGAATATAGCTCACTGATGGGTCTTGAGTCTTTATCCAATTTGCCAGTCTGTGTCTTTTAATTGGAGCATTTAGTCCATTTACATTTAAAGTTAATATCGTTATGTGTGAATTTTATCCTGTCATTATGATGTTAGCTGGTCATTTTGCTCATTAGTTGATGCAGTCTCTTCCTAGTCTCGATGGTCTTTACATTTTGGCATGATTTTGCAGTGGCTGGTACCAGTTGTGCCTTTCCATGTTTAGCGCTTCCTTCAGGAGCTCTTTTAGGGCAGGCCTGGTGGTGACAAAATCTCTCAGCATTTGCTTGTCTGTAAAGTATTTTATTTCTCCTTCACTTATGAAGCTTAGTTTGGCTGGATATGAAATTCTGGGTTGAAAATTCTTTTCTTTAAGAATGTTGAATATTGGCCCCCACTCTCTTCTGGCTTGTAGGGTTTCTGCCAAGAGATCCGCTGTTAGTCTGATGGGCTTCCCTTTGATGGTAACCCGACCTTTCTCTCTGGCTGCCCTTAACACTTTTTCCTTCATTTCAACTTTGGTGAATTTGACAATTATGTGTCTTGGAGTTGCTCTTCTCGAGGAGTATCTTTGTGGAGTTCTCTGTATTTCCTGAATCTGAATGTTGGCCTGCCTTGCTAGATTGGGGAAGTTCTCCTGGATAATATCCTGCAGAGTGTTTTCCAACTTGGTTCCATTCTCCCCGTCACTTTCAGGTACACCAATCAGACATAGATTTGGTCTTTTCACATAGTCCCACATTTCTTGGAGGCTTTGCTCATTTCTTTTTATTCTTTTTTCTCTAAACTTCCCTTCTCGCTTCACTTCATTCATTTCATCTTCCAGGGCTGATACCCTTTCTTCCATTTGATCGCATCAGCTCCTGAGTCTTCTGCATTCTTCACGTAGTTCTCGAGCCTTGGTTTTCAGCTCCATCAGCTCCTTTAAGCACTTCTCTGTATTGGTTATTCTAGTTATACATTCTTCTAAATTTTTTCAAAGTTTTCAACTTCTTTGCCTTTGGTTTGAATATCCTCCCGTAGCTCGGAGTAATTTGATCATCTGAAGCCTTCTTCTCTCAGCTCGTCAAAGTCATTCTCCGTCCAGCTTTGTTCCACTGCTGGTGTGGAACTGCGTTCCTTTGGAGGAGGAGAGGTACTCTGCTTTTTAGAGTTTCCAGTTTTTCTGCTCTGTTTTTTCCCCATCTTTGTGGTTTTATCTACTTTTGGTCTTTGATGATGGTGATGTACAGATGGGTTTTTGGTGTGGATGTCCTTTCTGTTAGTTTTCCTTCTAACAGACAGGACCCTCAGCTGCAGGTCTGTTGGAGTACCTGGCCAGCCGTGTGAGGTGTCAGTCTGCCCCTGCTGGGGGGTGCCTCCCAGTTAGGCTGCTCGGGGGTCAGGGGTCAGGGACCCACTTGAGGAGGCAGTCTGCCCGTTCTCAGATCTCCAGCTGCGTGCTGGGAGAACCACTGCTCTCCTCAAAGCTGTCAGACAGGGACATTTAAGTCTGCAGAGGTTACTGCTGTCTTTTTGTTTGTGCCCTGCCCCCAGAGGTGGAGCCTACAGAAGCAGGCAGGCCTCCTTGAGCTGTGGTGGGCTCCACCCAGTTCAAGCTTCCCGGCTGCTTTGTTTACTTATGCGAGCCTGGGCAATGGCGGGCCCCCCTCCCCCAGCCTCGCTGCCGACTTGCTGTTTGATCTCAGACTGCTGTCCTAGCAATCAGCGAGACTCCGTGGGCATAGGACCCTCTGAGCCAGGTGCAGGCTATACTCTCCTGGGGCACCGTTTCCTAAGCCTGTCGGAAAAGCACAGTATACGGGTGGGAGTGGCCCGATTTTCCAGGTGCCGTCTGTCACCCCTGGAAAGGGAACTCCCTGACCCCTTGCACTTCCCGAGTGAGGCAATGCCTCACCCCTGCTTTGGCTGGCGCACGGTGCACTCACCCACTGACCTGCGCCCACTGTCTGGCACTCCCTAGTGAGATGAACATGGTACCTCAGATGGAAATGCAGAAATCACCCGTCTTCTGCGTCGCTCACGCTGGGAGCTGTCCACCTTGTAGTTTTATCTAGTTAACTCCAGACATGCACTTCCTTCCTTTCTGCCTTTCTCTCCCAGGTTTGCAGTTAAGTCTCTTGTTTACTCTTTATCATGAACATTTTGAAACAAAGGTGATAGAACAATGTGGAAAAAATTCCATGTACTCAGCAACCAGTTTAACAATAATCAACATTTACAAATTATGTTTTATTTGCACTTTTACTGAAATATCTCAAAGTATATTTCAACTATTGTATGGCTTCATGTATGAATCCTAACAAGCTATTCAATCCATGCAGTTTACGATAATATACACTCTAACCAATAAGGATTTTAGGAAAAAATAACCAAAATGTCATCCTTGCCTCTAACAAAAATTAGAATTATTCTCTAATGGCACACAAAAATATCCATGTTCAATTTCCTTGATTGACCTAAATATGTCTCTTAAATTGTACTTGTTCTTCTTAGGATCAAAAGAAGTATTACACACGACTTTTAAAAAATATTTTAACATTCCTTTATTGATGGAAATGCAGGAAATTACATTTTGTTATTTGTTTTCTGGTTGTTTTGTGGTCTTCTTTCTTTCCTTTCTGTCTTCCTTTAGTGAAGGTGATTGTCTCTGGTGATATGGTTTAGTTTCTTGCTTTTTATGTTTGTGTATCCATTGTATGTTTTTTGATTTGAGGTTACTATGAGGTTTGCAAATACTATCTTATAACCCATTTTAAGCTAATAACAACCTAACACTGTTTGCATAAAGAAACATACAAAAAGAAAACTAATAGAAACTCTACACCTTATCTCCATCCCCCTGCTTTTTCACTTTTTGTTTTCTATTTTATTGTACTGACTATGTCTTGGACATATTGGACCTCCATTGTATGTTATTTGTTCTTTTTCTCTTGCTGTTTTAGGATCCTTTCTTTATCCTTGAATTTCAGGAGCCAGAATATTAAATGCTTTGAGGTGATCTTTGAATTAAATCTGGTTGGTGTTCTATAACTTTCTTGTACTTGAATGTTGATGTCTTTCTATAGGCTTGGGAAGTTCTCTGTTATTATCCCTTTATACAAACTTTCTACCCCTATTAATTTCTACCTCCTCTTTAAAGCCAATAACTCTTAGATTTGCATTTTTGAGGCTATTTTCTAGATCCTGTAGGCATGCTTTATTTTGTTTGTTTTTTTCTTTTGTCTCCTCTGACTGTCTATTTTTAAGTAGCCTGTCTTCAAGCTCACTCTTTCTTCACTTGATCAATTCTGCTGTAAAAAAAAAACTCTGATGCATTCTTTAGTATGTCAATTGCATTTTTCAGCTCCAGAATTTCTGCTTTATTCTTTGTAATTATTTTAATCTCTTTGTTAAATTTATCTGATAGAACTTTAAATTTCTTCTCTGTTATCTTGAATTTTTTTGAGTTTCCTCAACACAGCTCTTTTGAATTCTCTGTCTGAAAGGTCACATATCTCTGTTTTTCCAGGATTGGTCCCTGGTGTCTGGTTTACTTCATTTGGTGAGGTTAGGTTTTCCGGGATTGTCTTGATACTTGTACATGTCTGTCTGTGTCTGGGCATAGAAGGGTTAAGTATTTATTGTCTTTACAGTCTGGTCTTGTTTGTACCTGTCCTTCTTGAGAAGGCTTTCCAGATATTCCAAAGGACTTGGGTGTTGTGATCAAAGCTGTGTCTGCTTTACAGGGCATCCCAAGCCCAATAACACTGTGGGTCCACAGACTCATACAGGTACCACCTTGATGGTTCTGAAAAAGTTCTAACAGAATTCTCTGGATTACCAGGCAGAGACTCTTGTTCTCTTCCCTTACTTTCTCACAAACGAAGTGTCCTTCCATTCTGAGCCACCTGAAGCTGAGGGTGGAGTGACACAAGCACCCCTGCAGCCACCACCACTATGATTGCGCTGGATCAGCCCTGAAGCCAGCACAATGCTGGGTTTTGCCCAAGGCCTGCTGTAATCACTCCCTGACTGCTGCCTCTGTTCACACAAGGCCCTGGGGCTTTACAGTCAGTAGGTGGTGAGGCCAGCCAGGCCTATGTCTTTTCCTTCAGGGTGGTGAGTTACCCATGCCCCCATGAGGGCCTAGAGTGTGGGCAGGGAGCCAGGAACTAGAGTCAAAAACCTTAAAAGTCTACCTGGTGTTCTGTTGTGCTGCTGCAGCACTGGAACTCAAACTGCAAGATATGTTCCTTCCCACTCTTTCCACCCCTTTCCAAAGGCAGAAGAGCCTTACTCCATGGCCACTGCCACCACAGGTTTATATGAAGTACTGTCAGACTACCACCAATGTCCCCTTAAGGACCAAGTGATCTTGAGTCAGCTTGTGGTGAATGTTGCCTGGCCTGGGAGTCACCCTTCAGGGCAGTGGGCTCCCCTCTGACCTAGGGCAGATCCAAAAATACCATCCAAAAACCAAGTTCTGGAATCAGGGACTCCAAGAGCCCACTTGGTGCTCTACACTTCAGTGGCAAAGCTGGTACCTGAAGCTAGCAAGTCTCAGAGCCTCGCCCAAGGCCCTCAACATAGTACCTAGGTATCTCCGCTGGTTGTTCAGGGCCCAATGGCTCTTCAGTTAGCAGATGATGAATGCTACCAGGACTGGGTTCTTACCTTCAAAGCAGCAGGTTCCCTTCTGGCCCAGAAGATGTCTGGAAATGTCATCCTGGAGCTAGGGCCTGGAAAGTGGGCATCATTACCCTGACTGGTGCCCTATCCTGCTGTTGCTGAGCTGTTATCCAAGCTGCAAGACAATGTCCTCCCTACTCTTCCCTCTCCTCAAGTGTAAGGAAGGGGTCTCTGTTGGAGCCATGAGCTGTGCAGCCTGGGGTTAGTAGAGGGATGATGCCAGCACTCAGTTAACTTCCCTGGCTGCTGTGTCAGTAGGTCACATGTCCCCCTCGACTACTATCTCTGGTCCGAGTTCAGCACTAGGACTAATAAAAGTTGCAATACTTTTGGCCTAAACTGCCTTTCAAGGGCCCAGGGCATTTTAGCCTGCATTGGAGATTCCCCTCTGGCGAGGGCTAATTTAAATACTCCCTCTGTTGGGGTGGTGGGGAGCATCAGCTGTGTTTGGTCTGGTTTTCCTTTCTAACAGGACAGCACTGAGTTCAATGACTCACAATTGCTGCACTCTCCCTCCGCCAGCACACGGAAACACTTACTGCCAGGGGTTGGGGGAGGGGTGATGTGACAATTCAAGACTGTTTTTTTTTCTGCCTCTTCAGGGCCTCTTTCAGTGATATAAAGTTAAAACCAGGTCCTGTGAGTACTCACCTAATTTTTGGTTCTTATGACAGTGTTTTTCTTGTGTAGATAGTTGTTAAACTGGTGTCCTTGCAAGGGGTAGGGACAATAGGTAGAACCTTCTATTCTGCTATCTTGCTCTGCCTCGTCCTACACAACATTGATTCAAATATTTCCTCTTTTCCTTTCCTTTCCTTTCCTCTCTCTCTCTCTTTCTTTTTCTTTCTTTATTTTTTTGAGACAGAGTTTTGCTCTTGTTGCCCAGCCTGGAGTGCAATGGCACGATCTCAGCATCTCTGCTCACTGCAATCTCTGCCCCCTGGGTTCAAGTCATTCTCCTGCCTCAGCCTCCCGAGTAGCTGGGATTACAGACACCCACCACCACATCTGGCTAATTTTTGTATTTTTAGTAGAGATGGGGATTTGCCATGTTGGCCAGGCTGATCTCGAACTCCTGACCTCAGGCGATCTGTGCACCTTGGCCTCCCAAAGTGCTGGGATTACAGGTGTGAGCCACTATGCCCAGCCTCCTATTTCTTCTTTAATCTATAACAACACCACCCTCCCTCTTTTCTTTGCTATTCCTTTGGTGAGAGACTGGTTTATTATTTGTCCTGTAGAATTATTCATTTTTTACATTTTACTGTATCCATCCCAATGCAAAACCTATTCCTTTATAAGCAGAATATCTTGTAGTAATATCTATGGATGTTGCTAGATTCAGGTACAATTTTTTTGGCAGGAACATTCATAGTTGATGCTTTGTACTCTGATTGCATGATATCAGTATTCACACAATATGTTTCTCATATATTTGATGGAAAAGATCATATCAGTGAGTCACAGTATTCTCACCTTGATTCACCCATGATATAAAATTTCCCACAAATCTTGTACCTAAATTTTATTAAATCTATGTGCTGGTTTACATTTTGTCATTGACATACAATTCACATACTATGTAATTCACCATTTAAAAGTATACAAGTCATTGCTTTTTAGTACATTCACAAAATTGTGTATCTATTACCACAACAAATTTTAGAAAATTTTTCTAAAATGAAAGCTCCATTTCTATTAGCAGTCATTTCTTATTCCGCCTTCCCCAGCCCCTGGCAACTACTAATCCACTGTCTCTGTGTAGATTTGCCTATTCTGGCCATTTCATATAAAGGGAATCATGCAATATGCATTTTTGTCTGGTTTCTTAATGTATTATAATAGTTTCAAGGTTAAATCCATGTGGTATCATGTATCTGTGCTTCATTCCATGTTATGGCTAAATAATAAGCCATGGTATGGATACAGCACATTCGTTTAAACATTCACCAGTTCATGGGCATTTGGGTTGTTTCTCCTTTGGGTTTTATGAATTATGCTGCCACAAACATTCATGCATAACTTTTGTTTAAATATCTACTTTCAGTTATCTTGGATATATACTTAGGAGTGGAATTCCTGGATCACGTGGTAATTATACGTTTAACTTTTTGTGGAAGTGCCAAACTCCTTTCCATAATATCTACATTGTTTTACTTTCCCACCGGCAATGTATGACAGTTTCAATTTCTCTACATCTTCATCACACTTGTTATTTTCGATTTTGTTTTTATTCTACCCATCCTAGTAAGTGTGAAGTGTATGTCCTCGTGATTTTGCTTTGTATTTGCCTAAATGAATGATGTTGAGCATCTTTTATGGAGCTGCTTGCCCATTTGCATGAAGAGCGCGAAGGATTTGCAGCCTAGCATGTTTGGATTCATCCTGTGACACGCCGGTTCACCTTGGCAAAGCTTTAGCCTCTGTGGACCTTGGTTTCCTGGCACAATGAGTGCTTATTGAATCTGTGTCGGTTCAGATAATGTAGACAGAAAAAAGGCTATGACTTGATTCCGTGTCAGGCAATGGCCATTCCTACATTAAATAAAGGAGCAGAAAAACAGGGAGGCATCCAGAGAGGTGCAGCTGAGATTCATAGCCCAATTCTTTTTTGGCTAATTCCACCTGGGAAGGAGAGGGACGCTCTTTCCACTTTCCATTTTCTACAACATGGAATTGTGGCAGAATCTTAACCCCTCCCTCAACTCTCCCCTAAGCCGGTGAAGGCATCTGTCTGACCAGAACAAAGTATCACCTATGCCCATTTATTCTCCTCCCCCTACCTCCTGGTAATTCCCATCCACCTCTGCCCAAACAGCAAGGGAATGAGTAAGAGAAGAGGTTTGGGAGTAACTGGCCAGCAGGTGGTCTTGGGGTGGGGTGGGGAAGGGGGACTGAGAGAGTGAAGGTCAGTTGGTGGGGAGTGAAATGGAGGCAGAAAATTCTAAGGAGTTGGAGGCGGTAAAAGTGCAGTTGTACTCTCCTCAGGTTGGTGCAGAGGCCTTGGATTTCTTTTTAAAGTGTTTCTTTTAAGGTGGGTATACTGGGGAGTGGACCTGGGCAGCGGAGACTTTGGTTCTCACTTGAAACACTTGTTTATTTGTAGGGAAAAAATTCCTTAAAAATTTTCTTCAGAAAAATTTTTGTAAAAGTCCATCAGGTCCTAAAACATTGGGTTTGTGAAACAAAAAATAACAGTAAAAGTCCATCAAAGACTATATTATGAATAGAAAATTAAATGGGTCCACAAAAATATCTTCACAATCAATAGGTTGGCAACTGAATAGCCTGCATGCTTCCCATGGGTCTTGGGAGCTCACCAGACTATTATTTTAAAAGGATCTTTATTTGCATCTCTCCCTCCCACTTAAGAAATCAGGTGCTAGAAGAATGTACGCCCCAATTTAACAGTCCTCTTCTCTGAGTGGTGTCATCACGGGTTATCTTCGTTTTTCTTTATACACTACAGGTGTCTTCATTCTGCGAATATTATTTTGCAAGACAAAAGTGTTCCTTTTTTTTTTTCAAAAGAAGGAAGATATCAGGGCACTGGTCAGACAGGGGAAACCTTCGAGTCGCTGTCACTCTTTCGGACGTAGCATTTCATCACCCACCTAGGCAGCGTGTGCGCCAACCAGCAGCATCCCGTGGAATGGCCGCAGAAGCAGCACTGGGCCCCTAACAGTTCCAAACAAAAATCAGGGAATGATAGGGCACCGGCAGTGTCTGGTCTTGGGAACCAGACATTTCACTCCCCACCAACTGACCTCACACTCTCAGCCCCATGCCCCTACCCCAAGACCACCTGCTGGCCAGACACTCCCAGACCTTTTTTCTTACTCATTACCTCTCACCTGGGGAGGGAGCAATTGAGGCTTTTAGTAACCTCAGGCAATATAATGATACAAACTTATCGGTTGAAAATATGCATATTTAAATTTCTTTTACGTCTAAATGGTTTGCGAATATTGAACTATAGATATTCCATTGTATTGTTCTGACTCAATCATCGTTTGCCCCCTAGCAACAAGGACCTTATTCTAAGGGAAAGAAATAGATTCTACCGAGCAACTGGCCAAGATGAAAGATTTCCCACCTGACTCCGTAGCCCACCTCTCCCGGCCCTTCAAGCACCTACGAGTGGCTTAAGATGTCCCACTCCTCCCCTGGGCGGAGCCGACACCACACAACCCGGATTCCCAACACCTCCCCTTCCTCTGACCTTCAGCTTCCACCCGCTCTGGGGAATAGGAGACACAGAAGATGGAGGGAGGGATGGCAGCCTACCCTGTGGCAACGCGGGAGTCGCGTTGCCGCAGGGGGCGCATTGGGGTCCAGCCGTCCCCGGAACGCAGATCAGAGGTAGTCGGACCTTTCTCGCTGGCGCGCGGCCTCAGCCAGGTAGGTCTCCTTCCTTCGTCTTTCCTTTCTTTGCCTTTCCTTTCCCTGACGCTGGGGGAAGTAGGGCAGGGGTCTGTGCCGTAGGCGGCCTTTCTGGTGCAGAGGACCTTCCCCATCCTCCATCATGTGAGCAGCCAGAGCCGGGCGCTCGAACTTGCGCAATGGTTGCTGCCGCACCACCGGCTCGGGCGTCCGGCAGGTATCTGGGAGTCCCCGAGGGCCGAGTTGGGGCCGTGTGGGCGGGTCAGGGTCTTGCGTTTTTGGAGCACTGAGTTTTTAACCCCTGCCTAAGTTTTCAGTTCTGGTAAGTGTAGGGAGAGCCTCCTAGCAGAGTCCCTCTAGCCTTCCTCGTCGGTTGGCCTGGAAGCGTTTCTGTGTGGCCAAAGGGCGGGGTGAACAGGAGGAGAAGGGTGCGCCCACGGATTCCTTCGCCCCACTCGAGTTCTCCCCACCTACGTGGCTGGAGGAGGGTGCGCGTGCTCTGTCGGTTTGGACTGAGTGGTGGTTAAACCGCATGGCCGCCGTGCGTGCTCACAAGTGCTGGGCTCCCTTGAATGTACCCCTAAAGAGGGGACATTTCCTCGGATGAAATTTTGACCTTAAAGCAATACAGCTCCCTTTCTACGTACGCATTTAAAGACATGGAAAGACAACCCCCCAGATTTTCAGGGGCTCGCTCACATTTTCATCTTTTTTCAGTTCTGTGAAATGGGAGGATTTGAAACGGCCATGATTATTAAGAAAAAGAATGAAGCTTCTTAAATAAGTATCAAAAATTACAAAAGATAGTGGTAATAATACAAAATATAAGCTCAACAAATTATATGTAGACAAAAAAAGTCCAAAAGGAAAGAAGACACAATTGTCACAGTTATACGGGCTATTTCTAGATGAAGATGTTAAGAGTGTTTGTGTGTGTTTGTGTGTTCGCTCTTGTTGTGCTTTGTGTTTCTTGTTACTGATACTAAGGCAAAAGTTTGGCCTTATTTCCAAAATTAGAAAAACTGACCAAAGTTCTGTGATTTGATTGCATGAGAGGTCATTTCGCATAATGGATTGCACTGTGTTTTAAGTGGGATTATAACCATTTTAACGGTAAAGAAAACAAAGCAATTGCACCAGAACATGTGGTTTTACATTCCTCGTGAGATGGCATTTGGCTATCTGCATGTGTAGGACAAATTCTAGCAAGAAAATAGTGTGATTACTTGAGAACACTTGAGAGGAGCCAGAACCAAGATTCCTCAGAGGGGGACAGGTCATGGTTGGAAATTGATAATATGTGAAAAATTATACAACAGTGTAGTTTTCGTTTTATTTCCCTTCTTATGAGTCGCTAAAAGATATTTTGGTATATTTTAAGATCCTTGTATGTCTTTTTCTGTGGACTCTTAAAGTCTATTTCTGTTGGGGTAAGGGGAATTGAACAGGCACTGTTACACATTCTGAGAGCTGGCTCTACAGAAAAGGATGCTCAGGGGACCCTTGGCATTCAGTGAGGCACACACACACACAGAGTAGAATCACCGTGCTAGAGACCCCCACACACAAACACACAGTAGAAACACGATGCTTGAGCCAGACACACACACACACATACACACAGTAGAAACACAGTGCTACAGCCAGACACACAGACGGAACACAATTCTAGAGCCAGAGACAGGCAGACAGACACACACACACCGCGCGCGCGAGCGCACACACACACACACACACACACACACACACACACACGGAACACAATGCTAGAGCCAGAGCTGCCAGGTCGTGGTCGCTGACTGTGAAGGCAGACACCAGGCTGTCTAGTGGGGTCCTTGCAAGAGTCTGCCATTTTCTATGCTCATGGGAGATGTAGGAACTGTGGCAGTTCAGCTGCATCACACATCAGCATCTGGAAAACCTCACGCAAGCAGTCTTTGGCGCTGTCTGAGCCATGACTCTGTGTGCCTGGATTCCTGATTTATGCAGCTCAGCACTAGGCAGAGTGTGCAAGGATTTCTTCTTGGCCACCAGGATGATAGGCACATTCAATCAAAAGTGTTTGGGGGGTATCCCAGCAAGTTGGTTATTTTGTGTCTCCATTTTCATTGATTTCAATTTTTTTATGTGTTTATTTATTGGCAACTGAAATTTTTTGAAATTTTTTCCATAAGTTATTGGGGTACAGGTAGTATTTGGTTACATAGTAAGTTCTTTAGTGGTGATTTGTGAGATTTTGGTACACCCATCACCCAAGCAGTATACCACTGCACCATATTTGTAGTCTTTTATTCCTTACCTCCCTCCCACTCTTCTGCACAAGTCCCCAAAGTCCACTGTATCATTCTTATGCCTTTGTGTCCTCATAGCTTAGCACCCACATATCAGTGAAAACATGGTGTTTGGTTTTCCATTCCTGAGTTACATCATCTGGAATAATAGTCTCCAATCTCATCCAGGTCACTGCAAATGCTGTTAATTAATTCCTTCTTATGGCTGCATAGTATTCCATCAAATATAACAGTTTCTTTATCCACTTGGTGATTGATGGGCATTTGGGTTGGTTCCACGAATTTGCAATTGTGAACTGTGCTGCTATAAACATGTGTGTGCAAGTATCATTTTCGAATAATGACTTCTTTTCCTCTGGGTAGATATCCAGTAGTGGGATGGCTGGATCAAATGGTAATTCTACTTTTAGTTCTTTAAGAAATCTCCACACTGTTTTCTGCAGTGGCTGTACTAGTTTACATTCCCACCAGCAGTGTAGAAATGTTCCCTGTTCACTGCATCCATGTCAACATCTACTGTTTTTTTATTTTTTTATTATGGCCATTCTTGAAGGAGTAAGGTGGTATTGCATTGTGGTTTTGATTTGCATTTCCCTGAGCATTAGTGATGTTGAGCATTTTTTCGTATGTTGGTTGGCCATTTGTATATCTTTTAAGAATTATCAATTCATATCCTTAGCCGATTTTTAATGGGATTGTTTTTTTCTTACTGATTTGAGTTCATTGTAGATTCTGGATATTAGTCCTTTGTTAGATGTATAGATTGTGAAGATTTTCTCCCACTCTATGGGTTTTGTGTATACTCTGCTGACTGTTCCTTTTGCCATGCAAAAGCTCTTTAGTTTAATTAGGGCCCAGCTATTTATCTTTGTCTTTATTGCATTTGCTTTTGGGTTCTTGGTCATGAAATCCTTGCTTAAGCCAATGTCTAGAAGGGATTTTCCAATGTTATCTTCTAGAATTTTTATAGTTTTGGTCTTAGGTTTAAGTTCTTAATCCATCTCAAGTTGACTTTTGTATAAGGTGAGATATGAGGATCCAGTTTCTTTCCCCTACATGTGGCTAGCCAGTTATCCCAGCACCATTTGTTGAAAAGTGTGTCCTTTCCCCACTTTGTTTTTGTTTGCTTTGTCAAAGATCAGTTGGCTGTACGTATTTGGGTTTATTTCTGGGTTCTCTATTCTGTTCCATTTGTCTGTGTGCCTATTTTTATACCAGTATCACGCTGTTTTGGTGACTGTTCTTATAGTATAGTTTGAAATCAGGTAGTGTGATGCCTCCAGATTTGTTATTTTTGCTTAGTCTTGCTTTGGCTATGTGGGATCTTTTTTGGTTCCATATGAATTTTAGGATTGATTTTTCTAACTCTGTGAAGAATTATGGTAGTGTTCTGGTGGAGATTGCATTGAATTTATAGATTGCTTTTGGCAGTATGGTCATTTTCAAAATATTGATTCTACTCATCCATGAGCATGGGATGTGTTTCCATTTGTTTGTGTTATCTATGATTTCTTTAAGCAGTGTTTTGTAGTTTTCTTGTAGAAGTCTTTCGACTCCTTTGTTAGGTATATTCCTAAGTGTTGTTTTTGTTTTGTTGTTTTTTTTTTTTTCCCTGCAGCTATTGTAAAAAGAGTTAAGTTCTTGATTTGTTTATCTGTTTGGTCACTGTTGTTGTATGGAAGAGCTACTGATTTCTGTACATTAATCTTGTATCCGGAAACTTTGCTGAATTCTTTTATCAGTTCTAGGTGCTTCCTAGAGGAGTCCTTAGGGTTTTCAAGGTAAACAATCATATCATCAGCAAACAGTGACAGTTTAACTTCCTCTTTACCATTTTGGATGTCCTTCATTTCTTTCTCTTGTCTGATTGCTCTGGCTAGGACTTCCAGTACTATGTTGAAAAGGAGTGGTGAGTGGCCATCCTCGTCTTGTTCCAGTTCTCAGAGGGAATGCTTTCAACTTTTCCCCATTCAGTATTATGTTGGCTGTGGTTTTGTCACAAATGGCTTTTATTACATTAAGGTGTGTCCGTTGTATGTTGATTTTGCTGGGGGTTTTAATCATAAAGGATGCTGGATTTTGTCAAATGGTTTTTCTGCATTTATTTAGATGACCATGTGATTTTTGTTTTTAATTCTGTTTATGTGGTGTATCACATTTATTGACTTATGTATGTTAAACCATCCCTGCATCCCTGGTATGAAACCCACTTGATCCAGCTGGATTATGTTTTTGGTATGTTGTAGGATTCAGTTAGCTAGTATTTTGCTAAGGACTTTAGCATCTGTGTTCATCAAGGATATCTGTCTGTAGTTTTCTTTTTTGGTTGTGTCCTTTCCTAGTTTTGGTATTATGGTGATGCTGGCTTCATAGAATGAATTAGGGAGGGTTCCTTTTTTATCTTGTGGAATAGTGTCAAAAGGATTGGTACCAATTCTTCTTTGAATATCTGGTAGAATTCTGCTGTGAATCTATCTGATCCTGGACTTTTTTTGTTGGTAATTTTTTAATTACCGTTTCAATCTCACTGCTGGTTATTGGTCTGTTCAGGGTATCTCGTTCTTCCTGATTTAAGCTAAGAGAGTTGTATTTTTCCAGGAATATATCGATTTCTTCTAGGTTTTCTAGTTTATGTGCATAAAGGCATTCATAATAGCCTTGAATGATCTTTTGTATTTCAGCGGTGTCAGTTGTAATAACTTCTGTTTTGTTTATTAGCAAGGTTATTTGGATTTTCTCTCTTCTCTTGGTTAATCTTACTAATGGTCTATCAATTTTATTTATCTTTTCAAAGAACCAGCTTTTTGTTTCATTGATCTTTTGTATTTTTTTTGTTTCAATTTCATTTAGTTCTGCTCTGATCTTGGTTATTTCCTTTCTTCTGCTGAGTTTGGGTTTGGTTTGTTATTATTTCTCGAGTTCCTTGAAGTATGACCTTAGATTGTCTATTTGTGCTCTTTCAGACTTTTGGATGTAGGTGTTTATAGCTATGAACTTCCCTTTTAGCACCACCTTTGCTGTATTCCAGAGGTTTTGATAGATTGTGTCATTATTGTCATTTAATTCAAAGAATTTTTAAATTTCCATCTTTATTTCATTTTTGATCCAATGCTCATTCAGGAGCAGGTTATTTAATTTCCATGTAATTACATGGCTTTGAAGGTTTATTTTGGAGTTGATTTCCAGTTTTATTCCACTATGGTCTGAGAGTGCTTGATATAATTTCAGTTTTTTTAAGTCTATTGAGGCTTGTTTTAAAGCCTATCTTATGGCCTATCTTGGAGAAAGTTCCATGTACTGTTGAATAAAATGTGTATTCTGTGGTTGTTGGAGAAAATGTTCTGTATGTAGCTCTTAAGTCCATTTGTTTCAAGGTATAGTTTAAATCAATTGTTTCTTTGTTGACTTTCTGTCTTGATGACATGTCTAGTGCTGTCAGTGAAGTATTGAAGTCCCCCACTATTATTGTGTTACTGTCTATCTCATTTCTTAGGTCTATCAGTAATTGTTTTATAAATTTGGGAGCTCCAGTGTTAGGTGTATATATGTTTAGGATTGTGATATTTTCCTGTTGGACAAGGCCTTTTACCATTATATGCTGTCCCTCTTTGTCTCTTTTAACCACTGTTGCTTGAAAGTTTGTTTTGCCTGTTATAAGGATAGCTACCCCTGCCCACTTTTGGTGTCCATTTGCATGAAATGCCTTTTTCCACCACTTTAAGTTAATGTGAGTCCTTATATGTTAGGTGAGTCTCCTGAAGGCAGCAGATGGTTGGTGAGTTCTTATCTGTTCTGCGATTCTGTATCTTTTAAGTGGAGCATTTAGGCCATTTGCATTCAATGTTAGTATTGAAATGTGAGGTACCATTACTTTCATTGTGCTTTTTGTTGTCTGTGTACTTGGTGTTTTTCGTTTTTTGTTTTTCCTTTTTTTTTCCACAGAAAAGTCAGAATTAAGTTTTATTTCACATTGGTAGAAACCATGAAAAACATTTACATTTTCCCACATTACACCACAACATTTCAATGGACTATTTCTTGCCATAAATATCTTGCTGATTTGTAGAACTGAAATAACAGTTTATGTTCTTCAAGGTAAAGAAAAATGACATAGTAAATGATTGTTTAAACTTGTATTTTTGTTTTATAGGTCCTATGTGATATATGATTGAAAGAGGTTCTGTTTTGATGTGTTTCCAGGATTTCTTTCAAGATTTAGAGCTCCTCTTAGCAGTTCTTCTAGTGGTGGTTTGGTAATGGTGAGTGTTCTCACCATTTGTTTGTCTGAAAACAACTGTATCTTTCTTTCATATATGCTTCATATATGATGCTTAGTTTCGCTGGATACAAAATTCTTGGTTGATAATTGTTTGTTTGAGTAGGCTGAAGATAGGGCCCCAATCCCTTCTAGTTTATAAGGTATCTGCTGAGAAATCTGCTGTTAATCTGATAGATTTTTCTTGATAGGTTACCTGGTGCTTCTGTCTCACAGCTCTTGAGATTATTTCCTTCATCTTTGAATAAAGTGATGACAGTGTGCCTAGGCAAAGATCTTTTTGTAATGAATTTCCCAGGTATTTTTTGTGCTTCTTGTATTTGGATGTCTAGGTCTCTAGCAAGGCTGGGGAGGTTTTCCTCGATTATTCCCCAAGATATGTTTTCCAGGCTTTTAGAATTCGCTTCTTCCTCAGGTACACCAATTATTCTTAGGTTCAGTTGTTTAACATAATCCCAGACTTCTTGGAGACTTTGTTTATATTTTATGATTCTTTTTACTTTGTCTTTGTTGGGTTGGGTTAATTTGAAGACCTTGTCTTTGAGCTCTAAATTTCTTTCTTCTACTTGTTCAATTATATTCCTGAGACTTTCCAGAGCATTTCACATTTCTAAAAGTGTGTCTAAAGTTTCCTGAATTTTTTATTGTTTTTTCTTTAAGCTATCTATTTCCATGAATATTTCTGCCTTCACTTCTTATATCATTTTTTGGATTTCCTTGCATTGGGCTTCGCCTTTCTCTGGCCCCTCCCTGATTAACTTAATAACTAACCTCCTGAACTTTCTTCAGGTAAATCAGGGATTTCTTCTTGATTTGAATCCATTGCTGGGGAACTAGTGTGATTTTGGGGTGGGGGTGTTGAAGAGCCTTGTTTTGTCATATTGCCAGGGTTGGTTTTCTGGTTTCTTCTCATTTGGGTAGGCTCTGTCAGAATGAAGGTCAAGGGCTGAAGGCTGTTGTTCAGATTCTTTGGTCCCATGGGGTGTTTCCTTAATGTACTACTTTCTTCTCCCTATGGATGTGGCTTCCTGTGAGCCAAACTGCAGTGATTGTTGTCTCTATTCTTGGTCTAGCCACCCAGTGAGTCTACCCAGCTCCAGGCTGGTACTGGGGGTTGTCTGCAGAGTCCCATGATGTGAACTGTCTATGGGTCTTTCAGCCATGGATACCAGCACCTGTTCCAGTGGAGGTGGCAGAGGGTGCAATGGACTCCATGAGGGTCCTTAGCTTTGGTGGTTTAATGCTCTATTTTTGTGCTGGTTGGCCTCCTGCCAGAAGGTGGTGCTTTCCAGAAATCATCAGCTATAGTAGTATGGAGAGGGACTGGTAGTGGGCAGGGCCCTAGAACTCCCAGGATTATATACCCTTTGTCTTACACTACCAGGGTGGACAGGGAAGGACCATCAAGTAGGGGTGGGGCTAGGCATGTCTGAGCTCATACTCTCCATGGGTGGGTCTTGCTCCAGCTGCTGTGGAGGATGGAGGTGAGATTCCCATGTCATTGGAGCTGTGTACCTAGGAAGATTATGGCTACTTCTGCTGAGTCATGCAGGTTGTCAGGAAAGTGGGGAAAAGCTGGCAGTCACAGGCCTCACCCAGCTCCCACACAAATGGTAGGGCCAGTCTCATGTCCACTGTGCCCCCGCAAACAGCCCTGAGTCTATTTCCAGGCAGTGGTTAAGTTGGGCTTGAAAACTTGCCCAAGGCTATCTACCTCCCAGCTGCAAGAGAAAAGCTCTTCCGCCACCTGTGAAGTCTACAAGCCTGATTCACACCCTCCCCTGAGTTCTGGTCAGGAGGCTTCTCGTCCCATTCAAACTGTTACAAAGTTCAGCTAGAGAATTCCTTCTCCCTGTGGAGTTTTACCCCTTGCTCCTCTGGCCACCCTCCCGATGGATCCCTGTGGTGCCAGGCAGGAATGGGCTGCTTGGGGACCCGGTGAGCTCCCAGGTCCTTTCTGCTGCTTCCTCTACCCCTGTATTTTACTCATCTCTCTAACTTGACTCAGCTGCAGGTAAAGTCAGAAACCTCTCCTGCAAACTGACCTTCGGCTTCTCCAGTCGGGGTGTGCTCAGGAGAGGGGGGTCTCCCTTTCCCACTTCTACAGTTGGGGCACTCACAGTATTTGGGGTGTCTCCTGGGTCCCGCAGGTGCAGTCTGTTTCCTTTAGAGGGTCTGTGAATCCTCTCAGGATTGCTGGTTTGTTCTTGCAGTTGATCTGGAGCTAAAATTCACAATGCAAGACGCCGCATGCTGCTCTGTCCGGAGCTGTAATCTAGTCCTGCCTTCTGTCTGCCATGATGCTGTCTCTCTCCTGATTTCAATTTCTTAAAAAAAATTCTGTCTTAATTTCATCAATGACCCAAAGATCTCTTTTTAGGAAATTGTAAGCTCTTTTTAGGAGTGCTCTAAGAAAGGAAGTTTAAATATTATCAAGTATGTGTTAGCTAGAAAAAAAAACTACATTTTTTTCTCAACTGTGAGAATTCTGTGGTAAACATGATAAGTAGGGCTGGGCCATCCTAGGGACACTGCTAGAAGACATTCTAGATTTTGGTGAATCCTTTAGTGCAGAGGTTTGAACAGAGTTTTCATGTGCCAAGTATTCTGAGATCTTCTATCTAACTGACCTAAAAGTAGGACCATCATAGCCTGAAGAAGAGAGGACAGCATTGTGAGAAGAGCTGGGTCCTCAGGCCCTGTTGTCTTGGAATGGCAATTTTGCATCATACTTCATGCCAGTCCTGATGCCTCAGAGCTGCCACTCTTTGTGTTTAGCTGCCTGAGACCTCAAGGTTAAATTATATTATAGTAAGAATGCTCAAGACAGAATGTTCCCACTGGTCCTAAGTAGATTTGACTTCAACTCTGTGCCCAGACTAAAGACATTTCCTATAGTCTTGACCAGATCCAGTGTTAAAGATAGAACCATGGGTAGATATGTTTGGATCCATTCCTAGAGTTACATGGTGGGGACAAATTTATTCTTCTCTGAGAGGAAGCTAAAGACCATTCTACCAGAAAGATGCCCTGCACACTGGAGGACCAACTGTGAGAGCTAGGAGTCACTTAGTGACAATCACTTTAATGCTGGTTGGCTTTTTTTCAGTGGCAAATGATGGAGGAAGAGGTAACTGAGTGGGTGGCACCAAAGGGCATGTTAACATTTCTGGTAAAATACTGCCATCTAAAGGAGACTCTTTCCCAAACCAGTCACCCATCTTCCCCTCTTCCCCTCTTCCATCTTCCCCCAACTTCCTATTTTCTCCCACACTGACTCACCTCACCACTCCTCATCCTTCCCTATCAAACCTTCCTGTGGTGCATTGGAAATGGAAAACAAAGTCCTAGGTTGAGGGGACACGCAGCAGAACCGCACTCCAAAATGCATATATAAAGCATCTCCTGGGAACAGCTCAGACTTTGCAACCTCCAAACCCAGGCACCAGGAGGAGACAACCAGCCAGGGAGCCTGAGCTGAAAGGCACAGGAAGCCTAGGCTAGGGACTCTGCTTACCACCATGTTTATTCAAAACTGCAGTAGCATATCTCGAAATTGTATGTTCACCTGAAGTTTGAGTCCCAACCTCCAGGGGACAGTGGGACGCTGGTCGCCTTTGACCTCTTGGTCAAGCTGCCCTTGCAGTGACCCGTGAGAATGCCCAAGTGCAAATGTCTCCTGGAAAGCAGGGGTTGGGCTCAGATCCTACTGCGTGCCCAATTTTCTTCTCTTCCCTGAGGGCTCCACCATCCTCCCATGCTAAAGGCACAGTTAGGGATGTGTTTAGGTTGGGTCCATCCCTTGGATGGTTCAAGGGGACCGCTTCCCTGTTTGTCAGGAAGGCAGGCTAAGAGGACCCCGCCAAGGCCATTCTTCCCAGGACAGGGTCCCGCAGGTGGGCCACAGCTGGCCAAAAGTGGCTGAGATTGTGATCAGCCATGTTCAGAGCATGGTTGGTGTTTTTTCCTCAGCAAAGGGCAGATGGAGTGGACCTGGGGGAAGGGCAGGTGGGCATTTCTGGAGCAATACTGCCATCAAGAGGAATCATTTGGCAATCCCACGCACCCTTCCCTGTGCTTGCCTGGGGAGGAGCGGCTTGGGAGTGCTGTAGGGGACCAGGCAGGACTAGGGCCAGTGCCCAGATGGATCCAGGCTCTCTGGAGGCCCAAGGGAAGCGGGGCCCGTGGCTGGGTCGGGCTGTGGAAGCCCCAGAGATACGCACTGAGGATGAGCTGGCCAGCCAGGACACCTGGCACGTTCTGTACAGGAAGCCATGGCTCAGGAGCCTGGTGGTGGCCATGATCTGGGTGAGACTAAAGGAGGCCTCAGCCAAGGAGCTTTTGCTCAGGGCCACAGGCAGTTTGCCTGGTGCCCCTTTTCTTGAGAGCGATGGACGTGATGGCCTAGCTGGGTCCTCAGCCCCAGGAGGCTCTCTTGGCCACAGTGCACAGCAGTGAGGATGGGCCACTCCCAGTGTTACCAGTGGAGGGTGTCAAGGTTTTTAGCATCTTGAAAAATGAATTGGACAAAATGTACAAACAAAGCAAGGAAAGAAGGAAGCAATAAAAGCAGACATTTATTGAAAATGAAAGTACACTCTACAGGGTGGCAGCGGGCTTGAGCATAGGGGCTCAAGAGCCCCATTACAGAAATTTCTAGGGTTTAAATACCCTCTAGAGGTTTCTATTGGCTACCTGGGGTATGCCCTATGTAAATTAAAAGGATGAAGTAACACTACAAAGTTATTTACTTGGCTTATGCCCTGTGTAAATAGAAAGGATATTACCTGTCATAGCTGAAGTGTTTCCATTTCATTTAGTTCTAGGAAGTCAGCATGAAATGGCCTTATGTTTCCTGCCTCCAGACCCTATTCTCCTACCTCATTTCCCCCCGAGTGGTGTAATCTCATAAATCTTTATGGGAGGTGGAGGGACTGATGGTCTTTCTTCTGTAACTGCTTTCTGCTGGCTTAGGAGGTAGTCCCTACCTGTTGGGAATTATGGAACTCTCATCCTGCTCTATCTAGTGGAGGTGGGGTAGCTCCTTAGTGGCCAGGGGTGATGTCTTCACCTGGAACTGCCTGGAACCTTTGTTGCATGATTATCTGAAGCTTGATGGTCTCTATATGAGAAGAAATGAATTTGGTTAAAAGATTTAATGGGAACTTCAGGTGGTGTCTACATATGCTGTCAGGAATGTTTGTTCTAGAGATTTGCAGGAGAAAAACAAAACCTGGTCTGTTCTAGAATCTGTGTTTCCTTAAAGTTTTAACACAAGTGACTCCAGTTTGGTTTGGTCTGTTGAGGCCTAGTGCATAAGCTCAATCCAAAACAATGGCCTCCCACAATTTTGTTTTTTAAAAAATTCCCTTTTTGGTCAGGTTCTCACTTAGATGAGAGTATGACAAAAACTTAGGGCCTTAGTGACACTCTCAGTTACCATCATTTTGGGTTTCTGGTCTCAGCATGTCATTCATCAGTGGCCTCATAGTCACACATTTCTTTCAGCTCTTGTCATTCCAGTTGAAGAGAAACCATTTGACATTCTAGAGATGGCTGCATGCAAGCATTTAAAACCTCTGAGAGGGCCGGGCACGGTGGCTCACACTGGTAATCCCAGCACTTTGAGGCTGAGGCGGGCAGATCACGAGGTCAGGAGATCGAGACCATCCTGGCTAACATGGTGAAACCCCATCTCTACTGAAAATACAAAAAAATAGCCAGGCATGATGGTGGGTGCCTATAGTCCCAGCACTCGGGAGGCTGAGGCAGGAGAATGGCATAAACCCAGGAGATGGAGCTTGCAGTGAGCAGAGATCCTGCCACTGCACTCCAGCCTGGGCAACAGAGCAAGACTCCGTCTCAAAAAAAAAAAACAAACAAACAAACCTCTGAGAGAAGACAGTGCACCAGGGAGACTATTATTATGACTAAGAGTTTGGTTTGGAGTATGCTCCTTACCCAGGATCCACATAAACCAAACCTCCTAAAATCAAATAGATATAAGAATAAGCTCGATAAAGAGTCTATTTCCTTAACTAGGCAGTTTGTTCATTAATCTGCTACACCTGAATCTCTATAATACCCGATGTTTCCTCCATAGGCCATAAGTGCCAGCAGCTGCACAGATACTTCTCTATTCAGCCAATTCTATCATAACTTTCACAAGAGAATTTAAAGTATTTTGTGTAACTGTAGCCTTTATGGTGGAATTTGCTATAGAACCTATCATGAGGGATACATTTTTCCTTTTACATTGCTTCTTTCACTCCAAACAACGGAAAAAGGACCTAACAAATGATGCCCTTGTAGAAGAGTGAAGGCCTCCTGGCAATGTTCTCTTTAACCCATGATGTGGGTGAAGAAGAGTGAACCAATGTTCTGTTTCTGACTGATTATGAGGCAATGTATGTACCATTAAAGTTTCTCACCTACGTTGGGCCTTCATCTTTTATCTTTCAAACTATAAGGTTATCCATGTATAAGGCTGGCTCCAAACTCCTTCACAAATAAAATTATACCCTATAAGTGCACATAACAGACCACTTTTCTACTTCTATTGTTCATAGAGGCATAAGCAAGAAAACATATTCAAAGATAAGAGTCTCATGATATTAGAAGTCTTAATCTGTGAACTCTTGAAAAGCTGTTTACATCAAGGATGCCATCTTCTTCTAGGGAGAAAATTCCCTCATTACTTTTGCCTTAAGGGTTCCAGTGGGTGTACAGTTCCAAGACTGTGGATGGACCCTTCTCAGTTGTGAGATTATGAACCCAAAGTTCAAGGTTCTAAAGTTTTGCTGCAATGTGGGTGGCAAGGACAGTCTTTCTCTGGTGTTCTCAGAAGATCCAATCTTCGGGTCCAGCACGATGGCTCATACCTGTAAATCCAGTGCTTTGGGAGGCCGAGGCAGGCAGATCACTTGAGGTTAGGAGTTCAAGACCAGCCTGGCCAACTTAGCAAAACCCCATCTCTACTAAAAATAATAATAATAATAATAATAATAATAATAATACAAAAATTAGCCGGGCATGGTGGTGCATGCCTGTAATCCCAGCTACTTGGGAAGCTGAGGCAGGAGAATTGCTTGAACCTAGGAGGCAGAGGTTATGGTGAGCCAAGATTGCACCACTGCACTCCAGCCTGAGAGACAGAGCAAGACTTTGTCTCAAAAAAAAAAAAAAAAAAAAATCCAGTCTTCGGGTTCTAGATTGTATAGGGGGTAATTGTCTCGGTGAGCCATAAAAAGCTTTCTTTACCTGGCAAAAATACACTGTGGCATAATAACTTAGTGTTATAACAGCCCTGTTGCATGGGAGAGCTTCTACACAACCAGAAAACATGCATTGAAAATAACAATTGAATGAAATCCTTTTATAAAATGTTTAAATGGCCTGTCAGGTTACCAAATGTACCTGAAGCTTTGTTTGTTTTCCCAGGAATATGGGAACAAGCATTGGTTATAAACTACTTCAGCAATTTATAATACACCACACCAATATATTCAATTTGGGTTATTTTATCTTTTCCATGATGAGTCATGGAATACAGAACTTTTAATAATAAAAGCTTTAAGGACTCAGGAAGGACAAGGTGGCCATCCTGGTTCTCCATGAGTCCATGCTTAATTAATATTAGACTTATATCCTCTTTAATATCAGTTGTTTCTCCCAATTAGGTGCATACCACTGATAACTGATGGGTTATCATAGGTAATTTGACTTAGACCGTGGAGTTCATTAATTGTACTTCTAAACTATTTCAGTATCAGCTGGTTTAACAAGAAAATCTGACAAAGTTTTTTTTTTTTTTTTTTTTGGTATCCAATTAATTTTTGGTTCTACTTGGGTTAGTAGCTCTATACAAGGAAATTTGGTTATTTCTGTGGCCTACAATAACTTAACCTAATAACCATAATTATGATTGATAGCATATACCCAGACATATTAGAATTTTAGAAATTCCATACAATTTTGGAACATTTGTTAATATTATTCACTAAAATATAACCTGAAGATCATTAAACATTTTTTTTTTAATTTTGACAATGCTTCCCATGTAACTAAACATGTCAAAGAGATAAAACACAATTTTAAAGCGGAAATTCTATTTTGGGAAACCTATTAAATATGTTAGAGGTTTTAAAAAATTTACATTCCCATGCCTTCTTATAATCTTTTACCAAAAACACATTTCACTTTTCTTACACACCTTGCAGGTAAAACTGTTTCTAGTAGTCTCAATTACATGCTATAATAGTGACTCTTAGCAATTTTAATTTTAATGTAAACCCTGGTAAGTTATATTAATTATGCACTAGGTGCTGATAAGGTTTGACTGTTTCCAGCATAGCTAGGGGTGTAGCCAACTCCACATGTTCTGAGGCCTTACCTTGTTGTAAAGCAGGCAAGTCAAACAAATTGCAAAATCCAAAGAAGGAGTTTATGACCTTAAAGTATTTAGCAAACCTAATATTTGAACATAATTTAGACCACATGTTTACATTTTGAAGACATTTGCATTTTACCAATAATCTTTAAAACTGTTTTTTATTACCCAAAGATGAATCAAGTCACATGAAATAAAAGGTATTCAGGGTCCGTACCCTGAATTTCTTTAATGATAAGTAACAGATTGAAGGTAGTGTATTTCTTGTTTCTTCTGTCTTGAGAGCTGTGTTAAATATCACTGTGTTCCTGCAGCACAAGTTAGGCATTTGCCCACGCCTTGACTTCCCTGACACGGTCATCATAGGGTTTCTGTTACAGAATACATGTGGGGAGTTACATCAGAACACATGGGTCTTGCGACTTTACTGCTCCCCCATAGCACACATGATTCCTCAACGGAATGCCTGCCTCTATGTGTTTTGCATGTCAAGGTTTCTGGGCAGAACTGTCTAGATGTTGATGTAGGCCAGGTGTGAGAACAGGTGTGTTTGGGGAGGCACCTGGCTCCCCTCCTATCTGACCTAGGCTGGTGTGGGCTCTCTGCCCATTCCCCTGCCAGGGCTACCACGTGAGAAAGGCCAGGGACCCAGTCCCGCTATCCTGGAATTGTAGGTTCACCTGAAGTTTGAGTCCCAACCCCAGTCTCCCAAGGACAGGGTCCCACAGGTGGGCCAGAGCTGGCCCAAAATGGCTGAGATGGTGATCAGCCATTTGTAGTGCAGTTGGTATTTTTTCCTCATCAAAGGGTGGAGGGAGTACCTGGGGCAAGGGCAGGTGGGCATTTCTGGAGCAATACTGCCATCAAGAGAAACTTATTTGGCAAACCCGCATACCCTTCCCTGTGTTTTCCTGGGGTGGAGTGGCTAGGGAGTGCTGTGGGGGACCAGACAGGACTAGGGCCAGTGCCCAGATGGATCTGAGCTCTCTGGAGGCCTGAGGGAAGCAGGGCCCTTGTCCAGTTGGGGCCATGCAAGTCCCAGAGATAGGCGCCAAGAGGAGTTGTACAACCAGGATGCTGGCGGTTCCCGTACAGGAAGCCATAGCTCGGGAGCCTAGTGACAGCCATGATCTGGGCAGGACTGGCAGAGGCCTTGGCCAAAGAGCCTTAGCTTGAGGCTATGGGCAGTTCACCTGGCACCCCTTCCCTTGGGAGCAAAGAGGGTGATGGCCTAGCTGGGTTCTCGCCCCAGGAGGCTCCCTCGGCCACACTGCATGCCAGTGAAGAGGGGCCCCTCCCAGGGCTGAGTCCTGCAGCCATTGCTAGTCAGCACCAGGGCATTCCTCCTTGCATCCCAGGGAGGAAGGTGGGCCATGGTGGGGTCCGTAACCACACAGTCCTTGATGAGGTGGATGCAAAGCCAGGCCCGGCCCAGCCACCCTGAGACACCATGCCCCCACTTTGTTGAGACATGTGACCCTGTCTTGCTGTGTCCATGTCCCCAAGGTTGTCTTGGAGCTGGGCCATTCACTATGGTGCTCATTTTTGTGTGGGGGCCTTCAATGGATCCCGGTTGTCTTTGAGGGTGCACAGGACCTGGCCCTGTGATCAGAGACGCACCAACCAATGGGTTTGGTGGCAAATGTGGTGAAATGGAGACTCTCTGGGCATCAGCTAAGGGAGACCGGGGCCTTCCTAGGCCTGCTGAAGTCTGGGAAGCCAAGAGCACCTAGAAAGAAGGACCTGTCGGACAGGCCTGGGTACAGCCTGCTCCATGCCAGAAGGGTCTGCTGCTCAGGCAGCATCTCTGTGCCCCTCCTCAAGTGGGTCTTTGAGGTAGAATCGGGCCAGGCCCAACGTGGTGTGCAGGGACAAGGCTTGACGGATGCCTCTCTTTGCAGGACCCGGTCTGGTACAGCAGTGGACTGGGTCATCTCCTGCGGCTAACTCTCCCTTCCGAGGGTGTTCAGGTGTCTCCCAAGTGAACAGGGGCTCGTGTCCAAAAGATGGAGATCAGCACCACTTCACAGAATTCAGGAATGGAAAAGGAACCTAGAGGACCCTCTTGAGGTGACAGGTAGAACGTCCTGTTTTTGGGGTTTGTTTTGTTTTGTTTTGCTTTTTGTGGAAGGACTGAAAGAAGGCATAAGGAAGTGATAGGCTTCTTAGGCCTGAAACGTTGGAAGCACAGGACCAAAGCAGAAAAGGTCGAAAAGGTTCATGGTCCTCCGTTCCACCTGAATCCAGCTAGAGAGTGAGCCAGGTGGATACGTGTGCCCCTCCTCGCCCACGTGCAGAAACACTGCCATCCAAACAGACATTCACCTTCCACGTCAAAGCACATTTAATGTTAGCACGATGACATTCAACTGGGACTTGCCTCACCTTGGCTTGGGGGAAACAGAAAGCACATCCCTGGGGTGGTGTTGCTGGTGGTGGTAGAAGCAGAGCGGGTAGCTGGGGTCTTGATTTCTTGGGCATTTCTCTTGCCGCCTCCCAGCCTATGTGCACGATGTCTCACACATTCAGTTGCATCTCTTATCGTTTTAAAGGCCCACATTGATGGGAATTCCCAGAGAGTCAAAGAAACCCAATCATATAGAGACAGAGCAAGAGAGGAAGCGGGCTTCAGTAGAAGTGGGTGAGAGAGTGTTGGGGCTGAAGGTGGTGCGCGAGAGAGAGAGTTAGTTAGTTAGTTACAGAGAGACCTCTAGAAAGAAAAAGAGACAGAGAAATAAAATATGTTGTGGAAAATCCCAAAGGGAAGTGCATAGGGGTCAAAGAGTCCAGAAGGGGTCAGGGAGGTAGCAGCTTGAGGTAGTGTGTTCCGTCTGTTTTCTCTGTCTTGAGAACAGCGTTCAATGCCACTGTGTTCCTGCAGCAGACATTAGGCGTTTGCCCACGCCTTGACTGCCCGACGAGGTCAAAATAGGGTTTCTGTCACAGAATATGTGTGGGGAGGAAGATCAGACACTTGGGTCTTGCCCATCTACTGCTCCCCCATGGCACACACGAGTGCTCGACGGCAGGCACGCCTCTGTGTGTCTTCTATGTGAAGCCTTCTGGGGAGAGCCGTGGAGAGTTGGACGTAGGCCAGGTGTGAGGAGGACGGGTGTGTTTGGGGTGGCCACTGGCTCCCCTCCTGTCTGACGTAGGCTGGCGTGGGCTCTTCCCCCAGCCCCTTGCCGGTGCTGCCAAGTGAGAAGGGCTCGGGACCCGGTCCCGCTATTCCGGAATTGTAGGTTCATCTGAAGTTTGAGGCCAAACCCGCAGGGGTCAGTGGAACGCCAGTGGCCTTTGACCTCTTGGTCAAGCTGGCCTCGTAGTGACCCGTGAGAATGCCCAAGGGGCAAATGTGTACCGGGGGGCCGGGCCAGGGCTTGGATCCTACTGTGTGCCCAGTCTCCTCCTCTTCCTTGCAGATTCCACCATCCTCCCATCCTAATGGCATTCTTATGGATGCGGTTAGGTCAGGTCCATCCCCAGGGCGGTCCAAGGGGACCGCTTTCTGGTTTGTCAGGAAGGCAGGCTAGTAGAAGGATCCCGCCGAGTCCCATCTGCCAAGGACAGGGCCCTGCAGGTGGGCCAGAGCTGGGCCAGAGCTGGCCCAAAGTGGCCGAGATGGTGATTGGTTGTGTTTGGAGCGCTTTTGGTGTTTATTCCTCTGCAAAGGGTGGAGGGAGTGGACCTGGGGGAAGGGCAGGTGGGCATTTCTGGAGCAATACTGCCATCAAGAGGAACTCACTTGGCAATCCTGTGCACCCTTCCCTGTACTTGCCTGAGGAGGAGTGGCTTGGGATGCTGTGGGGGACCAGGCAGGACTGTGGCCTTTGCCTGCAGGAATCCGAGCTCCCTGGAGGCCTGAATGAAGTGGGGCTATGGAAGCTTCAGAGATAGGTGCCAGGATAAGCTGGCCAGCCAGGATGCCTGGCATTTCTCATACAGGAAGCTATTGCTTGGGAGCCTGGTGGTGGCCATGATATGGGCGGGACTAGCAGCTCAGGACTTCTCAGGAAGCCTGTGGCCATTGTTCTTCCTGCTTCTTTGCTGCCTGCAGTACCAAGTCTTATGGTTGCTGCCACCGTAGCAGAGACCTGTCCTCCGTGTTGCAGGTTCTACCTCCCACAAGGAACATGCACTTAGTTGGTGCATTTGCAGACTTCTTTTTTACAGATCGTCTTTTCCAAGAGTCAGGGACATTTAGGCAATCAGCAAGAGTGGAAGTTACTTTCCTTTAACCTCTACCTTTTGAAGTCTCTGTGTGTGCTTGCTCTGGTCACTGAGACTCAAGGTTTAGGACCCCCTTCATGTATCTCTCATTTTTGGGTTCGGTTGCCTCCTGTTTTCCAACTGCATTTTGTGTGTGTGTGTGTGGGCCCAACCCCAGTGTTCTTCCCCATTTTGCCCAGATCCACCCACCCCCACCTATCCTCCAAACCCCTGTTAATCAGGCATGCCTTGCTAGGAAGGAGGTGCATACTCATTGGCACATAGCCTTTTTCTGTAGTTTCTGCCTCTCTCCAGAGGCCATTTCTGGAAAACCTGTAGGGTGGGTTGTGCCCTTTCTTAGCTCCTGCCTTCCTGGGGATTTGCTCCCCGGTCAGCACTTTCCCAAAGGTCAAGTAGGACATCTCAAAGCCCAGGAGTTCACCCTTTTTATTTGAAACCTACCAGGTGGGTGCTGAAATCTTCTGCTTGCTATACTTTTTCATGTGTGAATTTTCCTAAGTGTATGTAGGCAGAATATTTGGGGGCCACCCAGCCTTATCTTTGCCAAGCCCTGAGGTCAAATCCAGACCTGGAAAATCTGATGGGTCCGCAGCTTTGAGATTGGTTGTCTGAGCATGCTCCTTCAGCCTTAGTCAACGCCATGGGAAAGCTAAGCCCACAGACCATGCAGTCCCATGTGTGTTGATTTAGGTAACTTCCAAGAGGAGCCAAAATGGATATTACCCCTGGAGACCAGGAAATCAGGCAGTCCTGGAATATTCCCAAACTGAAATGAATTCTCAATATAGAATCAGTTCTACTCACTCTGTAGGATGATGTCCTGCTCAATTGATATATAACCAGTGGGTACTGGCACTCTCTGCACTAGTGAGAAGATGGACAGAATGGCATCCTGTGGCACGCTTAACCCAGCCTTTCTTTGAAGGGAGAGATAAGAAACCAGAAAAAAACTTGAAATGCACCACACTTGAGTTACTCTTTCTTATGTCATTGTAGTACCCAGCAATCAGGAAATTATTTTCTTTATGGGCTGCACCTGACAATGTGGCTGTTCCTTCCTTCCCTTTTTATTTGTCTGGGTCCTCCAGATGGGACATTGGTTCTCAGGTTTCCCACATCCCTGAGACCTTCAGGGCAGTTCCCCCTTTCTTCCCCTGAACTTACATCTACACCAAGAGCAAAGATCCCTAGTCTGAATGCCCTCCAGTATCGCAGGTGTCTAAACATGGCAGCCACTGAGACCTGGCTTCTACCACCTCCTGAGCTTGGCAGGCCTGACAAGCCAGGGTTCCTTAGTGGATGAGCCTGGCCCCCTTGCTTTCACACTGACTCTGGAGGTACCCAGTCAGGTGCACACGTCCAGCCCCAGAATTTTCTGAGTGCCCCAAACCCACCCTTTCTCCTATAAGAAACCTTACCCTCCAGATACATGGAGAAGGGCTGGAATCCATGCTCAAAGAGCTTCTGCTTGATGGCACTGTTGCTCCAGAAATGCCAATCAACCTGGCCTGTCATACCTTGCCCTCCACCCTTTGTGGATGAAAAAATGCCAAGGAAGGCCCAAAACTAATCCAATCACTGGAAGTGGGGCTTAATCTGTTGGGAGAAGGGGTTTTCTTCTTCTCAGGCCCTCAATGAGAAATATGTCTGTGTGCAAACATTCATCAAAAAGAATAGATGTATTTGTTTTTCTCTTTCTACATCATCTCCTTATGAGCTTTAAGTTTGAATTTTTTATAAAGGGGTTCCTAGTTTTCTGAGCACATTTGTGAGTGTTATAATGATCATCTTGAGTAGATTTTTGTTTGTTTTTATATTTAGAGACACGTCTTGCTATGTTGCCCAGGCTGGTCTCAAACTCCTGGGCTCAACTGATCTCCCACCTCAGTCTCTCAAAGTGCTGGGATTACAGGAATGAGCCACCACACCAAACTTTTGGGTAAAATTCTTTCATGGGGGTACTGACTCATAGCTTGAGGTGGAATTAGTACCTAGATTTTCCCTCTTATTATGGAGTCACTGGCTCTTCTGTACTGATGGAGCCAGGCCAAGCCCAAGGGAGCCCAGCAAAACAACCTCATCCAGTATACTGGCTCAGGAGGCCCAAAAGGGAGTAGTAAGCCATGGTGCAAGCAGCAGAAGTTGGCAGGGGCCATGTAAATTGTGAAGACTGGGGAAATGATGCCTTGGCTTACCTCCAGGGGTCTCAGGTAAGCACTCCCCAACTGGGTGATCCAGATTGGGGTTCCATGGGTCAGAAGGAAGGCCCAGTGGTTCCACACAGGCAGGTGACCATGGTGGGGACCTTTGGTTCTGCAGCCCCTTCAAGGAAGCTCTACATGAAAGTGTGGCTCTTCTCTCCCTGCAGCACCCCCACATTCACTCATTTGTGCATTCATACATGCAGGTATACATGCAAACACACATGCCTCTACTTTCTTCCTTAATTGTGTATCTATGTGTGTTTTCTTCTTTTTGTCTTCCTTTCTCCCATAACCACCTTGGAGATGCCACTGTGGATAGAGATTCCTCCCAATTAACTGGTAGCCCTTAACACTGCATGATGGACACTCCCAAGTTTCCCCTCTGCCTTCTATTCATCCTCCTGACTCTGCCTATAGTGAGAATTATATGTCATTTTTCCTTTTGTGTATGTTTTTAGTGTCCAGTGTGAATGAAGGCAAATGCAGAGGTATGTCTGCCTTTGACTTTCTCTTTGACACCAAGATGCTTACATGTGATAGACTCTCTTATAATTTGTAGCTTTCACAAAACACCTCCACTGGACTTGCATCTCTGTGCAGAGTCAACATACTCCCAGATTCTTTTCATTTCCCCTCTGTTATTTTATTTATCCATGATGGAGAAAACACACTTGTGAAGAAATTTATTTCTCCATACCCACACAAGTACACAGACCAAGAAGGAGGCTCTGTGAGGATAGATGCCAAGATATGATGGTTGTGATTCCCCCACAGAAATGAGAGAAGTCAAATGTATCCTCTGGTTTCATATGGGACTGTTCATGGAAAGCTGCCTCTTCATGACAGCCTCAAATTACATTTGTGGGATTTTCAATAAATAATTAGGGTTGATTTTAATGTTATACTTTCTTCAGAAATCACGGTTGATCCAAGAGCTGATATCCTAGCCTGAAAGCACTCTCTCAGTTGGCTGGGTGGGTTGAATATATACACTGCCACCTTTTGGCTATCACTTTGACAATCAGCCCAAAATTCAGTGAAGGATAGTTGGCTATCTTGTTGCAGGCACACAGAGTGGACAGAAAAAGATACCTCTGCGATCCCGGGTCATCTCTAGATGCTAGGGTTATGGGTGAATGCTCTTTATCCTTCTGAATCCTCTTCCTTATCCTTTTCAAAAAGTCTGTTTTGGCCAGGCGCAGTGGCTCATGCCTGTGGTCCCGGCACTTTGGGAGGCAGAGGGGGGCGGATCCCATGAGGTCAGGAGTTCCGGACCAGCCTGGTCAGCACGGCGAGACCCCATCTCTGCTGGAAATACAAAAATTGGCTGGGTGTGGTGCCGAGTGCCTGTGGTCCCAGCTGCTTGAGGGGCTGAGGCAGGAGAATCGCTTGAACCTGGGAGGCGGAGGTTGCGGTGAGCCAAGATCCTGCCACTGCGCCCCAGCCTGGGTGACAGAGCAAGCCTCTGTCGTAAATAAATAAATAAACAAAACAAAACATCATAACATATAGAAAAAAATTTCAAACAATACAAATTGACACTTGACTGATTCCCAGAGAGTGAAGGCAGCGTGGCATAGCAGAAAGAGCGAGGTCTAAAGTCAAATCGTATGGGTTTAAATCTTGGCTTTGCCCGATATGAACTGTAAAGTGTAGGCAAATCTGTTGATTCTTTGGGTCTCAGTTTATCATCTACAAAATAGGCTTAACAATTATTTTCATGATTGCTGGGAGGACTAGATATATGTGAAAGTTTTTAGTAGGTACAGAAGTTATACTAAAAAAGACAAATCCACATGCTATAATGTAGTGTGGACTATCTTCGGTAACCTACATGTCAAAGGTGGTCTTAAACTGCTCTGGTTTGGTAAATGTTGGCGTAAACTAGAAGTCAGAGAGTATGGGATCCACCCTTATCTGCTGTCAGGCTTTGGTTTACAGTGAGCTCAAGTGTGGGGATTGTGTCAAATGATTCCTGGAATCCCATACATTTGTAAAATTCTATGAATTTGTGAAGTCTGCAAAATGTGAATTTGAGGTGTATGTACTGTAGAGCAACTATTAGACCATTTATCACATTATATATAGATATATATATATATAGATATAGTTGTTGTTTTTTTTTTTTTTTTTAAGATAGTCTTGCTCTGTCATCCAGGCTGGAGTGCGGTCTCAGCTCACTGCAACCTCCGCCACCTGGCTTCTGGCCGTTCTCCTGCCTTAGCCTCCCAAGTAGCTGGGATTGCAGGTGCCTGCCACCATGCCCGGCTCATTTTTGTATTTTTAGTGAAGATGGGGTTTCGCCGTGTTGGTCAGGCTGGTCTTGAGCTCCTGACCGAAGGCGGTCCACCCACCTTGGCCTCCCAAGGTGCTGGGATTGCAGGCATGAGCCACCACGCCCGGCTATCACATTATATTTTACAGAAGCCATCATCCCATACCTTTGATTCCAGCCCCAGAAAGAGCAGTCCCTTGCATACCATTAAATATGACCTTGGGCATCCTTTCCCCACTCCCCAGCCATAGCTGTTTGGGCTAGGGTTGGAAACCTGTCCATGGTAGGCCCTTTGGAGTCTCTTGCTGGCCACTTGGGATTACAATGGAGACAGTCAAGTTAACAGACAGTAATGCTGGACCTGGACAGTCGCCAGCACATGTTGGAGGCTGAGAGCACCATCCAATGTAAGCCATGGTGGATGGTGTAGTAGGAGAGCAAAGGAAGGCAGTCTGCAAATGGGTTGGATGGGGAGGGAGAAAAGGTGAGAGAAAGAGAGAAATGTAAAATGAGGGAAGCAGAGGAAGAGATAACATGGCAATGAAGAAAGTAACATCTTTGGTCATTTTCTGTTCCAATCACCCACAGCAGGCCTGTCAGTTCTCTTTTACCTTCTATTCCCTTTTACCTAAGTAGATTTTAGTGGCTTTTCTATTCTTGATCTCCAACCATGCCCTAAGACATACGGCAATGGTAACACAGACTGAGGATTCTCTGACAGCAGGGCTTTGTCTCATTCCTTTTTGCAACAAGCACAAAGTAGATGCTCAATGAATTTATACTGAAATGACATGAAAATCATATGTTTGTGTATGAAGTGTCACTGATGGCATTTATATGAAAAAGGTTAATTAAAATAGATAATTATGTTTAAAAAAAAGTCTGTTTTATCCTATGAAATGGGCAGTGGTTCTGGGATTTCAGCACATCTGCAGAAGGAGACACTGCTGAGGCATGTAGATAACTGGCATGGGGCAATGGTGCCCTATTCTGTAGCTTTCCACCATGCTTAGTAGGAAAGACTTTTTGAATGAGGTCCTGATGGTGAGGCCCAAAGTAGGAAGTGCATGGATGAGCACCCAGGCAAGATGTGTTTCCTTCAGGGGATTGGGATCATTTCTTGGAACCTGAGGTCAGTGTCCTGTAGTGTAGGGGAGAGGGGAAATGGGTTGGGACTGGGACTCTAGGAGGCTGGCCATCTGCCAGTTATGGGATCTTTAGGCTCCCAGAGTTACTTTTAAGAAGTGGTCCTGGCCCCACTTAGGAAGAGAAAGTCTGCTGGAGACCCAGGGAAGACAGACAGGTCTTTTGGGCCTTCACCTTATTGGTGTTGAGTACAGCTCTGCCTTCTTGTCCTGCCCATTATCTCCCAATCCCTCTTGGGCCCAACTCACTGCACAATGGCCCTCCTGACTGGTGAGGACATGGAGTGCACTCTGCCTTAACTGTTAGAGGATGATTGGGCTAAAAGGGGTGGGAGGCCACACTCACGCAGCCTGGTGCCAATCGCTCAATGTCCCTTATGTCTGTCTCTTGACATACTGAGGAGAAATGTGGGAGAATGTGTCTTGAAGAGGTGTTATTCCACACAAGCCATCAGAAGTACACCTTCCACAAGCCTGCTTGTAAGGATTGTCCTGTCATTGACCCTTCATCACCTACGAGGAGGATGGGTATCTCTAGTTTGGCTCCTGTCTCCTCTCCTCACTGACCCAAGTATGCAACTTTCCTTGTCTGGAGACCATACCTCGTCTGGAGGGTACGGCCATGTGAAAGGAGCGGGGTCCTCAGGCCACATTGTCTTGTGATGGCAGTTTTTCCTCACTGTTTACCCCAGTTCTGGTGCCGCTGGGCCACCATTTTGTGGGTATTGCATCCTGAGACCTCTGGGTCAAGCTGACCTTTTAGTGGCTTATGTCAATGCCCAAGTCAAAATGTTACCTGGTAAGGAGAGTTTAAGTCTGGCTCCAACTCTGTGCCCAGACTCAAGGTATTTTCCTGTGGTCTCAGCTAGCTCCAGTGCTAAAGATTCAGCCATGGCTTTTAGGTATGATCATAAGGTAATGATCAGAGCCATTTCTCCTTGTCAAGAGGAAAGTTCAAGACCACCCTACTGGAACGAAGCCCTGCAAGATGGAGGACCAGTAATGAGAACTGGGAGCCCCAAGGATTCAGCCAGGATAAACACTGGCTGGCTTTTTCTTCAGTAGCAAATGGCAGAGGGACAGGATATTGGGGAGGAAAGAGGGGAAGGAATGCTGGCATTTCTGGCATAATACTGCCATCTAGAAGAACTTGTTTGACAATCCCATGAATCCTTGCTCATGATTGTCTGAGGAGTGGCTTGGGAGTGAAGTGGGGTTTCAGGAGGGAACAGAGCTATCTGGATGCATGGGAGAAGTGTGGCCAGTGGCCATTTGGGGCTGTCAAGCTTCAGAGACAAGCACCAGGTCAAGACCCCCAGAGCACCTGGTGGGACCTGTACTGGAAGCCCTGGCTTATGATTCTGTTGGTAGCCATGTCTGGGTAGGGCTAGCATAAATTTCTGCAAAGGATCCCCACCCTGAGGTTACAGCCATTTTACCACCTGCTCCTTTACTTCCTGCAGTGCCTGCTCCTGAGATTGCCATACTTCTGGCAGAAGCCTGTTCTTAGTGCTGTATGTCCCACACCAAAGAGAGCTAGTGCCTAGATCCCTGCCTTTGCAGAGTTCTTCTTGGCCACCTTCCTTCAAAGTCCCAGGAGCCTCAGGGCAATGAGCAGGAATTGGCCTTGCTTCCCATTCACCCCTGGCTCTCCCAAGTCTGAACCTGTGTTTATCCAGGTAGCTGGGAATCAAGAAGGGCCAGGAGTCCATGACAGAATCTAACCACTGTAGGGTTCTGTCATCATCCTTCCTTTCTCCATGCCCATTTCTCTCTGTGCATCCAGCCCTAGCCTCCTCCCCATTTCTCTCAGATCTACTCCTCATCAAGCAGTCCTGCCGAGCCAAGAACGAGGTACATACTCCTGAGTACATGGCCTATTTTATACACTCCATCTTCCTAATGGCCTACTCCTGGAAAACATCGGGGTTAGGTTGTGCTTTCACCAGCTCTTAATTGACTGAGGCTATGCTCCCTGGTCAGTGCTTGCCCACAGGCCTGGTAGGAAGACTCAAGGCCCAGCTCTCCACCTGTTTTTTTTCTCTCACCTCCCAAATGGGTGACAAAAACTGCTCCAGTCCTTTCTCAATTTCATACTTCTGAGTTTCCTTAAAGTGTTGCCCAGTGGTCTTATGTGGGCAGAGCCTTTTAGGGTCAATCAACTTTCTTTTTTCCAAGCCTCAGGGCAAGACCTGGACCTACAGGATCTGATTGATCCTAAGCTCAAGGCTGTGAGTGTGATGCTCTGAGAGTGTTCCTTAGGTTTGAGCCAATGCTGTAAGATAAGCAGATACACAGAACATAGATCTTCATGTTTGAACCCAGGTTTCTTCCACGAGGAGAGGAACCAGATCATACTAAGGAACTAGAGCCTAACAAACAGTGCACTTCTGGATTGTTCTTGAGCTGAAGTACAGCACAATACAGACCTAGGTCCTCTGACACCAGAGCTCAATGTTGGTATCAACTTGATCCCCAGTGAGTGTCAGCACCCTCTGCCCTATGGGACAAAATGTGTGGAATGGCACCCTGTGAGACCTTTGACCCAGACTTTCTTTGACGGAGCAAAAATTAACCAGACAAAGTTTGAAGTGCAATGTACTTCAACTACTCTTTCTTGTCTCATTGTAGTACCCCCCAAACCGGAAATTTTCTATCCTCTTTATGAGCTACACCTAGCAATGTGGCTACTGCCATCTCCCCTTTATTTGGCTGGCCCTGGGACCTCTAGGGCAGTGCCGCCTTTCTTCGCTTGAACTTACATCTTCACCAAGAGCAAAGATCCACAGTCAAAATGCCCTGTGGTAGCTCCGGGTTCCCAAACATGGCTGCCACTAAGGCCTGGCCTCTGCCGCCTCCCGAGCCTGGCAGGCCTGGCAGCCCAGGATTTCTTGGTGGGCAAGCTTGGCTCCCTCGCTTTTGCACTGAATCTGGAGGCACCCAGTCAGGTGCCCACATCCAGTTCCAGAATTCCCTGAGTGCCCCAAACCTACCCTTTGTTCTATTAGAAACCTTCCCCTCTGGATACACCACGAAGGGCTGGAAGCCATGCTCAAAAAGCTTCCTCTTGATGGCACTGTTGTTCCAGAAATGCCAACCGCCCTGTCCTACCAGGCCCCTCCCTCCACCCTTTGTGAATGAAAAAACACCAAGGAAGGCCCACAACCAGTATAAGCCTTAGAAGTAGAGTTTATTCTGCTATAGTGCTATAAGGCAGGGCTGAGTGTACCTTTCTCTGGGGCTCTTGGTTTTAATATAAATGTCTCTGTGTAAGTGTTCATCAAAAAGAACAGAAGTATCAATGTATCTGTTGCTGTTAATACATCGTCCTTTTATGAGCGTTAAGTCTAAATATCATGTAAATGTGTCAATGGCTTCTGGGCACACTTGTGGGTTTATATAGGATATCTTAGGTAGAATTCTTGCTCTTATGGGGACATTGACTCATAGCTTGAGGTGGGCTGAGTACCTGGATTTCCCCTCTTATCTTGGAGTCGTTGCTTCTCTTCTGTCCTCATGGAGCCAGGGCAATCTTACCCAAGGCAGTCCAGCAGCCTCTTCTAGCTTAAGATGTCAGCAGCAGGCCCTAGAGGGAATGGCAGGCTATTGTGGGGCCTGCAGGAATTGACAGGCACTATATCAGGTGAGAAGACTTTTTCAAAGTGAAAATAAAAATCTAGAGATGAATATCTAAATTTAACATTTTATTACGGGAGGAAAAATTGCAGTTTGGTGCATACATACAGATTTGGTGGCCTTTAGTATTTCTGAAAAAGAAAGAGGAGGTTGTAGGTTTTATAAAAGGAGAAATGTCACATACAGTTTTTCCAGAAAGTTCGATGGTACTGGTAACGTATTGTGGAGCTAGCAGGCTCTGATGGGTGAGTGATAGTCTTGGGTAAAAGTGGTCTTAGAGTTGAGCAGGTTGTTTCAATAGCTGTTAGATAAAAGTGTTTTCAGGATATAACAGGCAGTTTTATCATCCATGCTGGTAGAGAATTACATTCTTAGAGCAATGTAATAATGTCCTGAGTGCTTCTTCCCCCAAACTCTTGACTCTGTTTTAGTTTTATATTGTAAGAATGACCCAATGTGTGTGATCAACTTTCACATGCCCCTCTTTGATCAAGATCCTTCTATGAATGCATGACTGATCAACCATTTTGAAGTTAGGCTTAATTGTCTCTCGGTGTTGGGATGGAGCTGTCCTGTTGTCTTCCTCATTGAGGGTAAGTCATAGGGGTGTATGTCAGTGACCTGGGTCGTATTGGAGTAACAAGGAGGCCAGAAGGAAAAATTTTCTCATGGTAGGTTAATCTGGAGTCCAGCATCAAGTTTCATCTTACAGTTCCATAGTCATCAGCAGTCACCTTGAAACAACAGGCTAATTTTATCCCCTTCAGAGAGCTGGCTTTACAAAGATTAGACAGGTAATAAGAGCAACACTTAAAAATCATAATACCAAAAAAAACCAATATAATAAAATTAGTTTGCACAATGGTTTTGATCTAAGAGCACAAACTTAAGGGCAACAACTAAACAAATCAAAAGACCCTAGAGGAAACTAGGCGAGACCTGTTATAGCCACTGAGTACCATTTTCTGACTTGGTAAAATTAAAACAGAGAATGCCAATTTTACAAAAGGAACCACCATTATAATTTGAACAAAATTGTTAAAGTTGCCCACTAGGTGAACTAAAAGGATTCCTTTGGTCAGGTTTTGTCAAGTTATCTATAGCAGTTACTGATTGCAAAAAAAAGTAATTATGTCAACTTCCTGCCAAGTGAAAAAAAAAATATGATTAAGGGAAGTAAGACTTTCATTATGATATGTCATCTGATGTCTTAGGAAAAGTCATTTATGGCATGAAAAATATCAACTTCTTGTCCTGGTTTATAGTTTGAATGTCTCTGGCTTTGGCATCAGGGAGTTTGATGACCTTTCTGTGTGGTTCATATATCAGGCACAAGATTTGTTCCTTAAAATTTATCTAGTTTTAGCTTACAGGCCTTAGAAATGAAGCAGTTCCTGCCTTAGGAGTTTTATGGAAAAAAGTTGGTTTGGAGGAACCTAGAATAATTTAGGACCACGTGTAGTGTATAAGTAGATGATAAGAGCTTGAAAACAATGTGCAGAGTTAAAATCTAATAACAGGTGTAGTATAGCTCTTTTTTAGAAGCAACATTTTCTTTCTACATTGATCATGTAGGAAATCTCAGATTTTAAAACCTCATGAGGCTAGAAAGCAAAACCAAGACCAACTTTAGATTTTATTACAATCTTAGGATTCCTGGACCTGCCAGGAAGTGACAGTTTTTATTTACTCACTATAAGGCTGGGAACCCTTAAGTCAGGCATTTTATGCATATTTTCAAATATGTCATTTCAGTCAAAGCCTTGGTAATAACCATGCTTTTAAATTGTATTCTGCTATAAAGAAGACAGATGTTTATTGGGCTTATGCAAATAATCATATTGCCATAAGAATACTAACAAATACTTTTTTAATTCTGGAGGAATCAAGGAGAAAAATCCAAATGATATTCCTTTTTTTCTTTCTTCTTTTACAAAAGTATATCTTACCAAATTGCTATAAATGATAGCTCAAGAGAGAAAATGTTCCTAAATCTGAAAAACAAACAATTAAGAACCACATGTATCAAGTAAAAAATCATAAAAACATTGTCTTCATTAATTATTCAGTCTCATATAATCAACATTTGTTCTGTTTGATCTCTACTAGTAGTTTTCTGAATCCATCAATTTATTAGAGTTCTGGAAGTTTTCATTTAGTCCATTGATATTAAAGTTATCAGAAACCTGTATTTAAGAGTTCTTGTGGGCCAGGCATGGTGGTTCACACCTGTAATCCCAGCACTTTGGGAGCCCAAGGCAGGTGGATCACCTGAGTTCAGAAGTTCAAGACCAGCCTCATCTTGAACTAAAAAACCCCATCTCTACTAAACCCCATCTCTACTAAACTCTACTAAAAATACAAAAAAAAAAAAAAAAATTTCCTGGGCATTGTGGCAGATGCCTATAATCCCACCTACTTAGGAGGCTGAGGCAGGAGAATCACTTGAACCCAAAAGGCGGAGGTTGCAGTGAGCTGAGATCGCGCCATTGCACACCAGCCTTGGCAACAAGAGCAAGACTCCATCTAAAAAAAAAAAAAAAAGAGTACTTGTTGGAGTCTTTTCCATTAATTTGATTTTTAATTTTATTAATTAGTTTATTTCAGCTCTGTCATCCAGGCTGGAGTGCAGTGACAGGATCACAGCTCACTGCAGCCTCCAACTCCTGGGCTCAAGTGATCTTCCTGCATCACCCTCCCAAGTAATTAGGACTACAGGCAAGTACCACCATAGCCAGCTAATTTTTTTTTGCTTTTTGTAGAGACAGGGTCTCATGATGGTTCCCAGGCTGGCCTTGAACCCCTGAGCTCAAGTGATCCTCCTGTCTCAGCCTCCCAAAATGATAACTTTTCAAGTGCGAGCCACCATGACCAGCCCTTGTCCATGAATTTGATTGTAAATGTTTTTACAGAATAATTCAAAATGATAACTGTGGATTCTAAAAACTTGGAATGGCCATGGTTAAAAATCTGATGAAAGGTTGTAATTGATGAGGAAATTTAGTTAGTTCTCTTACATGTAGCATTTTTAGGTAACAACTAGAATTATGATTGATAACATATTTCTATGAATTTATATAATTTTTGAAACATTTGCATTAATAGTACATTTATAAATGCAACTAAGAGAAGATCTAATATTGCTTATCCTTCAACAACATTTCTTATACAATTTTCCAAATAAGCTTAATCATTTAATGTCTCTACAAAATGAAAGATATATCTTTTGTTGCTTTCCAGGGGTCTGAATGGAAAATCCTAAAGTTAATTCTAGGTCAACAAGACTTAATGAAGGATTTGATCTTGAGTAAGTTTGTCAAAGATGTTAAAGTGCTCAAAGCACTTGATCAAAACAGAATCGCAGGCCATTATAAAATAATACTCGTTTAACCAAAGTGATCATCAAAAGACTTCAAATGCAACACAGAGAGTTACACGGATATAAAAACCTTAATCCTTTTAAAGCTCAATTATCCTCAGTAGTCAAAAACCTAATAAAGTCAACACAGCAAATTTTCTTGATAAAACAAAAAGCCTTTGATTCTTAGGCCAACTAATAAAAAGACAGAGTAAAACCTTCAGCCCTGTGACTTTTTCTCCTTAACGGAAGCTCATTTAGATAAACTGGAAGTTGAACCTGATGAATTTAATTAGACACAGGGATAATGTTTCCAAGGTTATGAGTGGAATAATTCAGGTAAATCAAGAAAAGCCAAGAATACAGAGTCAAGTTTTATGGGAGGGAAAGAATGCTTTTGTAGGCCTGCAAGGTAAACGTTTTAGTGTTAGGCCATAACAGCAGGTTAGAACTAGATTGGCTCAGGCAAACCTCCTGCCTTGGCCTCCCAAAGTGCTGGCATTACAGGCATGAGCCACTGCACCCAGCAGCAGTCTTACTTTCTTTAAACCAAAAACTAGGGATATTAAAGAGATCTCAGGAAAAAGTGGCAGGAACAGAATCTCTCTGTAGTGTACAAAATGGCTGTTAAACAGATTTTTGAATTAAACTTAAAACCTCTTGCAATTTTCAAAAGCGTGTATCAATACTTTAAGAAAACTTTGTTGTTTACACAGACTCTGGTCCTGAATCATGTCATCCCTTACAGCAACATTTAATTTTTAGAATATCGTATAAACAATTTCTTTTCAATCTCAGTGGACCCAGTCACACATGACACTTTTTTCATGAGACCAGTCCTTTAGAAATCCTCTTCTACTTGTTTAGTTCTTTCATCACTTTTCAATCCCCACCCCCCAAGTCTTATTTCTGTAATTTTTCTTTTTAAAAAAATTATGGAACAACAATTTTAAATTAGGCAAAAAATTTACCACATACAATTTTTTACACAAAATTATTTCCTTCTAAATTCATATTTTGATTAATAGACACAAATATATTTAGTCTTTTCATAAAATTTAAAAAGCCAAGAATGAGCTTATATGTACTTAACAATCTGTTTCTGTTTTTTTTCTTATTAGGATATGGCTCAGACATTTAATGAGTACTATTTAATTTAACATAACTTTAAGATTTTAAATTACATGAAAATTTATTTGTAAATGCTTAACTCTGTTTGCAATTACCTAATTTATTTATTTTTTAACAATTATACCTTGATTACCTATGAAAATTGAGATACTAGACATAGCTAGTAGTTAGGTTTTTATTAACCAATTTTATTGCCTGTTAATATCAGGAATTTACCTAAGTAAGAACCTTAAGGTTAAATACATAGGTATCCTGTCAATAAGTCAGGAGACACAGCTGATTTTATTAAAGCAACAATATTAAATTAATCTTATCAAAGGGTTAAATAAAGATTATATTGTTTTAGGCTTTATTTATCACCTTATTACATTAAAAGATCTAGCAGAGGCATATATAAAACTGTGTGGCCAGTAAACTCAAGTGAGAATGTATGTTGACAGTTTTGAAGATATTTCTAATTTTACTTTTTCAACCATTTTTAAACCAATTTATCAAGATTTACTTGTGAACTAAAAAAAAAAAAAAAAAAAAAGTTGGGGTGCCAAGTGCCTATGATCCTAGCTACTTGGGAGGCTGTGGCAGAAAGAATTTCAAGGGCCCAGAATTTCAAGGTTGCAATGAGCTATGATTATGCTACCATAATCCATTCTAGGTGAAAGAGCAAGACTGTTTCTATAATTTTATTGAATGGGATAATTAGTATACTATTGATTTTATATGTGCACCCAATATATCTAAATAAAATATTTTGAGGGATGTCAAGCTAATTATACCAGATTTTATTACATACATGTAACATATAACACAGTACATGTACGTATGTGTAAACACATCTAAATGTATATATACACATATAAAAATACTTTCATATATATACTCATATAAAAATACTTTCAACTTTTATTTTAGAATTTTGGTGATGAGATAGTAAAACAGAGACTCACTGATTTTTTTTAAAAAAATACATTTATCAGGCGCACATGCTATTTTGTTTCATATATAGGTTGCATGGTGGTCAAGTCAGGGCTTTTAAGGTATTTGTCACCTAAATAATGTATGCTGTAGCCATTAAATAATTTCTCATCATTCTCCCTGCTCCAACTCCCTCACCCTTTCAAGTCTCCATTACCTGTCTATGTCTATTATCTGTCTATGTCCATGTGAACACATTTTGTAGCACCCACTTAGGAGTGATAACAGGTAATATTTGTCTTTCTCTGCCTGGCTCGTTTCACTTCAGATAATGATTTCCAGGATGAGTGTGGTGGCTTGTGCCTGTAATCCCAGGACTTTAGAAGGCCAAGGCAGCCAGATTGCTTGATGCCAAAATTTCAAGACCAGGCTGTGCATAATTTCAAGACCTTCTCTTTACAAATAAAAATAAAAATAAAAATAAATAGCTGGAGCTGTGGCATGAACCTGTAGTCCTGGCTAGTTGGAAGGCTGAGGAGGAGGGATTACTTGAGCCCAGGATTTCAAGGCTGCAGTGTGCTATAACTGTGCCAAGACACTCCAGCCTGGGTGACATAGCGAGAGCTTGTGTCTAGAAGATAACAAAGATAATGACCTTCAGTTTCATCTGTATGGCTGCAAAATACATGATTGTATTCTTTTTTATGGTTGAATAGGATTCCATTAGGTATATATACCACATTTTCTTATGCATTTATCTATTGATAGACACTTAGGTTGATTCCCCTTTGCTATGAATAGTGGTGTGATAAACATGCAAGAGCAAGTATGTTTTTGATATATTGATTTTTTTTCTTTCAGTAGATACCTAGCAGTGGTATTGCCGGATTGAATGATAGTTCTTTTAGTTCTTTGAAAAACCATACTGTTTTCCATAAAGGCTGTACTAATATCCATTCCGAGCAACAGTATATGAGTTCTCTTTTCTCCATATCCTCACCAACATCTGCTCTTTTTTGTCTTTTTAATAATGGCCATTCTAACTGGGGTAAAATGAAATATCATCGTGGTTTTGATTTGCATTTCCCTGATGATTAATGATGAGCATTTTTTCGTATACCTATTGGCCATTTGTATGTCTCCTTTGAAAAATGTCTGTTCATGTCTTTTGTCCCACATGGGATTATTTGATTTTATTGTTTGAGTTCCTTGTGTATTCTGGATATTAGTAGTCTGTTGGATTGATAGTTTGAAAATATTTTCTCCCATATAACAGGTTGTCTCTTCTCTATGTTGATTGTTTCCTATGCTGTGAAGAAGCTTTTTAGTTTAATTAAGTCCCATTTGTCTATTTTTTCTTCTGTTGCCTGTGCTTTTGAGGTCTTAATCATTAATTTGGTGCCTAGATCAATGTCCAGAAGAGTTTACCCTAGGTTTTCTTCTAATATTTTTAGAGTATTGGGTCTTACATGTAAGTTTTAATCCATCTTGAGATGGTTTTTGTAAGTGGTGAGAGATAAGGATTCAGTTTCATTTTTCTGCAATATTCAATTTTTAAGCCATTTATTAAAGCGGGTCTTCTTTCCCCCACTGTATGTTTTGTTGGTTTTGTCAAAAACCAGTTGGCTGTAAATATGTGGCTTTATTTCTGGATTCACTATTCTTTTATATTAATCTATATACTATTTTTATATCACTATCATGTTATTTTGCTTACTAGAGCATTGTAATATTATTTGAAGGCAGGTAAAGTGATGCTTCCAGCTGTGATCTTTTTGCTTAAGATTGCTTTGGTTACTTGGGCTTTGTTTTGGTTCCATTTGAATCTTATGGTTGTTTTTTCTAATTCTGTGAAAAATGACACTGGTATTTTGGTGGGAATTGCATTGAATCTGTAGATTAGGCAGTTATGGTCATTCTATCAGTCTGTTCTCACACTGCTATAAAGAACTACCTGAGACTGGGTAATTTATAAAGAAAAGAGGTTTAACAACTCACAGTTCCCCTTTACAGGAAGCATGAATGGGAGGCCTCAGTAACAATCATGGCAGAAGGTGAAGGGGAAGCAAGCACATCTTTACCATGGTGGAAAAAGAGCGAGCAAGGGGGAAGTGCCACACACTTTTAAACTATCAGATCTCCTGAGAACTCACTCACAGTCACAAGAACAGCATGGGGGAAATCCACCACCCTGATCCAATTACCTCCCACAAGGTCCCTCCCCCAACATTGGGAATTACAATTCAACATGAGATTTGGGTGGGGACATGGAACCAAACCATATGAGTCACTTTATTTATATTAATTATTTCAATTTATGAACATGCAATATTCTTCCATTTGTTTGTGTCATCTACAATTTATTCCAGCAGTGTTCTGTAGTTTTCCTTGTAGAAATCTTTCACCTCCTTGGTTAAATTTATTGCTAGGGTTTTTTTGTGGCTATTGTAAATGGGATTGCCTTTTTGATTTCTTTCTTTGCAAGGTCATTATTGATATATAGAAACACTACTGATATTTGTACAATAATATTTTTGTATTCTTCAACTTTATTGAATTCGTTCAGCAAATCGGAGTTCTTTGGTGGAGTCTAGGTTTTTCTAGATATGTGATTCTATCATCAGCAAACAGGGATAATTCAGCTTCCTCTTTTTAAATTAGGATTCCTTTTATTTATTTTTCTTTCCTGATTGCTCTGGCTAGGACATACCCTAATATATTAAATGAGAGTGGAAAAATTTGGCATCCTTGAGTTGTTTCTGTTTTAGAGAAAATCCTTTCCAAGATTCCCCCAATTACTATGATGTTAAGGGAGGAGACCACCCCTCATATTGTCTTTTGCCCAATTTCTGCCTCCAAAGAAAGAAGAAGTAAAAACTAAAAGGCAGAAATGAAATCCACAAGCAAACAGCCTGGTGCCACACCCTGGGCCTGGTAGTTAAAGATGGACCCCTGACCTAATCAGTTATTTGCATAAGAAAAGCACGGTAAAGATCCCTGTCCTGTTCTGTTCCATTCTAATTACCAGTGCATCCAGCCCCCAGCCACATACCCCCTGCTTGCTCAATTGATCACGACCCTCTCACAGGGACCCCCTTAGAGTTGTGAGCCCTTAAAAAGGACAGGAATTGCTCACTCGAGGAGCTCAGTTGTTGGAGATGTGAGTCTTGACAAAGCTCCTGGCTGAATAAAGCCCTTCCTTCTTTAACTCAGTGTCTGAGGGGTTTTGTCTGTGGCTTGTGCTGCTACATTTCTTGATTCCCTGACCAGGAAGTGAGGTGACTAACAGACGGTCGAGGCAGCCCCTTAGGTGGCTTAGGCCTACCCCATGGAGCATCTCTGTGGGGGACTCCAGCCAGCTTGAGCAACGCGGATCCTGAGAGTGCCCCTGGGTAGGCAATTGTCCCAGTAGAACGCGTCACCAGAGCAGTGCATGGCAGGCCCCTGTGGAGGATCAGCGCAGTGGCTGAACACCAGAAAGGAACTGGCACTTGGAGTCCAGACATCTGAAACTTGGTAAGACTAGTCTTTGGAAATTGCCTACTCCATTTGAGTGGAAGCATGGCCTGATCACCCATGGCATGCCTGTACTGGCAGTTTGGTTTTTTGTTTCTGACTTGACTTGGATTGCTTGATACTTTGGTTTTGGTTTTGACCTGGCTTGGATTTCCTGATACTCTGATTTTGGTTTTGATTCTGGTTTGGTGTAAACTGTAAAAGTGGGTGTGTGCCCTTTTTACCCATTCTTTTTGTGGTGTGTCTGTGGTGTGAGCATGGTGTTTTGTCTCGAGGAAGCATGGGTCAGGCACAAAGTAAGCCCACCCCACTAGGAACTATGTTGAAAAATTTCAAGAAAGGATTTAAGGGAGATTACGGTGTTACTATGACACCAGGAAAACTTAGAACTTTGCGTGAAATAGACTGGCCAGCATTAGAGGTGGGTTGGCCATCAGAAGGAAGCCTGGACAGGTCCCTTGTTTCAAAGATATGGCACAAGGTAAACTGTAAGCCAGGGTGCCCAGACCAGTTCCCGTACATAGACACTTGGTTACAGCTGGTTTTAGACCCCCTCCCTACCCCCACAGTGGTTGAGAGAACAGCAGCATAAGCGACTGGCAGAGGCAAGGAAAGACCAGCAAAGAGACAGAGAAGAAAGAGACAGAGAGGAAAAGAGACACAAAGAGAGAGAAGAAGAGACAGAGAGGAAGAGACAGACAGACAAAGAGGGAGTCAAGGAGAAAAGAGAAAGAGAGAGAGGAAGAGACAGAGGCAAAAGGAACGTCAAAAAGAGAGACAGAAAGTCAGAGAGAAATATACAAGTAGTTTAAAAAAAGTGTACCCTATTCCTTTAAAAGCCAGGGTAAATTAAAACCTATAATTGATAATTGAAGGTATTCTCTGTAACCCTATAACACTCCAATACCACTCTGATGTCAGTGTAAACAAGGGCATATCCCGAAAGCACAGAGGCCACTGATAACCCATAGCCTTCCTATCAAAAATCCTTAACCCAATAACCCACGGATGGCCCAGATGCATTCAGTCTGTAGCGGCAATGGCTTTGCTAACAGAAGAAAGTAAAAAAATAACTTTTAGAGGAAACCTCAGTGTGAGCATACCTCATCAGTTCAGAAGTATCCTAAGGGGGGAAAAAAAAAGATGATGTAACATTAACCACGGAAAAATCCCTTAACCCAGAAGTTTTCCTAACAGGGCATCTAAGTCTTAATTACCATACAAAGGTCCGACCAGACCAGAACTCCCTACAGGACAGGACAATCAATGGTTCCTCCTGGGTAATGGAAGGAAAAAAAAAAAAAAAAGCCATCTATACAAATTCTAAGTTAATTTGGACAAAACAAGGTCTTATTAATAGCAAAGGATAATTAAAATCCCAAACTTGCAAGGTTTTCAACAAAAGTAAAGTTTGCTAAAAGTTAACAGTGTAACACGTATTATAGTAAATTATAATCTTGTGGCCTTAGACAGTCTAGTCCACAGTCATAAAGGAAGTTCACTTTGGAAAAGAATGGTTATCTCTGGGAAAAAAAAAAGAAAGAGAAGAAAGGGGGGGGGCCAGAATTTATGTAAAAAAAAGTGTTATATGGTAAATTCTTGTCCTGAAATAAATTAACTGGTTGTTTAAAGAAAGAAATGTTCGTAATAAGTCAGAAAGTTCAGGCATTGCTAAGAATTGTCTGCAAAAGTTGTGAAAGAGAAATATGTTATAAAAAAAAGAATTTATGCAAGAAATGTTGTATAATTTAAAAGTAACTAGGCCTCCTGAATATAAAATTATTGAAAAAAACAGTTTATGTGCAAGGTGTATAAGGAAAGTAAAATATACCTTTGGTAAAAGGATTATAAGGAGGCAAAAGAATGTAAATGTTTACATACATTAAAAGGTTAAAAAAACTATTTTGAAGGTTTAAGCAAGTTTTAAAATGTTAATTGTAAAGGAAATTCTGTGTGTAAACATATTAGCCAAAGTTAAAGGGGTAACATCCAGTTTTTCTGTGAATTCGACATTAAAGTAAAAACACAATGGGTTTTTCTTAAAGCACTAACCTGCTTTTTAACAAAGATTATAAAAAGTGAAAAAGAGTCTATAAAAATCTTACCTTATGGTCCAACATTAAAAATTCAGTAAATATGTATACAAAGTTTTATTAAAACTAAGTTTAACATTAATAACACACTAATATAAAGGTGAAATTTAGCTCATCTGGTCTAAAAATCATACAGGAAGCATTGTCAAATATAAAATGGTATTTGGCTTCTTTGGTCTAAAAATAGGTGCTAAAGGAAATTTCTCAGTGGAAAGGCACCAAGAACTATAAAGTCCACTGCTGATGTCCCCACATTTAAAACAAAAGGTCAACTTCTTAGAAATTATATACTTGGTTTATCTTCCACTTTCCTTTCCCTCAAAACTAAAAGTCTTTTAGCACATGTACCACCCCTAGAATTTCCGGTAAACCAGCACCAGCCTGAAGATCACGTTCTCATCAAAGGGTGAAAAGAAAGGAAACTCGATCCAGCCTAGGAAGGACTCTACCTTGTGCTGCTAACCACCGAGACTGCTGTTCATACAGTGAAAAAAGGATGGACTCATCACAACCAAGTCAAGAAAGTGCCACCCCCTCCAGAGTCATGGGCCATAGTCCCAGGGGAAAACCCTACCAAACTAAAGCTAAGAAAAATTTAACTCTTTTAATCTATTCTATTACTCTTTCTTCTTTCCTCATTCTTTTGCTGACCATCTAGTTATTAACATAACCAAGTAAATTTTGCCTCAAACTATTGCATTTAATGCTTGCCTTGTTATACCCTGTGGGGACTTGCCAAGTCAAAGACAGATCTCTACTTCAGAAAAGTACCTCTGTCCCTCCTGACTCTCCTCAGACTGGGCATTAGTAAATTAGGACCATTTAATCCGGGGAAATTTTGATAAAGACTCCAGTGTCAACCAGGAGTCTTGCTCCTCTATGTAGAGCTTTTATGCCATAGTTGGTCCAACATTCTGTGGACCACTAAAGAGCAAGGATGGACTGCCCCAACCAGTTTTTGTAATTTCCTAAAATCATACATTCATTTTACTAGAGGATCATAGAAGTTAAAGACTTAAAACAAACTTTGGCAATTAAGACAGGATACCAAGATGCAAATGTCTGGTTGGAATGGATCAAATATTCCATCTGCAGGTTAAACAAAAGCAATTGTTATGCATGTGCAAATGGCAGGCCAGAGGCCCAGATTTTCCCCTTTCCACTAAGGTGATCCTCCAGTGGACCAGGCGTGGGCTGCATGGTAGCTCTTTTCCAGGATTCTGCAGCCTGGAGTAGTAAGTCATGCCAAGCTCTCTCTGCTATATCCCAAAATCTGGTACCCTGTGGGTCAGCCCCTGAGGGCCATCCAGCCTCCGTCTCCCAACACTAAGCTCACTTCGTGTCTCTCACAACAGGGAGGAAACTTAGCGTTCCTTGGAGACCTGAAGGGATGCAGTGAGCTTAAGAATTTTCAAGAGCTTATCAATCAGTCAGCCCTTGTTCATCCCCGAGCGGATGTGTGGTGGTATTGTGATTGTGTGTGGACCTTTACTGGGCACTCTGCCGAATAACTGGAGTGGCACTTGTACTTTATTCCAATTGGCTATCCCTTTCACCCTGGCATTTCATCAACCAGAGGGACGAAAAATAAGACATTGTAAAGCGAGAGAAGCCCCTTATGGGTTTTTCAACTCTCACATCTATTTAGACACAATTGGAGTCCCACAGGGAATACCAGATCAATTTAAAGCTTGAAATCAAATAGCTGCAGGATTTGAGTCAATATTTTGGTGGGTGGCAGTTAATAAAAATGTAAATTGGATAAACTACATCTATTACAACCAACAGCAACTAGCTTTTCATGAGTTAAAAGAAAAACTCCTGTTGGCCCCAGCCCTGAGGCTACCTGACCTGACAAAACCCTTTACACTCTATGTGTCAGAAAAAGAAAACATGGCAGTTGGAGTTTTAACCCAGACTGTGGGGCCCTGGCAAAGGCCAGTGGCCTATCTCTCAAAACAACTAGATGGGGTTTCCAAAGGCTGGCCCCCGTGTCTAAGGGCCCTGGCAGCAATGGCCCTGTTAGCACAAGAAGCAGATAAACTAACCCTTGGGCAAAACCTGAATATAAAGGCCCCCCATGCTGTGGTAACTTTGATGAATACCAAAGGACATCATTGGCTAACAAATGCTAGATTAACCAAGTACCAAAGCTTGCTATGTGAAAATCCCCATATAACCATTGAAGTTTGCAACACCCTAAACCCTGCCACCTTGCTCCCGGTATCAGAGAGCCCAGTTGAATATCATTGTGTTGTATTGGACTCAGTTTATTCTAGTGGGCCCAACCTCTGAGACCATCCTTGAACATCAGTAGACTGTGAGTTGTACATGGGTGAGAGCAGCTTCGCCAACCCCTGCAAAGTGACTCAGAAGAAGACGACAAGCCCTGCTCCAGTCACACCTGGAAGCTGACTGGTCCACGCATGGCCAAAGCATGAGAAAACTCATCGCGGGACTCTTTTTCCTTAAAATTTGGACTTGTACCATAAGGACTTCAACTGACCTTCCTCAGACTGAGGACTGTTCCCAGTGTACACATCAAGTCACTGAGGTAGGAAAAAAGTTGCTACAGTCCTATTATTTTATGGTTATTATAAGTGTACCAGGACTCTAAAAAGAACTTGTTTGTATAATGCTATTCTATACAAGGTATGTAGCCCAGGAAGTGACCAACCTGATGTGTGTTATGACCCATCTGAGCCTCCCATGACCACAGTTTTTAAAATAAGGTTAAGGACTGAAAACTGGTGGGGGCTCATAAACGATATGAGTAAAGTGTTAGCCAAAACAAAAGAAAAAGGGGTGCCCAAACAAGTCACCTTGAAGTTTGATGCCTCTGTTGTCATTAATAATAATAAGTTAGGAATAGGATGTGGTTCTCTTAATTAGGAAAAAGGCTACATGGCAAAAAAAAAAAAGTATATTTGTCATAAATTAGGACTGTGTGGAAATGAATGTAAATACTGGTCTTGTGTCATTTAGGCTACTTGGATAAAAAATGAAAAGTATCCTGTCCACCTTCAGAAAGGGAAAAGTGGCCCTTCCCTTACCAGTGGTCGGTGTAACCCCTTAGAACTAGTAATAACCAACCCCCTTGATCCTCACTGGAAAAAAAGGGGAGCGTGTAACCCTAGGAATTGAGGGGGTTGGACTGGATCCTCGAGTAAATATCATGGCTTGAGGAGAAGTTTATAAACGCTCTCCTGAGCCAGTATCTCAACCCTTCTATGATTAACTGAATGTGCCAGTACCAGAAATTCCAGGAAAAACAAGAAATTTGTTTTTGCAATTAGCTGAGCATGTAGCCTCGTCTCTCAATTTCACTTCATGTTATGTATGTGGAGGAACTATAATGGGAGATCAATGGCCATGGGAAGCCTGAGAATTAGTACCTACAGACCCAGTTCCTGATGAATTCCCAGCTCAAAAGAATCACCCTGATAACTTCTTGGTCCTAAAAGCCTCAATCATTAGACAATACTGTATAGCAAGAGTGGGGAAGGACTTCAACCTTCCTGTGGGAAGACTCAACTGCCTTGAGCAAAAACTGTATAATAGTACTACAAAAATAGCCACCTAGTGGAGTTCAAACCACGCTAAGAAAAATCCATTTAGTAAATTCCCAAAGTTGCAAACCATGTGAACCCACCCAGAGTCCCACCAGGACTGGACAGCCCCCACTGGATTATACTGGATATGTGGGCATAGAGCTTATGCCAAATTACCCTACCAGTGGGCAGATAGTTGTGTTATTGGCACTATTAAACCATCTTTCTTCCTACTGCCCATAAAGACAGGCAAAATCCTGGGCTTCCCTGTCTATGCTTCCCGCAAAAAGAGAAGCATAGCTATAGGAAATTGGAAAGATAATGAATGGCCCCCTGAGAGAATCATACAATATTATGGGCCTGCTACTTGGGCACAAGATGGCTCGCAGGGATACCGGACCCCCATTTACATGCTCAACCAAATCATACAGTTACAAGCTGTCTTAGAAATAATCACTAATAAGACCGGCAGAGCCTTGACTATTCTGGCCCAGCAAGAAACTCAGATGAGAAATGCTATCTATCAAAATAGATTGGCTCTCAACTACTTGCTAGCAGCTGAAGGAGGGGTCTGTGGGAAATTTAACCTTACTAATTGCTGTCTACACATAGATGATCAAGGGCAAGTAGTTGAAGACATAGGGATATGACAAAACTGGCACATGTGCCCGTGCAAGTGTGTCATGGATTTGATCCTGGAGCCATGTTTGGAAAATGGTTCCCAGTGCTAGGAGGATTTAAAACTCTTTTAATATGAGTCATAATAGTAATAGGAACCTGCTTACTGCTCCCTTGTTTGCTACCTATACTTCTTCAAATGATAAAATGCTTCATCACTACCTTAGTTCACCAAAATGCTTTAGCACAAGTGTACTATATGAATTACTACCAATCAGTCTTGCAAGAAGACATGGGTAGTGAGAATGAAAGCAAGAACTCCCACTATTGAGTGAGATTCTCAAAGGGGGAGAATAAGGGAGGAGACCACCCCTCATATTGTCTTATGCCCAATTTCTGCCTCCAAAGAAAGAAGAAGTAAAAACTAAAAGGCAGAAATGAAATCCACAAGCAGACAGCCTGGTGCCACACCCTGGGCCTGGTAGTTAAAGATCTACCCCTGACCTAATCAGTTATTTGCATAAGAAAAGCACTGTAAAGATCCCTGTCCTGTTCTGTTCCCCCTTCTAATTACTGGTGCATGCAGCCCCCAGTTATGTAACCCCTGCTTGCTCAAACGATCATGACCCTCTCACAGGGACCCCCTTAGAGTTGTGAGCCCTTAAATGGGACAGGAATTGCTCACTCAGGGAGCTCTTGGAGTGAGCAATTCCTGTCCCTTTTAAGGACAGGAATTGTGTTGGAGATGTGAGTCTTGCCAAAGCTCCCAGCCGATTAAAGCCCTTCCCTAACTCGATGTCTGAGGGGTTTTGCCTGCAGCTTGTCCCGCTACAATGTTAGCTGTGAGTTTGTAGTATATGGCCTTTATTATTCTGAGGCACGTTTCTTCTGTGCTTAGTTCTTTGAGAGTTTTTATTACGAAGGGATGCTGAATTTTATGAAATGTTTTTTCTGGGTCTATTGAGATTGTCATGTGGTTTTTGTTCTTGATTCTCTTAATGCAAAGTATCGTATTTGTTGATTTGCATATGTTGAGTTGTCCTTCCATACAAAGGACATGAACTCATCCTTTTTTATGGCTGCATAGTATTCCGTGGTGTATATGTGCCACATTTTCTTAATCCAGTCTATCATTGTTGGACATTTGGCTTGGTTCCAAGTCTTTGCTATTGTGAATAGTGCCGCAATAAACATACGTGTGCATGTGTCTTTATAGCAGCATGATTTATAATCCTTTGGGTATATACCCAGTAATGGGATGGCTGGGACAAATGGCATTTCTAGTTCTAGATCCTTGAAGAATTGCCACACTGTCTTCCACAATGGTTGAATTAGTTTACAGTCCCACCAACAGTGTAAAAGTGTTCCTATTTCTCCACATCCTCTCCAGCATCTGTTGTTTCCTGACTTTTTAATGATCGCCATTCTAACTGGTGTGACATGGTATCTCATTGTGGTTTTGATTTGCTTTCTCTGATGGCCAGTGATGAGCATTTTTTCACGTGTCTGTTGGCTGCATAAATGTCTTCTTTTGAGAAGTGTCTGTTCATATCCTTAGCCCACTTTTTGATGGGGTTGTTTGTTTTTTTCTTGTAAATTTGTTTGAGTTCTTTGTAGATTCTAGTTATTAGCCCTTTGTCAGATGAGTAGATTGCAAAAATTTTCTCCCATTCTGTAGGTTGCGTGTTCACTCTGCTAGTAGTTTCTTTTGCTGTGCAGAAGCTCTTTAGTTTAATTAGATCCCACTTGTCAATTTTCACTTTTGTTGCCATTGCTTTTGGTGTTTTAGACATGAAGTCCTTGCCCATGCCTATGTCCTGAATGGTATTGCCTTGGTTTTCTTCTAGGGTTTTTATGCTTTTAGGTCTAACATGTAAGTCTTTAATCCATCTTGAAATAATTTTTGTATAAGGTGTAAGGAAGGGATCCAGTTTCAGCTTTCTACATATGGCTAGCCAGTTTTCCCAGCATCATTTATTAAATAGGGAATCATTTCTCCATTTCTTGTTTTTGTCAGGTTTGTCAAAGATCAGATGGTTGTAGATGTGTGGTATTATTTCTGAGGGCTCTGTTCTGTCCCATTGGTCTATATCTCTGTTTTGGTACTAGTACCATGCTGTTTTGGTTACTGTAGCCTTGTAGTATAGTTTGAAGTCAGTTTAATAGTATTATTGTTGCAATTTTTGCATCTATGTCCATCAGGGTTATTGGTCTAGAGTTTTTCTTTTTTGTTGTGCCCTTCTCTGATTTTGGTATTAGAGTGATACTGCCTCATAGAATGAGTTAGAGATAATTTTCTCCTCTTTGATTTTTTTTGAATACTTTGAGGAGGATTAGCATTAGTTCTTTGTATGTTGGTAGAATTTGACTTTAAATTCATCTAGTCTGGGGCTTTTCTTGTTTGGAGGTTTTAAAAATTACTGATTCAATCTTGTTATTTGTTCTTATTTGGAGATTTTTTTAAAATTACTGATTCAGTCTTGCTATTTTTTATTACTCTAATCAGGTTTTTTAGTTTTTTTCATGTCTAATCTTGGGAAGTTGTATGTTTCCAGGAGTTTACCTGATTCCTCTAGGTTTCCTAATTTGTGAGCATATAGTTCTTCATCATTATCTCTGATCATTTGTATTTCTGTTGTGTCAGTTGTATTGTCATATTTCTCATTTCTGATTTTGTTTATTTGGGTCTTTTCTTGGTTAGTCTAGCTAGTGATTTTTAAATGTTTTTAATCTTTTGAAGAACCAACTTTTGTTGATTCATTGTATTGTGTTTTTAGTTTTCATTTTTTTTTTAGTTCTGCTCTAATATTTGTAATTTTTTTCTGCTGCTAATTTTCAGTTTGGTTTGTTCTTGCTTTTTTAGTTATTAGGGCATATTAGTAGATTGTCATTTTGTAATATTTCTATCACATAGCCATTTAATGACGTGAGGTTTTGTTTTGTCATATTTTTAATTATTTTCTAGTTGTTTTATAAATTTTTTGTTTCTTTTTAGTCTTGGTGTTTGTCATTGTGGTTTGGTGGATGCTGCAGTGGTGCTGTTTGTTTCCTTTCTCTTCCTGCTTTTTGTGATTGCCAGTGAGTTTTATATTTTCTTGTGTTTTTATGGTGGTAAATGTCATCCTTTCACTTCTACTGTAGGACTCCCTTGAGCATTTCTTATGCTGTTAGTCTGATGGGAGTTCCTTTATAGGTGAATAGATACTTTTCTTCTGCTAATTTTAAAATTCACTCTTTCACTTTGACTTAAGACATTCTTATTATAATGTGTTGTGACAAGGTTCTTTTTGTGTTGTATTTTCTTGGGGATTGCTGAGCCTCCTGTATCTGGATGTCTACAATTCCCACTAGAATTGGAAAGTTTTCATATATTATTTTGTTAAATTGGTTTTCTAACCTTTTTGGTGGCTCTTCTCCATCTGGGATACAAATAGTTTCTAAATTTAGCCTTTTTATGTTGTCCCAAGTGTCTCAAAGGTTTGTTTATTCTTTTAAATTCTTTTTTAATTTTTATCTTAGTGGATTGTTTTTAAAAGACTGTCTTCAATTTCTAAAATTCTTCTACTTGGTCTAGTGTATTGTTGAAGCTATTGGATGTATTTTATATTTTCTTTAATAATTTCTGCAGTTCCTGAATTTCTGGGTTTTTAAATCTTTTTGATAAGTTTCTCATTTGTATCCTGAATTTTTTTTTGGAGTTGTTTGCATTGGTTTTCCAATTTCTCTTGCATCTCATTGACCTTTAAAATTAATATTGTGAATTCTTTATCCAAGATTTTGAGAATTGAGAATTTCTTTTTGGTTAAGAGCTATTGCTGGAGAATTGTTGTGTTCCTTTGAGGGTGTCATATTCCCTTGCTTTTTTATGTTTCCTGTATCATTACATTAATTTCTAGACATCTGGTGTAACAGTTGCTTTTTCCTATTTTTGAATTTACTTTCACTGGATGGGGGATTTTTTTTTCTGAAGGTGTGTCAGTGGTGTTGATTAGGTGGGGCCTTTTAGCTTTGCTTCTGGATGTGTGCTGCAGGGAAGCCCCTGTATGATTTCTTTGGCTATGAACAGCATTAGTGGTGTCTGTGGTTTCCTCAGTGTGTTGAGGTGCAGTTATTAGTGGAGACTATGGTAAAGTTGTTATGGGGACCGGAGTGCCAGATGGGCTCATCTTCAGGCTTCAGAGGTAGCAGTGGTTGGCCAAGCATGTCTATCCTCATATCATGGTGTTACATATGCTGGCACCTGTGTTAGTGGTTCCAAGTGGGCTGATTCACGGGCCTCTGCATGGCTTTCTCAGGTGCTTATTATAGGCTCTCAAGTCCTTGGGCAGCTGCTGTGGTGTGTGTCATGGCAGTAGCAGTAGCAAGATGCTCTTCTGGGTCTCAAGAACTATGCACTTGTACTGGCAATGGTTGCAATGGGCTATGCAGACCAGCAGGTGGCATTTGCAGGTGAGAAGCAGCAGAGGTAGAATCTGTAAGTTGGTTAGGCCCAACTTTAGGAGGAGTGCTCTGGTGTCCCACATAGTGGATTAGGCTGTACAATTTCCCAGGCCATGGACCCCATACTCTGTCTTGGGAGGTGATGGGGCAAAGCCTGTTGGAGCTGAACCAGGAAGTCTTGCTCTCAGGCCCTCCAATAACAGGTGCATGCACCTGCTGTGATGGGCAGGGCAGTTTTTAGGTCCTAGCAGAATTCTTGGGTTAGGGGCAGCAGCTGCCATGCTGAGGTCTTACCCTGGGGAAGATGAGGGTGGCCCCAGTGGCCATAGCCTTGGCCAGTGAATGGGGGATGTGTATCCCTCTCATACCCCCATCCCACCAGAGCTTGCTCCCCAGTTCCAGCTGTTGCAGCTAATCCAGCTGATCCATCACACCTCACAGTCTGTACCCAGCCCACAATTCAACCCAGGCTGTAGGAGCCCATGTCCCACTCTATACCAAGACTTCATGGTAACTTGCTTCTCGCTGCAAGGTTACAATACCCATTTCACCCATGCCCAATGTGAAAGGCAGCAGTCTGCCCCACCCTTGCTTCTTAGTCCTAGCTGTAGGAGCCCACCCTCTGCTTGTGCCGCAACTCTAATAAACAGCTCAACTTTCCATGCCTAGGACTAGTGCTGCTGGTTTTCAGGACAGTACCTGAAAACAGATCCTAGTCTGGTAAAAGCTAGGATTGAAAATGGCATTTTTTCTGCAGCTGCTTACATTTTTAAAAGGGTGTGAGACCCAGGGTAAGTTCCCTCCCTGCAGTGTTCTTTTTTTTTCTCACAGTCTCCCAGGGGTTCCCAAGTTACATTTAGAGCTTGGGAGGTTCAGAGTGCTCTTTGGTAGTTTGGATTGTATGATTCCCCAGTGGGAAAGTGGACCATAGTAAGACTCTCACTCACCCTCTCCCCATATTGGGGAGTCACTGTCCATTTCCAGCCAGCCTTGGGCCAGCAGGGTGCCTGTTTTGTGTTTTTGGTTGTTGTTGTTGCTTTTTTTTTTTCTTCCTACTTTTTGGTTTTTCCTGTTACTTTTTTGTGGAACTTTCATGTTCCCTCTTGAATAATGTATTCAAGGTGTGATTGTCTATACCCTTTTGGTTCTAAGTGAATGAGGCATGCTGAAAATGCTTTTAGTCAACCATCTTGAAAAAACAAAAAACAAAAACAAGCCAAACTCACAGATTTATAAGACATTTGGATCTCAATTTTTTTTTAATCAGATAAGGCTAAACTTAAATTTATAATAGGTAATCTTTGATATAGTTTGTATATTTATGGCCGCCCAAATATGTTGAATTATAATCCCCAATTCTGGAGGTGGATCCTGGTGGGAGGTGTTTGGGTCATAAGGGTAAATCCCTCATGGCTTGGTGCAGTCATCATGATATTGAGTTCCCATGAGATCTGGTCTTCATTTAAAAGCGTGTGGCACCTCCCCACATTTTGCTCTCAGCATGTGATGTGCTTGCTTCCCCTTTGCCTTCTGCCATGATTGTAAGCTTCCTGATGCCTCTCCAAAGGCCAAGCAGATGCCAGCACCATGCTTCCTATAAAGACTGCAGAACTATGAGCCATTTAAACCTTTTTTCTTTATAAATTGCCCAGTCTAGCTATTTCTTTATAGCGGTACAAGAATGGCCTAATACACTTGTAAAGGCTGTGAACCAACTTGTGAGTAAAACAGTTTAATTCAGCTAGATTTCACAAAGAATACTTAACTGTTAAAATGTGACCCAATTATATGAGGAGGCCTAAAAGGTGAGAGTTATTCTAACAAAGCCTGTAGGGTATTTTCTTGGACTTCACTATTTTTTCTTGAAGATAAGAATGTTGCCATTCCTTTTCACATAGGGCTGGTGTCTTTTACATGAAAAATTTATATTTTACATTTAAGAAACAGCATCAAGGTCAAAATGTTTTTCTTTCATTTCTGCTGGTTTTTAAGGGATTTTTACTTAACTAGTATATCAGAATAGCTGAAAAGTTGCAGAAAAAAAGGGTTTAGCTTAGAGAAGGATAAAAAGGAGGAATTGTAAGATGGGGGGAGGAAAGCCCCAGGAGCAGAGTGTTTCAGTTAGCTTTGAGAAAGATTGCCTTGCCAGAAAATATTACTATTAGTCCTGAATTGTTTTGTTGTTTTTTTTTTTAAGCCTCAAGATATCGATTGAGATAAGAGTTTAATTTGGAGTATAAATTTTATGGACACAATCTTTCACTTTAGTTTTAAGAACAACAGATTAAATGATCTCTATAGCATTTTAACATGTTATCAGCTGGACTCCCAGAAAATATTGTGGCATGGCTTTGAACTTTGAGAGCTCATTTTTAACTAAATATGCCTTGATGATTTGGTTTAATGCCAAATACACAAAAGCCAGTTAAATGCAAGTGCTGAATATGCAAAGGCCAAATAAATGAAAGTGCCAATGGAAAATATAGTACTTACTTACCAGGAAGGACAGTAAGCCTTCTCCATATGAAGGGGTAAATCCCCTAAACCAAACCTTGAAACCAAATGTCCAGCTGAGGTTCAAACTTCCAGCTGAGGTCAACAGGAGGAAAATCACCTTTCTCCACAGGAAATCTTCTAGCCAGGAGGAGAAAGACCTCTCTTCAAACAAGAGGAGGAAAGACCCCTCCTCAGTCAAATCTGAAACAAAACAGAGCTCAATCAAAATCAAGACTTTGTTCTAAAACAGACTCATGAAGGGAGGCAGATCATGAATGTGGGGTGGGGAGCTTACTGGGCCCCAGTGTGAGTACCTCATACCTTAGATCCAAGGGCTGGTGATTCTCCCCAAGGTGAGTCACCTTTGGAATCCTGCTTCTGGCACCAAGTGTGTTGAAGTCAAAATAAAAATGTAGAGGCAAATCTCTAAATGTAATGTTTTATTTGGGAAACAAGAATTACAATTTGGGTTGTACTCACAGCCTAGGTAGACTTTGGTATTTTCAAAGAACAGATAAAAATTGGAGGTTTTAGAAAAAGGTGAAATGTTATGTATTGTTTTCCAGAAAGTTTATTGGCACTAGCAAAGTTTCAAAGAGCTGGCAAGCTTTGATGGATGAGTGACGGCCATGTGTAAAACAAGTCTTAGAGTTGAGCAGATTGTTTCAGTAGCTATTAGGTAAAACTGTTTTCAGGCTACAGCTGGTCATTAACAGAGGTCAGGATTGCAAAAAAATCACATCATTGAAGCAATGTTATATGCCCTAAGTGGCTTTGCCCCTGGTCGCCTGCCTCTGTTTTAGTTGCATATGACAAGATGACCCAATTTGTATGATCAACTTTACAACTGGGAGGATAATACCCTGGCTTACCTCCAAGGTTCTCAGGTAGGCACTCCTGATCCAGATTGGTGTTCTGTGAGTCAGAAAAGTGGGCCCAGTGGCTCCACACAGACAGGTGACCATGGTGGGGACCTTTGGTTCTGCAGCCCCTTCGTGGAAGCTCTACATGAAAGTGTGGCTCTTCTCTCCCTGGAGCACCCCCACATTCACTTTTTTGTGCATTCATACATGCATGTATGCATGCCAACACACATGCCTCTACTTTCTTCCTTAATTGTGTATGTGAATCTGTGTGTTTTCTTCTTTTTGTCTTCCTTTCTCCCATAACCACCTTGGAGATGCCACTGTGGATAGAGATTTCTCTCAATTAAGTGGTGGCCCTTAACACTGCATGATGGACACTCCCAAGTTTCCCCTCTGCCTTCTGTTCATCCTCCTGACTCTGCCTACAGTGAGAATTATATGTCATTTTTCCTTTTGTGTTTTTAGTGTCCAGTGTGAATGAAGGCAAATGCAGAGATATGTGTGCTTTGACACCAAGAAGCTTACATGTGATAGACTCTCTTATACTTTGTAGCTTTCACAAAACACATCCCCTGGACTTTGCATCTCTGTTCAGAGTCAACATACTCCCAGATTCTTTTCATTTCCTAATAACTGCTCAGTTGTCCATGTGTCTTCCTGGAGGTGGCAAGAACATCATTTATTTACCATTTCCCTTCTCTTTGAACATGAGGCTTGTCCCTTTCTTCCCGCTACTGTTTTCTTGAAACAGAAGTAGCTTTGAGGCTATGTAAAGACCTACTTCCTATAGGAGGTGTGTGAGTGAGAGAGAAAGAGAGACAAGTGCATCATATTGTATTAATGTCCACCCAGAAGAAAGTGACTTGGTAGATTAAAAGGTAGCCACATCCAAGAATGATTTGTCCTTATGCCCAGAACATCAATATGGCATAGCTGTGTGCAGCCAGAATGGAGGTACCTGGTTGTCATTTTTCCACCAGCCAGATGAGCTACAGGTCACTAGAGGATCTATTATTCTATTCATGTATGTTGGAGGAAACAGCCTTGTGAACATACTTGGAAATTTATTCTTCCATACTCATACAAGTAAAGAAACCAGGAAAGAAACACTGTGAGGGGAGACGCCAAGGTGAAAAAGTCAGGGTACCCACAGAAAAGAGAACTGAGGGGCAGATATCCTTTGGTTTTACACAAGAGAATTCCAGGAGAGCTGCCTCTTTATGACAGCCTCGAGTAGCATTTGTGTGATTTCCAGATGAGAGGAGTTGATTTTCATGCTATGCTTTCTCCATAGATGACAGGAAACTAGAGAGCTGATATCCTAGCCTAAAAGCCCTCACCCAGTTGCTTTCATGGGGTATATGTACACTGCTATGTTTTGAATGTCACTTTAGCAGTCCATCCCACATACAGTGAAGGACAGTTGGCTATCTTGTTTCAGGGAACACAGAATAGACAGAAAGAGAGGAAAACTGCAAGCCTGGGTTGTCTGTAGGTGCTGGGGTTATGGGCAAGTGGTTTTGTCTTTTTTCTTCTTTTTGAAGAGTCTGTTTTATGTTATAAATTGGGCAGTGGTTCTGGGATTTCAGCACTCCTCCAAGAGAGACTACTAGGGCATGTAGATAGCTGGCATGAGGCATTTGTATCCTCTTCTATAGCTTTCTACCATGCTTGGTAGGAAAGGCTCTTGAGTAAAGTCCTGATGGTGGGCTCAAAGTAGGGAAGCATCTGAATGAGCCCCTAGGTATGATGTGTGCCCTTAAGGGGATTGGGTTACTTCATGAAACTCAAGGTCTCTGTCCTAAAGAGCAGGGGAGGTTGGAAATGGGTTGGGCCTAGAACTTCGGGAGGCCATCTGCCAGTGATACGACTTTTGGGCTCCCTTTATTGCCCATAAGAAATGATCCCAGCCTCACTGGGACAGAAAAGTCTGTTTGGGACCCAGGGAAGGGAGCCAGATCTTTTGGACTTTTGCCTTACATTAAATTATGTGCTCACTCACTTTTCTGCCTGATGTCACCTGATCCCTACTGGGCCTGGTGTGCTGCACCATGGCCCTTCTCCTGACTAATGAGGACTTGTGTGCTCAGGCTGAACTCTAAGAGGGTGCTCCTGCAGAATGGAGTGGGGATGCATGTTCATGCCCACAGCCTGGTACCAATCTCCCCATGGTCTTTAAATCTATCTTTCAACACTCTCAGGAGGAACATAGAGGAAATGTGGTATCTTAAAGAGCTGTCATTCTCTTCCAAGCTAAAACTCAGGAGGCTTAGAAGTATACCTGTATCTACAAATTTTTCACTACAAGCCTTCTATGGAGAGTTGTTCAGTCACTGACCCTGGGTCATGTGCAAGGAGGTGGGTATTCCTGTTATGGCATCTGTGTCCTCTCCTGGCCAGCCCAAGTGTGGGATCTTTATTGTTTGAAGACAAGTAGATGGCATGTGAGAGCCACAGACCACCAGACTGGGAAGAGGTTATGCAAGATGTACCAGTTGTGAGAACTAGGCACCCAGTAATCAGCTATAATGGATACTTCTTGGCTGTTTCTTTAATAACAGATGGCACAGGGACAGGATCTTGAGGGAGGGGAGGAAGTTTGCTGGTAATTCTGGTACAATACTGCCATCAAGAGGAACATGTATGGCAATCACAATCACCCTTCCCTGTGGTTGCTTGGGGAGGAGTGGCTTGGTAGTATTGTCAGGATTCAGGCAAGACTAGGAACTGTGCCCATATAAGCTATACAGAGGCATGCAGGAAGCATGGCTCATGAACTGTTCAGGTTCTGGAAACTCCAGGGAAAGGGGTCAAAAAGAGCTGGACATCCAGGACACCTGGCAGGTCCCATACAGAAAGCTGTGGCTCAAGAGGCTGGTGGCAGCCATGTCTGGGCAAGACTAGCAAAGGCCTCCACCAGGGAGCCCCATCTCGAGGCCATGGGCATTTTACCTGGTTCCCTTTCCCCTGGGAGCAATGGATGGGAAGGCCTAGGTGGGTCCCAGGCCCTGAGAGGCTCCCTTGGCCATAGTGCACCCTAGTGAAAGATCACTCCCAGCACTGTAATTCTTTGGCTATTGGTGCCTGAGATGGCCAGTGCTGGGATGGTCCACCATCTTAAAGAAGAAGATGTGCTGTCTGGGGCCCTGTGGGGCCTAAACCCAGACTTTACTAGATGAGATTGAGGCAACACCAGGCCTGGCCACCATGAGATACTATGCACCCCTGAGAACCTCATTTGTTGTGTCTGTGTCTCAAAGGATCAGATGGTTGTCTTGGAACCTGTGCTCGTTTCTGCTTTGGAAACTTCCAAGGCTCCCTCCTATTCTTTGGGGAGTGCCCAGGTCCTTGCCATGTTTAGGTTTAAACTGGGAGAGAAGAGGGTCTTCCTTGGCCTTTTGAAGTCCAGGAAGCCAAGAGCATGCAGAAGGAAGAACCAGTTGGGCTTCTTGTGAGACAGCCTGCTACATGCCAGAAAGGACTGCTGGGGTACACTCAGAAAATGTCGTAAATGGTGCTATGACCTGGCACATTAACCCAGACATCTCCATGCCTCCTCTGTAGTGGAGGTGGAATTAGGCCAGATCCAACATGGCATGTGAGGTTGAAGCTTGGAGGACATGTCCCTTTGCAGGAAACAATCTGGTTAAGCAGAGGACCCGGCCATTTATTGGTGAGTTCTGGCACTTTCAAGAATGTGAAGAATGAGTGGCCAAAGTTAACAAAGGAGCATGCACAGGGATGGGGGTCACACCCACTTTGTAGAATTTAAGAATAGTAAGGGACCTACGGGACCTTCTCAAGGTAATAGGTGGCATGTCTTCTTTCCTTGGGGTGACACAGAATGTAAAGATAATGGGAGGATGAACCTCCAAGGCTGGAACTTTGGGAGAAGCTTCTCTTGGAAGTGCCAGTAGCAGAAAAGTTCACAAATAGAACAGGTTCCTTCATTCCACCTGAATTCAGAGAGAGATCCATGTGGACACATATGCCTCTGCATCAGAGACTGCTATCCAGACATTCATCTTCCACCTAAAAATGCACTTCTGCTGTTGACTGCAGGCCAATGTTCCCAGGATAAACAGGGTGACATCCAACTGTTACTTGCCTCAACTTGCCTTTGGGGATCAAGAAGGAAGTTCCCCCGGGTGGGTGGTAGAAGTGGAAGTGGTGGCACGGGCCATGGGCTCTTTTGCATTTCTCTTAGTGTCTCTCACTTGGCCTGAATGATTTATCACACAATCAATTGCAACTGCCAAAGTTTGGGAGCACTACATTGATGTGAAGTTCTGGAGACAAAAAGGAACACAGATAAAGGTAGAGAAGACAAAAGGGTGAAAGAGAGGGCTAACGCCTGGGAGAAAGAGCAGAAAAAGAAAGAAAAAAATTATGTCATAAAAACCCTAAAGACAAGTATGTAGAAGTCAAAGAAAGGAAAGGGGCCAGGGAGGTAGCAGCTTGGGTGTAATCCATTTTTGCTGTGTCATCTGTCTTAGAGCAGTGTTTCTAGGCAGTGTGTTCCTGCAGCACATGTTGGGGGTATGCCCACATCTAATCTGCCCCAACATGGTTGCAATACGGTTTCCAGCACAGAGCATTTATGTGGAGGATGATCAGAACACTTGCTTCTCGCCCATCTACCACTCCACAATAGCAAACATGAGTCCTCAACAGCATGCACAGTTCTGTGTGTTTTCCACCCGAAGTGTTCTGGAAAAAGCTATCCAGAGATTGTCATAGGCGAGGTGTGACTAGGACCCAAGTGTTTGGGGTGACACATGGCTCCCCTCCTGTCTGACTCCAGGGCTACCACATGAGAACACTCAGGACTACCACATGAGAACAACCCAGGACTCAGTTCCCCTATCCTGGAACTGTATATTCACCTGATTCTTTACTCCCAACCCCCAGGAGCAAATAGGACACTGGTGGCCTTTGACCTCGTGGTCAAGCTGGCCTTGGAATGACCTGTGATAATGCCCAACTGAAAATGTCTCCTGGGGGGTAAGGGGTGGGCTCAGATCCTACTTTGTGCTGAGTCTACATCTATTCCCCGGGAACTCCATCTTCCCATACTACAGACATAGTTAGGGATGTGGTTAGCTCGGTTTCATCCCTAGGGCTGTCAAAGAGGACCAAATCCATGTTTGTCAGAAAGTCAGGCTAAGAGGTCCCCACCAAGGCCAGTCTCCCCAGGACAGGGCAGGGCCCCACAGGTGAGCCACAGCTTACACAAGGTAGACAACATGGTGAACAGTCATGTTTAGAGCATGGTTAGCATTTTTTCTTCAGCAAAGGGCAGAGTGAGTGGACCTGGGGGAAGGGCAGGTGGGCATTTCTGTAGCAATATTGCCATTAAGAGAAAGATGTTTGGCAGTCATGCTCACCCTTCCTGTGGTTGCTTGGGGAGGATTGGCTTGGGAGTGTTATGGGGGACCAGGCAGGATGAGGTCCAGTGCCTGGATGAATCTGAGCTTTCTGGAAGCCTGAGGGAAGAGGGGCCCATGGCTGAATAGGGCTGTGAAAGGCCCAGAGAAAGGTGCCAGAATGAGATGGACAGGCAGGACACCTGGCAAGTCCCCTTAAGGATTTCATGTCTCAGGAGCCTGGTGGTGGCCATGATCTGGGCAAGACTATCAGATGCCTCAGCCAAGGGGCATCAGCTTGGGGCTATGGGTAGTTTGCCTGTTGCCTCTTCTTATGGGAGCAATGGGGATGATGGCCTAGCTGGGTCCTTGGCACCAGGAGGCTCCCTTGGCTGCAGTGCACCACAGTGCTGAGGGGCAACTCCCAGTGCTGGAGTTCCGTGGTCATTGGCACCAGTGGTGGCCAGCGCTGGGGTATTCCTCCGTTCTAGGAATGAAGATGGGCCACGTGGGATCCTGGCTCATACCCAGAGTGTCCTTGACAAGGTGGATGCAAGGCCAAGCCCAACCACCACGAGACACCGTGCACCCCTCCCATGCAACACTCCCTTGTTGTATCCATGTCCCAGAGTTTCTCTTGGAGCCAGGCCATTCCCCATGGTGCTCATTTCTGCCTGGGGGCCTTCCATCAACCCCATATGTCTTGGGGTTGTGAAGGCCTTGCCCTGTGATCAGAAGCATACAAACCAATGGGTTTGGTGGCAAACATGGCAAAATGGAGACTTTCTGGGCATCAGCTGGGTAGCATCAGGGCCTTCCTAGGCCTGCAAAAATCTGGGAAGCCAAGGCCATCCAGACAGAAGGACCTGTTGGGCTCAGCCTGGGGACAGCCTGCTGTATGCCAGAAGGGTCTACTGGGGTGCTCAGGCAGCAACTCCCTGCCCTCCTCAGGGTCTCTGAGGTAGAATTGGGCCGGGACCAACATTGGGTGCAGGGATGAGGCTTGGAGGATGCACCCCTTTGCAGGACATGGTCAGGTAAAGCAGAGGATCGAGCCATTTCCTGGGTCATTCTGGCCCTTTTGAGTGTGTTCAGTTTACCAAGTGAACAGGGGCTTGCGTCCAAAGGTGGGGATCTGCACTGCTTCACAGAATTCAAGAGTGGAAAGGGACCTAGAGGACCCTCTCGAGAAGACAGGTGGCATGTACTGTTTCTTTGGTAGGACTGAAAAAGGCATAAGGAGGTGATGGGCCTCTGAGGCCTGAATTCTGGAAGCAGAGGACCAAAAGTGGAGAAAAGGTCCTGAAAGATACATAGTCCTCCCTTCCACATGAATTCAGCGAGAGAGCAAGCCATATGGATTGGTGTGCCCCAACCTGTCCATGTGCACAGAGACTGCCATCCAAACAGACATTCAAATTCTACCTGTATGCACTCTTGCTGTTGAGTAGGGGCCTATGTTCCCAGAACCAACGGGATGCCATTCAACTAGGACTTGACTCACCTTGGCTTTGGGGACCAAGAAGGAAGGTTCACCAAGGTGGTGGTGGTAGAAGTGGAGGTGGTGGCACAGGCCTGGGGCTCTTGGGCATTTTTTTTCGCCACCTCTCAACCTACCTGCATAATTTCTCACACATTTAATTGCCTCTCTCACAGTTTTAAAGGCACGTTGACAGGAAGTCCTGGAGAGTAAAAGAAACACAAACACGGAGACAGTAGGGGAGGAAGCAAGCCCCAGTGAGAGTGGACCAAAGAGCAGTGAGCCTGCGGGTGGAAATAGAGAGTGAAAGAGCACGCAGTAGAAAAGAGACAGAGATAGAGAAATAAATGTTCAAAATCTTAGAGAAGTGTGTGGGGGTCAAGGAGTCCAGAAGGGGCCAGAGAGGTAGCAGTTGGGGATTACTGTGTTTCTTCTGTTTCCTCTGTCTTCAGAACAACGTTCAATGTCACCGTGTTCCTGCAGCACAAATTAGGCATTTGCCCGCACCTTCACTGCCCCAACACGGTGATCATAAGGTTTCCGTCACAGAATTTTTGTGGGGAGGAAGATCAGAACACTTGGGTTTTGCCCATCTACCACTCCCCCATAGCACACACAAGTCCTCAACAACTTGCACTCCTCTGTAGACAAACCTTCTGGGGAGAGCTCTCCAGAGGTTGACATAGGCCAGGTGTTAGAAGGACAGGTGTGCTTGGAGTGGCTCCTGGCTTTCAATTTGGTCCCATCTGACCTATTCTGGCTTGGGTTCTCCCCCACCCCCTTACCAGGGCTGCTGTGTGAGAAAAACCAGGGGCTCAGTCCCTCTATATTGGGATTGTAAGTTTTACTGCCACACCCCAGGGGCCAGTGGGACGCTGGTAGCCTTTGACCACGTGGTAGGTTCCAGGATGAGCTGGACAGCCAGGATGGCTGGTGCAAGTCATACAGGAAGCCATGGCTGGGGAACCTGGTGGCAGTCATCTGGGTGGGCCTAGCGAGGCCTCAGCCAAGGAGCATCGGCTCGGAGTCCTGGACAGTTTGCCTTGTGCCCCTTCCCCTGGGAGCAACGAGGGTGATGCCTAGCTGGGTCTACAGCCCTGGAAGGCTCTCTTGGCCATGCTGCATGCCAGGGAGGAGGGGCCACTACTAGCACTGAATTCTGTGGCCATTGGTGATGGTGCTGAACTGCACCCAGGCATTCCTCCATCCAAGGAGGAAGATGGTTTGTGTGGGATTCTGTGGGGCGCATACCCAAGCTGTCCTTGAGAAGGTGGATGCAAGGCAAGGCCCAACCACCCTGAGACACTGCACTCCCAATGTTACCCTCTTGTTTTGTCCACATCCCAGAGTTAGTCTTGGAGCTGGGTCATTCCCCAAGGTGCTCATTTCTGCCTGGGAGCCTTCTTTTGACCCCATCTGTCTTTGGGGGTGCACAGGCCCATTGACTGACCAGAAAGGGACCAACCAGTGGGTTGAGTGGCAAATGTGGCAAAATGGAGACTATCTGGGTGATAGCTGGGTGGGACCAGGGCCTTCCTAGGTCTGCTAAAGTATGGGAAGCCAAGAGCACCCAGAAGGAAGGACCCTTCAGACTCGGTGTGGGGACAGCCTGCTATGTGCTAGAAGGGTCTGCTGAGGTGCGCCCAGGCAGCATCACACTGCCTCTCCTCAAGTGGGTCTCTGAAGCAGAATCAGGCCAAGCCCAACATGAGCTGTAGGGATAAGGCTTGGAGGATGTGTCCTTTTGCAGAACACAGTCTGATACAGCAGGGGACTGGGCCATCTCCCAGGGAATTCTGGCCTTTCCAAATGTGTTCAGGAGCCTCCCAAGTGAACAGGGGCTTGTGTCCAAAAGGTAAGGATCAGCACCCTTTCACAGAATTCAGGAATGCAAAGGGACCTAGAGGATGCTATCGAAGTTACAGGTGGGATAAGCTGTTCTCTGGTAGGACTCAATGAAGGCATAAGGAGGTGATGGGCCTCTGAGGTCTGAATTCTTGGAAGCATAGTGCCCACTCTGGAGTACCAAAAGTAGAAATGGTCCTCAGGATACATGGTCCTCCATTCCTCCTGAATCCAGCGAGAGAGCAAGCCACGTGTATAAGCATGCCCCTCCATGCCCGTGTGCACAGACTACCAACCAAACATTCACCTTCCACTGCAATGCACTATTGCTGTTTAGTGCGAGCTGGTGTTCCCAGGACAAACGGGGTGACATTCAACTTAAACATGCTTCACCTTGGCTTCAGGGACCAAGAAGGAAGGTCCCCGGGCTGGTGGTGATGGTAGAAACAGAGGGAGTGGACCAAGTCTTGGGCTCTTGAGCATTTCTCTTGCCACCTCCCAGCCTACCTGCACGATTTCTCACACGTTCAGTTGCATCTCTTATCATCTTAAAGGCACACATTGACAGGAAGTCCTGGACAGTCAAAAAAACACAAACACATAGAGACAGAGCAGGAGAGGAAGCAGGCCCCAGTAGAAGTGGGTGAGAGAGCACTGGGCCTGGGGGTAGCTCAGAAGAAAGGAGGAGAGAGCACACAGTAGAAAAAGGAAGAGACAGAGAAGGAAAGGCCTGTCATGGAAAATCCCAAAGGGAAGTGCGTAGGGGTCAAGGAGTCTGGAAGGGGCCAGAGAGGTAGAAGCTTGGAGTAGTGTGTTCCTTCTTTTTCCTCTGTCTTGAGAATAGCATTCAGTGTCACTGTGTTCCTACAGCAGACGTCAGGCATTTGCCCCCGCCTTGACTGCTCCGACGAGGTCAACATAGGGTTTCCATCGCAGAATATGTGTAGGGAGGAAGATCGGAAGACTTGTGTCTTGCCCATCTACCACTCCCCCATAGCACACACGAGTCCTCAATGGCATGCACATCTCTCTGTGTTTTTTATGTCCAGCCTTCTGGGCAGAGCTGTCCGGAGGTTGCTGTAGGCCAGGTGTGTTTGGGATGGAACCTAACTCACCTCCTGTCTGACCTAGGCTAGCTTGGGCTCTCCCTCCCAACCCCCCTGCTATGGCTGCCATGTAAGAAGGGCCATTGGCTTGGTCCCGCTATCCTAGAATTGTATGCTCACCTGAAGTTTGAGTTCCAGGACCCAGTGGTACACTGGTTGCCTTTGACCTCGTGGTCAAGCTGGTTTTGGAGTGACCCATAAGAATGCCCAAATGCAAATGTCTCCTGCAGGGAAGGGGCTGGGCTCAAGTCCTGCTGTATGCCCAATCTCCTTCTCTTCGCTGAGGACTCCACCACCCTTCCATGCTAAAGGAGTACTTAGGGATGGGGTTAGGTTGTGGCCATCCCTAGGGTGGTCCAAGGGGACTGCTTTCCTGTTGGTCAGGAAGGCAGGCTAAGAGGTCCCCACTGAGGCCAGTCTCCTGCAGGTGTCTCAGTGCTGGCTGAAAGTTGCTAAGATGGTGATCAGCCATGTTTGGAGCATGGTTGGGTTTTTTCCTCAGCAAAGGGCAGAGGGAGTGGACCTGGAGGAAGGGCAAGTGGGCATTTCTGGAGCAATACTGCCATCAAGAGGAACTTGTCTGGCAATCCCGTGCACCATTCCCTGTGCTTGCCTGGGGAGCAGTGGCTTGGGAGTGCTGTAGGGGACCAGGCAGGACTAGGGCTGGTGCTTGGATGGATCTGAGCTCTCTGGAGGTTTGAGGGAAGTGGGGCCCATGTGGACATGGGCCCGTGGAAGCCCCAAGGATAGGTGCCAGGACGAGCTGGACAACGAGGATGCCTCGCGGGTCCTGTAGAGGAAGCCATGGCTCGGGAGCCTGGTGGTGGCCGTGATCTGGGCGGGACTAGTGGAGACCTGGGCCAAGGAGCCTGGGCTCAGGGGCATGGGCAGTTTGCCTGGCGCCCCTTCCCTTGGTAGTAACAGGGGTGATGGCCTAGCTGGGTCTTTGGCCCCGGGAGGCTCTCTTGGCCACACAGCATGCCAGTGAGGAGGGACCACTCCCAGCAATGAGTCCTAACTGTGGCCATTGGCTCTGTTGGTGGCTGGTGCTGGGGTGTTTCTCCATCCTAGGGAAGATGGGCCACATGGAATCCTGTGGGGCCCAGACCCAGACTGTGCTTGATGAGGTGGACGCAAGGCCAGGCCCAGCCACTCTTAGACATCGTTCCCCCATGTGACCCTCTCTTGTTGTGTCCATATCTCAGAGATTGTCTTGGAGCTTGGCCATTTTCCTGGTGCTCATTTCTTCCTGGGGGCATTCCGCCAACCTCGCCTGTCACTGTGCATGCCAGTACACACAGAGATTTCCATTTACCTTCCCACCTCAATGCACTTTTGCCATTGAACATGTGCTGAAGTTCCCAGGACCAACAGGATGACATTCAACTGTCACTTGCCTCACCTTGGCTTCTGGGACCAAGAAGGAAATTCCCCGGGGTAGTGGTGGTAGAAGTGGAAGATGTGGCATGGGCTTTTGAGCATTTATCTTGCTGCCTCTCAGCCTACCTGTACAATTTCTCACTCATTCAGTTTCATCTTTTATAATTGTAGAGGAATATATTTACATGACATTTAGAGAGTTTAAAACACACAGACAAATACATAGAGCAGGAGAGGAAGATGAAAAAACAGCGTTTGGCTGATGGGTAGAAACAGAGAGAGAGGAAGAACCAGAGTGAGACAGAGACAAAGAAAAAACATCTCATGGAAAATCCAAAAGAGAAGTGTGTGGGTGTCAAGGAGCCCAAAAGGGACCAGAGAGGTAGGAGCTTGGGTGTAGTCTGTTTCTTCTGTTTCCTCTGTCTTATACTGAGAGTAGCGTTCTTGGTCACTGTGTTCCTGCAGCATATGTTGGTGGTGGTCTTGCGTTTAGCTGCTGCAACATGGTTGCCATAGCGTTTCTGTTACAGGGTATGTGTGGGGAAGGATATAGTAACACTTGGGTCCTGCCTAAGTGAACACAAAATATCTGAGACAGGTCTCAGTCAATTTACAAAGTTCATTTTGCCAACGTTAAGAATGTGCCCATGACACAGCCTCAGGAAGTCCTGAGACATGTGGCCAATGTGGTCGGGGGTACAGTTTGCATTTAGACAGTTTACAGAGACATCAGTCAATATGTGTAACAGGTACATTGGTTTGGTCCAGTAAGGTGGGACAGCAAGAAGTGGGGCTTCCAGGTTAGAAGTAGATAAGCAACAAAAGGTTGCATTGTTTTGAGCCCTTGATAAGTTTTCCACTGAATACACAATTTAGTCTGGCTCAGAGAATCTGCATTTTTACATAAATGAGAGGGGAGAGGAAGCAATCAGATACTCATTCGTCTCAAGTGAACCTCGAGGGATGACTTTGAATAGAATGAGAGGCAGGTTTCCCCTAAGCAGTTCCCAGGTTGACTTTTCCCTTTAGCTTAGTGATTTTGGAGTCCCAATATTTGTTTTCATTTCACACCCATCTTCTGCACCCCCATGACTCACAAGAGTCCTCAAGAGCATGCACAACTCTGTGTGTTTTCCACCTCTAACCTTCTGAGGGAAGCTGTCCAGAGATTGACATTGGCCAGGTATGAGGAGGACACGTGTGTTTGGGGTGGCACCTGGCTCCCCTCCTGTCTGACTTATCCCTGCCAGGACCCTCCAGGACTGCCGTGTGAGAAGAGCCAGGGCATCATTCCCACTGTCCTGAAATTGTACGTTCACCTTACTCTAGTTCACCCCAGTGGCCTCTTGGATGCTGGTCGCCTTTGACCTCGTGGTCAAGCTGCCCTTGGAGTGAACCATGACAACACCCAAGTGGAAATGTCTTGTAGAGGGCAAGGGATAGGCTTGGATCCTACTGTGTGCCCAGTCTCCATCTCTTCTCTGAGGGCTCCACCATCCTCCCATGCTAAAGGCGGGGTTAGGGATGTGATAAGTTCGAGTCTATTCATAAGACAGCTAAAGGGGGCTGTTTCTCACTTTGTCATGAAGGCAGGTGAAGAGGACCCTGCAGAGGCCAGACTTTGCTGAAAGGAGCCCTGCATGTAGGCCAAAGTTCACCCAAAGTGGTCGAGATGGTGATGGGCCATGTTTGGAGCATGGTTGGTGTTTTTTCCTCAGCAAAGGGCAGAGGGAGTGGATGGGGGAAAAGAAGGTGGTATTTCTGGAGCAATACTGCCATCAAGAGGAACTTGTGTGGCAATCCCATGCATCTTTCCCTGGGCTTGCTGGGGAGGAGTGGCTTGGGAGTGCCGTGGAGAACCAGGCAGGACTAGGCCCAGTGCCCAGACAGATCCGAGCTCTCTGGAGGCCTGTGGGAAGTGGGGCCTGTGTCTAGCTCAGGCCATGGAGGCCCCTGAGTTAGGCCAGGGTGACCTGGACATCCAGGATGCCTGGGAGGTCCCGTACAGGAAGCCATGTCTTGGGCGCCTGGTGGTGGCCATGTCTGGGCGGGACTAGCGGAGGCCTCAGCCAAGGAGCATGGGCTCCAGGTGTGGGCAGTTTGCCTGGTGCCCATACCCTTGGGAGCAAGAATCCTGATGGCCTAGCTGAGTCCTGGGCCCTGGGAGGCCCTCCTGGCTGCAGTGCACACCATTGAGAAGGGGCCACTCTTAGCACTGGAGTTCTGCAGCCATTGGTGCCAGTGGTTGGAGGGCGCTGGGGTGTTCCTCCGTCCTAGGGAAGAAAATGGGCCGCAATCCTGAAGGGCTGGTATCCAGACTGTCGTTGACAAGGTGGATGCAAGGCAATGCCCAGCTACCTTGAGACACTGTGCCCTGCCCCCCCCCACCCCCGTGACCCTCTTTTGTTGTTCCCATGCCCCAAATGTTCCCTTGGAGGTGGGCTATTCTCTATGGCGCTCATTTTTGCTTGGAAGCCTTCTGCCAACTCAGCCTGTGCTTTGAGGGTGTGCAGGCCCTTGTCCTGTGATCAGAAGTGGACCAATGTGTTCTGTGGCAAGCATTTCAAAATGGAGACTCTCTCGGTATAAACTGTTAGGAAGAGGGTGGTCCCAAGCCTGCTGAAATTCCGGAAGCTAAGATGACACAAAAGGACAGACTCATCGGGCTTGGCCTCAGGAGATCCTGCTGGGTGCCAGAAAGAACTTCTTGGGCATGCTCAGGCAAATGTAGTGAATGGCACTTGGCCCTAGCTCATTCACCTGGACATACCCCTGCCTCTATTCAAGTGTGTCTGCAGAGTAGAATATGGCCATGTCCAACATGCTGTGCTTCACTAGAGCTTGGAGGACATGTTCCTTTGCAGTAAGGGATCTGGTAATGCAGAGGACTGGACACTTTTCCATGGTGGGTGAGTTCTGGCACTTTTGAGAATGTTGAGAAAAGCTGACAAATGAACAGGGGTGCGTGTCCGTGGTGGTGAGGCTCAGCCCACTGTAGAATTCAAGAGAGGGAAGAAACCTAGAGGACCCTTTCGAGGTGACAGGTGAAATGTGTTGTTTCCTTAGGGTGGGACATAATGTAGCAAGCATAAGGTGATGAGCCTCTGAGGTCTGAATCCTTAGGAGAACCGCCTTCTTCAGAGCACTAGTAGTAGAAAATGGTCTTCTTTCTCCATCGCAATCAAGAGACAGACTCACGTAAATACCTGTGCCCACAGAGACTGCAATTCAAACAGACATTCACCTTCCACCTAAACACCTTGTGGTCAACCTGTCCTTGGAGTGACCCATGAGAATGCCCAAGTGGAAATGTCTCATAGATGGCAGAAGGTGGGCTTGGATCCTACTGTGTGTCCAGTCTCCATCTCTTCCCTGCAGGCTCCACCATCCTCCCAAGCTAAAGACATGGTTAGGGAGGCAATTAGGCCTGGTCCATCCCTAGGGCTGTCCAAGGGGACCACTTTCTTATTATTTGTCAGGAAGGCAGGCTAGGGAGGACCCCACTGAGGCCAGTCTCCCAAGGGAAAAGTTCCCACCTGTGGGCCAGAGCTGGCCCAAAAGGGCCGAGATGGTGATCAGCCATGTTTGGAGTGCAGTTGGCGTTTTCTCCTCAGCAAAGGGTGGAGGGAATGGACCTGGGGGAAGAGCAGATGGGCATTTCTGGAGCAATACTGCCATCAAGAGGAACTTGTTTCCTGGGCATTTCTCTTGCTGCCTCTCAGCCTACTGGCATAACCTCTCACACATTCAGTTGCATCTCTTACAGTTCAGGAGAAATACATTGATATGATGTCCTGGAGAAAGACAGATACACAAACATAGACATAGAGAGAGAGGGATAGAGGGGGAGATGGCAAGAGAGAGAGAGAAACAAAAAGTTTGGTTAAAAGTGTTGGGAATGAGCCCAGGAGGCAGCAGCTTGGGTGTTGTCTGCTTTTTCTGTTTTCTCTGTCTTATCTTCACAGCAGTGTTCATGGTCAGTGTGTTTCTGCAGCACACGTTGAAGGTATTCCCATATCTACTCTGCCCCAACACAGTCATAATAAGGTTTTTGTCAGAGAATATATGTGGGGAGGAAGATCAGAAAAATTGGGTCTTGCCCATCTACTGCTCCCCTGTGACACACAGGAGTCCTCAACATCACTCACAACTGTGTGTTTTTTCCCACCTCAAACATTCTGGGGTGAGCTGGCCAGAGACTGATATAGCCCAGGTGTGTTTGGGGTGGCACCTGGCACTCCTCCTGTCTGATCTATCTTTGCCTGTACCCCCTGGGGCTGCCCCAGGAGACAAGCTGGGGGCTCAATCCTGCTATTTTAAAATTGTACGTTCACCTTACTCTTTAGTCCATCCCAGTGGCCTGTGGGATGCTGGTTGCCTTTGACCTTGTGGTCAAGCTGGTCTTGTAGTGACTCGTGGGAACACCCAAGTGGAAATGTCTCTCAGTAGGCAGGGGGTGGCTTAGATACAACTCTGTGCCCAGTCTCTTGTCTTTTTCCTGAGCACTCCACCATCCTCCCATTCTAAAGACATAGTTAGGGATGTGGTTAGGTCAAGTTCAATCCTAGGGCAGTCCAAGGGAACCGCTTTCCTGTTTGTCAGGAAGGCAGGCTAGGAGGAGTCCACCAAGGCCGGTCTCCCAAGGGAAAGGGTCCCACAGGTGGGCTAGAGCTGGCCCAAAGTGGCCGAGATTCTGATCGCCATGTGCGGAGCATGTTGGAGTTTTTTCCTCAGCAAAGGGTGGAGGGAGTGGACCTGGGGGAAGGGCAGGTAGGCATATCTGGAGCAATACTGCCATCAAGAGGAAATCATTTGTCAATCCTGCGCACCCTTCCCTGTGCTTTCCTGGGAAGGAGTGGCTTGGGAGTGCTGTGGGGGACCAGGCAGGACTACGGCTGGTGCCTGGACAGATTCAGGCTCTCTGGAGGCCTGACAGAAGTGGGCCTGTGGCCAGTTCAGGCCGTGGAAGCCCCAGAGATAGGCACCAGGATGCCTGGCTGGTCCCGCACAGGAAATCTTGGTTGGGGAGCCTGGTGGCAGCCATGTCTGGGAGGGACTAGCTGAGATCTGGGCCAGGAGGCATCAGCTCAGGGCCATCGGCCCTTTTCCTGGTGCCCCTTGGGAGAAAGGGGCCAGATGCCCTAGAGGTGTATCTGGCCTGGGAGGCTTTCTTGGCTATGGGGCACCCCCAGTGAAGGTCCATTCCCAGTGCTGGAGTTCTGCGGCCATTGCTGCTTGTGGTGGCTGGCATTGGATTGTTCTTCCAATCTCTGGGAGAAGACGGGCTGCTCGAGACCCTGTGGGCCCATACTCAAACCTTTTTTTTTTTTTTTTTTTGACATGCTTGAAGCAATGCTATGCCCAACCACCTTGAGAAGCCACCCACCCTTGCAACCCTGTTTTTCTGGTGTCCCTGTTCCAAAGGATGGGACCTTTGTCTTGGAGCAGGCCCATCTCCCTTGCATTCATTTCTGTTTCACATCCTTCTACTATCGTCCCCTTTGCTTTGATGCCACTCCAACATGATTGCTCATACAGCAATACACAGGAATGGCCTCTGCTTCCTTCTCCACCTGTACTCAGGGAGCTGCGACTCGTAGAGAGTCAGGAGTCCCTGCCAAATTGACGAGTGTTGCATTTAGTCGTTCCTCATCTTCCCCACTGTGCTCCTCCCTGTGCACCCAGCCCTATCCACATTTTTTTATATTATCTCATTCACCCTCCCACTAAGCAAGTGTGCCTTGCCAAGAACCAGGCGCATGCTCACTGACACATAGCTCTTTTCTGTTGTCTCTGCCTCTCCCTAGGGGTGATTTCTGGAAAACCTGTAGGATGGGTCATGTCATTTGCCAGCTTCTGCCTTCCTTGGTTTGTGTTCCCTGGTCTGCACTTTCCCAAAGACCAAGTAGGACATCTCAAAGCCCAGACCTTCATTCCTTTTTTTTTTTCTTTTTTTTTAACACTTACTAGATGAAAACTGCTGCTTGCTACCCTGTGTTTTTCATGTGTGAGTTTCCCTACACGTTAGATTGTTGTATTATTTGGGCAGAAACTCTTGGATCCAACCGATTTTACATTTTCCAAGCTCCAAGGCAGCATCCAGACCTAGAAGATCTGATCAGTCCCTAGCCCAAGGCTGTGAGATTAGTGGTTTGAGTGTGCTCCTTTGGCGTGGGCCATCACCATAGGACAGCTGAACCCACAGAACATACAACACCATGAGTGTGAATCCAAGTGTCCCCAAGAGACGAACCAGGTCATGCCCCTAGAGATCAGGGAACAGGGCAACCCTGGAATATTACCAAACTGAAGTAAATTCTCAATGTAGTCCCAGGTCTCTCAACTCTTCAGGATGATGTCCTACTCGACATCAACAACCAGTGGGTACTCTGTGACCTAGGGAGAAGACTGACAGAATGGCATCCTGTGGTACGCATGACCCAGCCTTTCTTTGAGGAGAGCAAGAGGAAACCAGACAATACTTGAAATGCCATGCACCTGGGTTACCATTTCTTTTCTCAGTGCAGTACCCAATAATCAGGAAATTCTCTGTCCTCTTTACAAGAGATAACACCTGATAATGTGGCTACTGTCACCTCCCCGTTATTTGGCTGGGCCTGGGTCCTCCACATGAGACATTGGTTCTCAGGTTTTACACAGCCCCAACACCTCCAGGGCAAGGATCCCTCTCTTCCCCTAACCTTGTTTCTGCACCAAGAGCAAAGATCCATAGTCTCAATGCCCTGCAGTAGCTTCAGCTCCCAGTTTCCAAATGTAGCGGCCACGAAGGCCTGACCTCCACCACCTCTGGGACCTGACAGGCCTTGCAGCCCAGGGCTCCTTGGTGGCTGAGCCTTGTTCCCTCACTTTCACACCGACTCTGAAGGCACCCACTCAGGTGCCCAGGTCCAGTCCCAGAATTCTCTGAGTGCTCCAAACCTACCCTGTTACCTAACAGAAGTATGAATATACAGAGAGGGGCCAGAAGCCATGCTCAAAAACTTCTCCTTGAAGGCCCTGTTGCTCCAGTAATGCCAGCCGCTCTGCCCTGCCAGACCTTTCCTTTTGCCTTTTGTCATACTCCAAAGGGAGTCCCAAAAACCAGTCCAAGACCTTGAAGTGGGGTGTACTCTGCTTGGGTTCTTGGGGTAAACTGGTATCCCTTTCTGTCATGCTCTCAGTGGGAAATATAAATGTCTATGAAATAATTCATCAAAACGAATAGCTGTATTGATCTATTCCTGAGCACACTTTTGGGTTTATACAGGTTATCTTAAGTAGAATTGTTTCTCTCATGAAGACACAGACTCATAGCTTGAGATGGCCCAAGTACCTGGATTTTACTCTTATCCTGGAATTATTGACACTTTCCTGTACTCATAGATCCAGGCCAAGCCCAGTTCAGCAGTCTGACCTACCTTAAAGGCTTAGGAAAGGGAATGATACCTGACTGAGGGATAGCAGGAGTCACATCAGGAGAAAAGACTGGGATAATTATACCTTTGCTCTCCTCCATTTGTCTCAAGTTTCGTTAGGTAGAATGAAGTGGCTGTGAAGCATGCCTTGCTTGTTATTTTTTTTACCACCACCCTCTCTGTGCTGCAGTAATTACATGGGCGTAGCACTCTACATGATCTTCTTGGCCATACTGGACACTATGACCCAATCAAAATAGCAAGAGAATTTCTTATTTTTAAATTTATAGTGATGAAGAATGATGCCGTTTTATATCCCTGTCCACTTTCAGAAAATTTTCAAACTCCCAGGGGCTCAATTAGGAATACAAGTCATATCAAAACGGATATACCTGGCCGTTTACGAACTCCTTAACCACGACGACATTCCTTTGGGATTTCAACAACATGGTTTCTTCTCCCTTTCAATCTCTATTGCTCCCTCTCTTGCCCCGTTCGAACACAACACTCTCTAGCACACTTCTAATTTGGCACAGTTCCTCTCCTACACTGTATCAACGTCATGGGGATTCCTGGACTGTTCAGGAATTCCTGTCCACCTGGCCAGGTACCAGCAGCAACTGAAGATGTGAAACATAGAGCAGATAAGCTGAGAGGCAGCAAGACAAATACACAAGAATCTCATCACACTTCCCGCTTCTACGACCACCAGCAACACCACCCAGAAGCCTACATCTGAGGTCCCCTAAGCCAACCTGAGGCAAGTCCCAGTTGAATGTCCTCCCGTTCCTCTTGAGCATGGCGGACCGTGATCACCGTTAAAGGTGGGTTGAGGTGGAAGGTGAATGTCTCTTTGAGTGGCAGTGTCTCTACAACGGGCAAGGAGGGGCACACCTATCCACATGGCTCGCTCTCTAGCTGTATTCAGGTGGAATGGAGGACCATGAACCCTCTGGAACGTTTCTGCTTTGGTCCTGTGCTTTTAACGTTTCCGGCCTAAGAGGCCCATCAACTCCATCTGCCTTCTTTCAGTTTATTTGAAAAAAAGAAAAAAACAAAAACAGGACATTCCACGTGCCACCTCCAGAGGGTCCTCTAGGTTCCTTCTCCACCCCTGAATTGAGCAAAGCGGTGCCGAACTCCACCCTTTGGGCACGAGCCCCTGTGCACTTGGGAGACTCCTGAACACCCTCGGAGAAGCCAGAAAACCCCGGGAGACGGCCCCGTCTGCTGCTGCACCAGATCGGGTCTTCAAAAGGATGCATCCTCCAAGCCTCCTTCCTGCACGTCCCGTGGGGCCTGCCCCGATGCCACCTGAGGGACCCACTGGAGGAGAGGCACGGGGATGCTGCCTGAGCAGCAGACCCTTCTGGCGCGGAGCAGGCTGTCCCCAGGCAGAGTCCGACGGGTCCTTCCTTCTGGGTGCTCTCGGCTGCCCGGACTCCAGCAGGCCTGGGAAGGCCCCGGTCCCCCTTAGCTGATGCCCAGAGAGTCTCCGTTTCTCGAGCTTTGCCACCGAACTCATCGGTCGGTGCGCCTCTGACCACAGGGCAAGGGCCTGCGCACCCCCAGAGACAACCGGGGGCCCCGGAAGGCCCCCAGGCAGAAATGAGCACCACGGGGAATGGCCCTCCTCCAAGACAACCTCGGGGACATGGACAAGGCAAGACAGGGTCGCAAGTCTCAACAAGGCGGGTGCGCGGTGTCTGAGGGTGGCCTGGCCTTGCGTGCACCTCGTCAAGAACCGTCTGGGTACGGGCCCCGCGGGATGCCCCGCGGCCCACCTTCCTCCCTAGGACGCAAGGAGGAAGGCCCCGGCGCCGGCCAGCACCGGCGGGCACCGGCGCCAATGGCCACGGAACTCAGCTCTGGGAGTTGGCCCCCCTCACTGGCGTGCAGTGTGGCCCACGGAGCCTCCCCGGCCGAGGACCCGGCTCGGCCGTCACCCCGGTTGCCCCCACGGGAAGGGGCACCAGGCACACTGCCCAAGGCCCCGAGCCCAGGCTCCCTGGCGGAGGCCTCCCCTAGTCCCGCCCAGATCATGGCCGCCACCAGGCTCGCGAGCCATGGCTTCCTGTAGGGGAACGGCCAGGCGGCCCGGCTGTCCAGCTAGTCCTGGCGCCCATCTCTGCGGCTTCCACGGCCCGACCCGGCGGCGGACCCTGCTTCTCTGGGGCCTCCAGAGACCTCGGATCCGCCCGGGCACCTGCCCTAGTCCTGCCCGGTGCCCCAGGACGGTCCCAAGCCACTCCCCCCCAGGCGAGCACAGCGAAGGGTGCTCGGGATCGCCAAGCCAGTTCCTCTTGATGGCAGTATTGCTCCACGAATGCCCACCTGCCCTTCCCCCAGGTCCACTCCCTCCGCCCTTTGCTGAGGAAAAAACGCCAACGGCGCTCCGCACATGGCGGATCAGCATCTCGGCCGCTTTGGGCCAGCCCTGGCCCACCTGCGGGACCCTGTCCTTGGCAGATGGGACTCGGCGGGATCCTTCTTACTAGCCTGCCTTCCTGACAAACCAGAAAGCGGTCCCCTTGGGCCGCCCTGGGGATGGACCCGACCTAACAGCATCGCTAACCATGCCGTTAGGATGGGAGGATGGTGGGACCCGCAGGGAAGAGGAGGAGACTGGGCACACAGTAGGTTCCAAGCCCCGGCCCGGCCCGGCCCCGCGGGACACATTTGCACTTGGGCATTCTCGCGGGTCACCGCAGGGCCAGCTTGACCGAGAGGTCAAAGGCCACTGGCGTCCCACTGACCCCTGGGGGTTTGGCCTCAAACTTCAGGTGAACCTACAATTCCGGAATAGCGGGACCGGGTCCCGGGCCCTTCTCACGTGGCAGCACCGGCAAGGGGCTGGGGGAAGAGCCCACGCCAGCCTACGCCAGACAGGAGGGGAGCCAGTGGCCACCCCAAACACACCCGTCCTCCTCACACCTGGCCTACGTCCAACTCTCCACAGCTCTCCCCAGAAGGCTTCACGTAGAAGACACACAGAGGCGTGCCTGCCGTCCAGGACTCGTGTGTGCCATGGGGGAGCGGTAGGCGGCCCAGCCACAAGTGTTCCCATCTTCCTGCCCCAACAAAATCTGTGACGGGAACCCTATGTTGATCTCATCGGGCAGCCAAGCCGTGGGCAGCGGCCTAACGTCTGCTGGGGGAGCACAGTCACACTGAATGCTATTCTCAAGACAGACAAAACAGTGGCAACGCACTATGCCAAGCTGCTACCTCCCAGGCCCTTGCCGGACTCTTTCACCCCCCTGGACTTTCCGCTGACGTTTTCCACAACGTAGTTGCTTCTCTCTGTCTCTCTGTCTCTCTCAATCTCATAATTTCCCTCTCTCTCGGGCCACGTTCCTCCCAACGCTCTCTCGTCCACTTCTACTGGGGCCCACTTCCTCTCCTGCTCTCTCTGTCTCAACGTGATTGACTTTCTTCTACTGCCCAGGACTTCCTGCCCACGTGTGCCTTTAAAACGGTAAGCGCCACAACTCAACGTGTGAGACATCGTGCGAGATATCGTGCAGTTAGGCCGAGAGGCGGCAAGACAAACGCTCAAGAACTCAAGTACCCGGACACGCCCTCCGCTTCTAGCACCACCAGCAACACCACCCCAGGGGCATGCTTTCGAGGTCCCCCAAGCCAAGTTGAGGCAAGTCCCAGTTGAATGTCATCCCGTTCCTCTTGGACACGGCGGACCGCGCTCACCCTTAAAGGTGGGTTGAGGTGGAAGGTGAATGTCCCTTTGCGTGGCAGTGTCTCTGCACACGGGCAAGGAGGGGCACGCGTATCTGCCTGGCTGGCTCTCTAGCTGGATTCAGGTGGAACGGAGGACCATGAACCCTCTGGACCTGTTCTGCTTTGGTCCTGTGCTTTTAAGGTTTCGGGCCTAAGAGGCCCGTCAACGCCTTCTGCCTTCTTTCAGTTGATTTAAAAAAAAAAAAAAAAGACACACACACACACACACACACACAAAAACAGGACATTCCACCTGCCACCTCCAGAGGGTCCTCTAGGTTCCTTCTCCACCCCTGAATTGAGCGAAGCGGTGCCGAACTCCACCCTTTGGGCACGAGCCCCTGTGCACTTGGGAGACTCCTGAACACCCTCGGAGAAGCCAGAAAGCCCCGGGAGACGGCCCCGTCTGCTGCTGCACCAGATCGGGTCTTGCAAAGGATGCATCCTCCGAGCCTCCTTCCTGCACGTCCCGTGGGGCCTGCCCCGATGCCACCTGAGGGACCCACTGGAGGAGAGGCACGGGGATGCTGCCTGAGCAGCAGACTCTTCTGGCGCGGAGCAGGCTGTCCCCAGGCAGAGTCCGACGGGTCCTTCCTTCTGGGTGCTCTCGGCTGCCCGGACTCCAGCAGGCCTGGGAAGGCCCCGGTCCCCCTTAGCTGATGCCCAGAGAGTCTCCGTTTCTCGAGCTTTGCCACCGAACTCATCGGTCGGTGCGCCTCTGACCACAGGGCAAGGGCCTGCGCACCCCCAGAGACAACCGGGGGCCCCGGAAGGCCCCCAGGCAGAAATGAGCACCACGGGGAATGGCCCTCCTCCAAGACAACCTCGGGGACATGGACAAGGCAAGACAGGGTCGCAAGTCTCAACAAGGCGGGTGCGCGGTGTCTGAGGGTGGCCTGGCCTTGCGTGCACCTCGTCAAGAACCGTCTGGGTACGGGCCCCGCGGGATGCCCCGCGGCCCACCTTCCTCCCTAGGACGCAAGGAGGAAGGCCCCGGCGCCGGCCAGCACCGGCGGGCACCGGCGCCAATGGCCACGGAACTCAGCTCTGGGAGTTGGCCCCCCTCACTGGCGTGCGGTGTGGCCCACGGAGCCTCCCCGGCCGAGGACCCGGCTCGGCCCTCACCCCGGTTGCCCCCACGGGAAGGGGCACCAGGCACACTGCCCAAGGCCCCGAGCCCAGGCTCCCTGGCGGAGGCCTCCCCTAGTCCCGCCCAGATCATGGCCGCCACCAGGCTCGCGAGCCATGGCTTCCTGTAGGGGAACGGCCAGGCGGCCCGGCTGTCCAGCTAGTCCTGGCGCCCATCTCTGCGGCTTCCACGGCCCGACCCGGCGGCGGACCCTGCTTCTCTGGGGCCTCCAGAGACCTCGGATCCGCCCGGGCACCTGCCCTAGTCCTGCCCGGTGCCCCAGGACGGTCCCAAGCCACTCCCCCCCCAGGCGAGCGCAGCGAAGGGTGCTCGGGATCGCCAAGCCAGTTCCTCTTGATGGCAGTATTGCTCCACGAATGCCCACCTGCCCTTCCCCCAGGTCCACTCCCTCCGCCCTTTGCTGAGGAAAAAACGCCAACGGCGCTCCGCACATGGCGGATCAGCATCTCGGCCGCTTTGGGCCAGCCCTGGCCCACCTGCGGGACCCTGTCCTTGGCAGATGGGACTCGGCGGGATCCTTCTTACTAGCCTGCCTTCCTGACAAACCAGAAAGCGGTCCCCTTGGGCCGCCCTGGGGATGGACCCGACCTAACAGCATCGCTAACCATGCCGTTAGGATGGGAGGATGGTGGGACCCGCAGGGAAGAGGAGGAGACTGGGCACACAGTAGGTTCCAAGCCCCGGCCCGGCCCGGCCCCGCGGGACACGTTTGCACTTGGGCATTCTCGCGGGTCACCGCAGGGCCAGCTTGACCGAGAGGTCAAAGGCCACTGGCGTCCCACTGACCCCTGGGGGTTTGGCCTCAAACTTCAGGTGAACCTACAATTCCGGAATAGCGGGACCGGGTCCCGGGCCCTTCTCACGTGGCAGCACCGGCAAGGGGCTGGGGGAAGAGCCCACGCCAGCCTACGCCAGACAGGAGGGGAGCCAGTGGCCACCCCAAACACACCCGTCCTCCTCACACCTGGCCTACGTCCAACTCTCCACGGCTCTCCCCAGAAGGCTTCACGTAGAAGACACACAGAGGCGTGCCTGCCGTCCAGGACTCGTGTGTGCCGTGGGGGAGCGGTAGGCGGCCCAGCCACAAGTGTTCCCATCTTCCTGCCCCAACAAAATCTGTGACGGGAACCCTATGTTGATCTCATCGGGCAGCCAAGCCGTGGGCAGCGGCCTAACGTCTGCTGGGGGAGCACAGTCACACTGAATGCTATTCTCAAGACAGACAAAACAGTGGCAACGCACTATGCCAAGCTGCTACCTCCCAGGCCCTTGCCGGACTCTTTCACCCCCCTGGACTTTCCGCTGACGTTTTCCACAACGTAGTTGCTTCTCTCTGTCTCTCTGTCTCTCTCAATCTCATAATTTCCCCCTCTCTCGGGCCACGTTCCTCCCAACGCTCTCTCGTCCACTTCTACTGGGGCCCACTTCCTCTCCTGCTCTCTCTGTCTCAACGTGATTGACTTTCTTCTACTGCCCGGGACTTCCTGCCCACGTGTGCCTTTAAAACGGTAAGCGCCGCAACTCAACGTGTGAGACATCGTGCGAGATATCGTGCAGTTAGGCCGAGAGGCGGCAAGACAAACGCTCAAGAACTCAAGTACCCGGACACGCCCTCCGCTTCTAGCACCACCAGCAACACCACCCCAGGGGCATGCTTTCGAGGTCCCCCAAGCCAAGTTGAGGCAAGTCCCAGTTGAATGTCATCCCGTTCCTCTTGGACACGGCGGACCGCGCTCACCCTTAAAGGTGGGTTGAGGTGGAAGGTGAATGTCCCTTTGCGTGGCAGTGTCTCTGCACACGGGCGAGGAGGGGCACGCGTATCCGCCTGGCTGGCTCTCTAGCTGGATTCAGGTGGAACGGAGGACCATGAACCCTCTGGACCTGTTCTGCTTTGGTCCTGTGCTTTTAAGGTTTCGGGCCTAAGAGGCCCGTCAACGCCTTCTGCCTTCTTTCAGTTGATTTAAAAAAAAAAAAAAAAAAGACACACACACACACACACACACACAGAAACAGGACATTCCACCTGCCACCTCCAGAGGGTCCTCTAGGTTCCTTCTCCACCCCTGAATTGAGCGAAGCGGTGCCGAACTCCACCCTTTGGGCACGAGCCCCTGTGCACTTGGGAGACTCCTGAACACCCTCGGAGAAGCCAGAAAGCCCCGGGAGACGGCCCCGTCTGCTGCTGCACCAGATCGGGTCTTGCAAAGGATGCATCCTCCGAGCCTCCTTCCTGCACGTCCCGTGGGGCCTGCCCCGATGCCACCTGAGGGACCCACCGGAGGAGAGGCACGGGGATGCTGCCTGAGCAGCAGACCCTTCTGGCGCGGAGCAGGCTGTCCCCAGGCAGAGTCCGACGGGTCCTTCCTTCTGGGTGCTCTCGGCTGCCCGGACTCCAGCAGGCCTGGGAAGGCCCCGGTCCCCCTTAGCTGATGCCCAGAGAGTCTCCGTTTCTCGAGCTTTGCCACCGAACTCATCGGTCGGTGCGCCTCTGACCGCAGGGCAAGGGCCTGCGCACCCCCAGAGACAACCGGGGGCCCCGGAAGGCCCCCAGGCAGAAATGAGCACCACGGGGAATGGCCCTCCTCCAAGACAACCTCGGGGACATGGACAAGGCAAGACAGGGTCGCAAGTCTCAACAAGGCGGGTGCGCGGTGTCTGAGGGTGGCCTGGCCTTGCGTGCACCTCGTCAAGAACCGTCTGGGTACGGGCCCCGCGGGATGCCCCGCGGCCCACCTTCCTCCCTAGGACGCAAGGAGGAAGGCCCCGGCGCCGGCCAGCACCGGCGGGCACCGGCGCCAATGGCCACGGAACTCAGCTCTGGGAGTTGGCCCCCCTCACTGGCGTGCAGTGTGGCCCACGGAGCCTCCCCGGCCGAGGACCCGGCTCGGCCGTCACCCCGGTTGCCCCCACGGGAAGGGGCACCAGGCACACTGCCCAAGGCCCCGAGCCCAGGCTCCCTGGCGGAGGCCTCCCCTAGTCCCGCCCAGATCATGGCCGCCACCAGGCTCGCGAGCCAGGGCTTCCTGTAGGGGAACGGCCAGGCGGCCCGGCTGTCCAGCTAGTCCTGGCGCCCATCTCTGCGGCTTCCACGGCCCGACCCGGCGGCGGACCCTGCTTCTCTGGGGCCTCCAGAGACCTCGGATCCGCCCGGGCACCTGCCCTAGTCCTGCCCGGTGCCCCAGGACGGTCCCAAGCCACTCCCCCCCCAGGCGAGCACAGCGAAGGGTGCTCGGGATCGCCAAGCCAGTTCCTCTTGATGGCAGTATTGCTCCACGAATGCCCACCTGCCCTTCCCCCAGGTCCACTCCCTCCGCCCTTTGCTGAGGAAAAAACGCCAACGGCGCTCCGCACATGGCGGATCAGCATCTCGGCCGCTTTGGGCCAGCCCTGGCCCACCTGCGGGACCCTGTCCTTGGCAGATGGGACTCGGCGGGATCCTTCTTACTAGCCTGCCTTCCTGACAAACCAGAAAGCGGTCCCCTTGGGCCGCCCTGGGGATGGACCCGACCTAACAGCATCGCTAACCATGCCGTTAGGATGGGAGGATGGTGGGACCCGCAGGGAAGAGGAGGAGACTGGGCACACAGTAGGTTCCAAGCCCCGGCCCGGCCCGGCCCCGCGGGACACATTTGCACTTGGGCATTCTCGCGGGTCACCGCAGGGCCAGCTTGACCGAGAGGTCAAAGGCCACTGGCGTCCCACTGACCCCTGGGGGTTTGGCCTCAAACTTCAGGTGAACCTACAATTCCGGAATAGCGGGACCGGGTCCCGGGCCCTTCTCACGTGGCAGCACCGGCAAGGGGCTGGGGGAAGAGCCCACGCCAGCCTACGCCAGACAGGAGGGGAGCCAGTGGCCACCCCAAACACACCCGTCCTCCTCACACCTGGCCTACGTCCAACTCTCCACGGCTCTCCCCAGAAGGCTTCACGTAGAAGACACACAGAGGCGTGCCTGCCGTCCAGGACTCGTGTGTGCCGTGGGGGAGCGGTAGGCGGCCCAGCCACAAGTGTTCCCATCTTCCTGCCCCAACAAAATCTGTGACGGGAACCCTATGTTGATCTCATCGGGCAGCCAAGCCGTGGGCAGCGGCCTAACGTCTGCTGGGGGAGCACAGTCACACTGAATGCTATTCTCAAGACAGACAAAACAGTGGCAACGCACTATGCCAAGCTGCTACCTCCCAGGCCCTTGCCGGACTCTTTCACCCCCCTGGACTTTCCGCTGACGTTTTCCACAACGTAGTTGCTTCTCTCTGTCTCTCTGTCTCTCTCAATCTCATAATTTCCCCCTCTCTCGGGCCACGTTCCTCCCAACGCTCTCTCGTCCACTTCTACTGGGGCCCACTTCCTCTCCTGCTCTCTCTGTCTCAACGTGATTGACTTTCTTCTACTGCCCGGGACTTCCTGCCCACGTGTGCCTTTAAAACGGTAAGCGCCGCAACTCAACGTGTGAGACATCGTGCGAGATATCGTGCAGTTAGGCCGAGAGGCGGCAAGACAAACGCTCAAGAACTCAAGTACCCGGACACGCCCTCCGCTTCTAGCACCACCAGCAACACCACCCCAGGGGCATGCTTTCGAGGTCCCCCAAGCCAAGTTGAGGCAAGTCCCAGTTGAATGTCATCCCGTTCCTCTTGGACACGGCGGACCGCGCTCACCCTTAAAGGTGGGTTGAGGTGGAAGGTGAATGTCCCTTTGCGTGGCAGTGTCTCTGCACACGGGCGAGGAGGGGCACGCGTATCCGCCTGGCTGGCTCTCTAGCTGGATTCAGGTGGAACGGAGGACCATGAACCCTCTGGACCTGTTCTGCTTTGGTCCTGTGCTTTTAAGGTTTCGGGCCTAAGAGGCCCGTCAACGCCTTCTGCCTTCTTTCAGTTGATTTAAAAAAAAAAAAAAAAAAGACACACACACACACACACACACACACAGAAACAGGACATTCCACCTGCCACCTCCAGAGGGTCCTCTAGGTTCCTTCTCCACCCCTGAATTGAGCGAAGCGGTGCCGAACTCCACCCTTTGGGCACGAGCCCCTTGCACTTGGGAGACTCCTGAACACCCTCGGAGAAGCCAGAAAGCCCCGGGAGACGGCCCCGTCTGCTGCTGCACCAGATCGGGTCTTGCAAAGGATGCATCCTCCGAGCCTCCTTCCTGCACGTCCCGTGGGGCCTGCCCCGATGCCACCTGAGGGACCCACTGGAGGAGAGGCACGGGGATGCTGCCTGAGCAGCAGACCCTTCTGGCGCGGAGCAGGCTGTCCCCAGGCAGAGTCCGACGGGTCCTTCCTTCTGGGTGCTCTCGGCTGCCCGGACTCCAGCAGGCCTGGGAAGGCCCCGGTCCCCCTTAGCTGATGCCCAGAGAGTCTCCGTTTCTCGAGCTTTGCCACCGAACTCATCGGTCGGTGCGCCTCTGACCGCAGGGCAAGGGCCTGCGCACCCCCAGAGACAACCGGGGTCCCCGGAAGGCCCCCAGGCAGAAATGAGCACCACGGGGAATGGCCCTCCTCCAAGACAACCTCGGGGACATGGACAAGGCAAGACAGGGTCGCAAGTCTCAACAAGGTGGGTGCGCGGTGTCTGAGGGTGGCCTGGCCTTGCGTGCACCTCGTCAAGAACCGTCTGGGTACGGGCCCCGCGGGATGCCCCGCGGCCCACCTTCCTCCCTAGGACGCAAGGAGGAAGGCCCCGGCGCCGGCCAGCACCGGCGGGCACCGGCGCCAATGGCCACGGAACTCAGCTCTGGGAGTTGGCCCCCCTCACTGGCGTGCAGTGTGGCCCACGGAGCCTCCCCGGCCGAGGACCCGGCTCGGCCCTCACCCCGGTTGCCCCCACGGGAAGGGGCACCAGGCACACTGCCCAAGGCCCCGAGCCCAGGCTCCCTGGCGGAGGCCTCCCCTAGTCCCGCCCAGATCATGGCCGCCACCAGGCTCCCGAGCCATGGCTTCCTGTAGGGGAACGGCCAGGCGGCCCGGCTGTCCAGCTAGTCCTGGCGCCCATCTCTGCGGCTTCCACGGCCCGACCCGGCGGCGGACCCTGCTTCTCTGGGGCCTCCAGAGACCTCGGATCCGCCCGGGCACCTGCCCTAGTCCTGCCCGGTGCCCCAGGACGGTCCCAAGCCACTCCCCCCCCAGGCGAGCGCAGCGAAGGGTGCTCGGGATCGCCAAGCCAGTTCCTCTTGATGGCAGTATTGCTCCACGAATGCCCACCTGCCCTTCCCCCAGGTCCACTCCCTCCGCCCTTTGCTGAGGAAAAAACGCCAACGGCGCTCCGCACATGGCGGATCAGCATCTCGGCCGCTTTGGGCCAGCCCTGGCCCACCTGCGGGACCCTGTCCTTGGCAGATGGGACTCGGCGGGATCCTTCTTACTAGCCTGCCTTCCTGACAAACCAGAAAGCGGTCCCCTTGGGCCGCCCTGGGGATGGACCCGACCTAACAGCATCGCTAACCATGCCGTTAGGATGGGAGGATGGTGGGACCCGCAGGGAAGAGGAGGAGACTGGGCACACAGTAGGTTCCAAGCCCCGGCCCGGCCCGGCCCCGCGGGACACGTTTGCACTTGGGCATTCTCGCGGGTCACCGCAGGGCCAGCTTGACCGAGAGGTCAAAGGCCACTGGCGTCCCACTGACCCCTGGGGGTTTGGCCTCAAACTTCAGGTGAACCTACAATTCCGGAATAGCGGGACCGGGTCCCGGGCCCTTCTCACGTGGCAGCACCGGCAAGGGGCTGGGGGAAGAGCCCACGCCAGCCTACGCCAGACAGGAGGGGAGCCAGTGGCCACCCCAAACACACCCGTCCTCCTCACACCTGGCCTACGTCCAACTCTCCACGGCTCTCCCCAGAAGGCTTCACGTAGAAGACACACAGAGGCGTGCCTGCCGTCCAGGACTCGTGTGTGCCGTGGGGGAGCGGTAGGCGGCCCAGCCACAAGTGTTCCCATCTTCCTGCCCCAACAAAATCTGTGACGGGAACCCTATGTTGATCTCATCGGGCAGCCAAGCCGTGGGCAGCGGCCTAACGTCTGCTGGGGGAGCACAGTCACACTGAATGCTATTCTCAAGACAGACAAAACAGTGGCAACGCACTATGCCAAGCTGCTACCTCCCAGGCCCTTGCCGGACTCTTTCACCCCCCTGGACTTTCCGCTGACGTTTTCCACAACGTAGTTGCTTCTCTCTGTCTCTCTGTCTCTCTCAATCTCATAATTTCCCCCTCTCTCGGGCCACGTTCCTCCCAACGCTCTCTCGTCCACTTCTACTGGGGCCCACTTCCTCTCCTGCTCTCTCTGTCTCAACGTGATTGACTTTCTTCTACTGCCCGGGACTTCCTGCCCACGTGTGCCTTTAAAACGGTAAGCGCCGCAACTCAACGTGTGAGACATCGTGCGAGATATCGTGCAGTTAGGCCGAGAGGCGGCAAGACAAACGCTCAAGAACTCAAGTACCCGGACACGCCCTCCGCTTCTAGCACCACCAGCAACACCACCCCAGGGGCATGCTTTCGAGGTCCCCCAAGCCAAGTTGAGGCAAGTCCCAGTTGAATGTCATCCCGTTCCTCTTGGACACGGCGGACCGCGCTCACCCTTAAAGGTGGGTTGAGGTGGAAGGTGAATGTCCCTTTGCGTGGCAGTGTCTCTGCACACGGGCGAGGAGGGGCACGCGTATCCGCCTGGCTGGCTCTCTAGCTGGATTCAGGTGGAACGGAGGACCATGAACCCTCTGGACCTGTTCTGCTTTGGTCCTGTGCTTTTAAGGTTTCGGGCCTAAGAGGCCCGTCAACGCCTTCTGCCTTCTTTCAGTTGATTTAAAAAAAAAAAAAAAAAAGACACACACACACACACACACACACAGAAACAGGACATTCCACCTGCCACCTCCAGAGGGTCCTCTAGGTTCCTTCTCCACCCCTGAATTGAGCGAAGCGGTGCCGAACTCCACCCTTTGGGCACGAGCCCCTGTGCACTTGGGAGACTCCTGAACACCCTCGGAGAAGCCAGAAAGCCCCGGGAGACGGCCCCGTCTGCTGCTGCACCAGATCGGGTCTTGCAAAGGATGCATCCTCCGAGCCTCCTTCCTGCACGTCCCGTGGGGCCTGCCCCGATGCCACCTGAGGGACCCACCGGAGGAGAGGCACGGGGATGCTGCCTGAGCAGCAGACCCTTCTGGCGCGGAGCAGGCTGTCCCCAGGCAGAGTCCGACGGGTCCTTCCTTCTGGGTGCTCTCGGCTGCCCGGACTCCAGCAGGCCTGGGAAGGCCCCGGTCCCCCTTAGCTGATGCCCAGAGAGTCTCCGTTTCTCGAGCTTTGCCACCGAACTCATCGGTCGGTGCGCCTCTGACCGCAGGGCAAGGGCCTGCGCACCCCCAGAGACAACCGGGGGCCCCGGAAGGCCCCCAGGCAGAAATGAGCACCACGGGGAATGGCCCTCCTCCAAGACAACCTCGGGGACATGGACAAGGCAAGACAGGGTCGCAAGTCTCAACAAGGCGGGTGCGCGGTGTCTGAGGGTGGCCTGGCCTTGCGTGCACCTCGTCAAGAACCGTCTGGGTACGGGCCCCGCGGGATGCCCCGCGGCCCACCTTCCTCCCTAGGACGCAAGGAGGAAGGCCCCGGCGCCGGCCAGCACCGGCGGGCACCGGCGCCAATGGCCACGGAACTCAGCTCTGGGAGTTGGCCCCCCTCACTGGCGTGCAGTGTGGCCCACGGAGCCTCCCCGGCCGAGGACCCGGCTCGGCCGTCACCCCGGTTGCCCCCACGGGAAGGGGCACCAGGCACACTGCCCAAGGCCCCGAGCCCAGGCTCCCTGGCGGAGGCCTCCCCTAGTCCCGCCCAGATCATGGCCGCCACCAGGCTCGCGAGCCAGGGCTTCCTGTAGGGGAACGGCCAGGCGGCCCGGCTGTCCAGCTAGTCCTGGCGCCCATCTCTGCGGCTTCCACGGCCCGACCCGGCGGCGGACCCTGCTTCTCTGGGGCCTCCAGAGACCTCGGATCCGCCCGGGCACCTGCCCTAGTCCTGCCCGGTGCCCCAGGACGGTCCCAAGCCACTCCCCCCCCAGGCGAGCACAGCGAAGGGTGCTCGGGATCGCCAAGCCAGTTCCTCTTGATGGCAGTATTGCTCCACGAATGCCCACCTGCCCTTCCCCCAGGTCCACTCCCTCCGCCCTTTGCTGAGGAAAAAACGCCAACGGCGCTCCGCACATGGCGGATCAGCATCTCGGCCGCTTTGGGCCAGCCCTGGCCCACCTGCGGGACCCTGTCCTTGGCAGATGGGACTCGGCGGGATCCTTCTTACTAGCCTGCCTTCCTGACAAACCAGAAAGCGGTCCCCTTGGGCCGCCCTGGGGATGGACCCGACCTAACAGCATCGCTAACCATGCCGTTAGGATGGGAGGATGGTGGGACCCGCAGGGAAGAGGAGGAGACTGGGCACACAGTAGGTTCCAAGCCCCGGCCCGGCCCGGCCCCGCGGGACACATTTGCACTTGGGCATTCTCGCGGGTCACCGCAGGGCCAGCTTGACCGAGAGGTCAAAGGCCACTGGCGTCCCACTGACCCCTGGGGGTTTGGCCTCAAACTTCAGGTGAACCTACAATTCCGGAATAGCGGGACCGGGTCCCGGGCCCTTCTCACGTGGCAGCACCGGCAAGGGGCTGGGGGAAGAGCCCACGCCAGCCTACGCCAGACAGGAGGGGAGCCAGTGGCCACCCCAAACACACCCGTCCTCCTCACACCTGGCCTACGTCCAACTCTCCACGGCTCTCCCCAGAAGGCTTCACGTAGAAGACACACAGAGGCGTGCCTGCCGTCCAGGACTCGTGTGTGCCGTGGGGGAGCGGTAGGCGGCCCAGCCACAAGTGTTCCCATCTTCCTGCCCCAACAAAATCTGTGACGGGAACCCTATGTTGATCTCATCGGGCAGCCAAGCCGTGGGCAGCGGCCTAACGTCTGCTGGGGGAGCACAGTCACACTGAATGCTATTCTCAAGACAGACAAAACAGTGGCAACGCACTATGCCAAGCTGCTACCTCCCAGGCCCTTGCCGGACTCTTTCACCCCCCTGGACTTTCCGCTGACGTTTTCCACAACGTAGTTGCTTCTCTCTGTCTCTCTGTCTCTCTCAATCTCATAATTTCCCCCTCTCTCGGGCCACGTTCCTCCCAACGCTCTCTCGTCCACTTCTACTGGGGCCCACTTCCTCTCCTGCTCTCTCTGTCTCAACGTGATTGACTTTCTTCTACTGCCCGGGACTTCCTGCCCACGTGTGCCTTTAAAACGGTAAGCGCCGCAACTCAACGTGTGAGACATCGTGCGAGATATCGTGCAGTTAGGCCGAGAGGCGGCAAGACAAACGCTCAAGAACTCAAGTACCCGGACACGCCCTCCGCTTCTAGCACCACCAGCAACACCACCCCAGGGGCATGCTTTCGAGGTCCCCCAAGCCAAGTTGAGGCAAGTCCCAGTTGAATGTCATCCCGTTCCTCTTGGACACGGCGGACCGCGCTCACCCTTAAAGGTGGGTTGAGGTGGAAGGTGAATGTCCCTTTGCGTGGCAGTGTCTCTGCACACGGGCGAGGAGGGGCACGCGTATCCGCCTGGCTGGCTCTCTAGCTGGATTCAGGTGGAACGGAGGACCATGAACCCTCTGGACCTGTTCTGCTTTGGTCCTGTGCTTTTAAGGTTTCGGGCCTAAGAGGCCCGTCAACGCCTTCTGCCTTCTTTCAGTTGATTTAAAAAAAAAAAAAAAAAAGACACACACACACACACACACACACAGAAACAGGACATTCCACCTGCCACCTCCAGAGGGTCCTCTAGGTTCCTTCTCCACCCCTGAATTGAGCGAAGCGGTGCCGAACTCCACCCTTTGGGCACGAGCCCCTGTGCACTTGGGAGACTCCTGAACACCCTCGGAGAAGCCAGAAAGCCCCGGGAGACGGCCCCGTCTGCTGCTGCACCAGATCGGGTCTTGCAAAGGATGCATCCTCCGAGCCTCCTTCCTGCACGTCCCGTGGGGCCTGCCCCGATGCCACCTGAGGGACCCACCGGAGGAGAGGCACGGGGATGCTGCCTGAGCAGCAGACCCTTCTGGCGCGGAGCAGGCTGTCCCCAGGCAGAGTCCGACGGGTCCTTCCTTCTGGGTGCTCTCGGCTGCCCGGACTCCAGCAGGCCTGGGAAGGCCCCGGTCCCCCTTAGCTGATGCCCAGAGAGTCTCCGTTTCTCGAGCTTTGCCACCGAACTCATCGGTCGGTGCGCCTCTGACCGCAGGGCAAGGGCCTGCGCACCCCCAGAGACAACCGGGGGCCCCGGAAGGCCCCCAGGCAGAAATGAGCACCACGGGGAATGGCCCTCCTCCAAGACAACCTCGGGGACATGGACAAGGCAAGACAGGGTCGCAAGTCTCAACAAGGCGGGTGCGCGGTGTCTGAGGGTGGCCTGGCCTTGCGTGCACCTCGTCAAGAACCGTCTGGGTACGGGCCCCGCGGGATGCCCCGCGGCCCACCTTCCTCCCTAGGACGCAAGGAGGAAGGCCCCGGCGCCGGCCAGCACCGGCGGGCACCGGCGCCAATGGCCACGGAACTCAGCTCTGGGAGTTGGCCCCCCTCACTGGCGTGCAGTGTGGCCCACGGAGCCTCCCCGGCCGAGGACCCGGCTCGGCCGTCACCCCGGTTGCCCCCACGGGAAGGGGCACCAGGCACACTGCCCAAGGCCCCGAGCCCAGGCTCCCTGGCGGAGGCCTCCCCTAGTCCCGCCCAGATCATGGCCGCCACCAGGCTCGCGAGCCAGGGCTTCCTGTAGGGGAACGGCCAGGCGGCCCGGCTGTCCAGCTAGTCCTGGCGCCCATCTCTGCGGCTTCCACGGCCCGACCCGGCGGCGGACCCTGCTTCTCTGGGGCCTCCAGAGACCTCGGATCCGCCCGGGCACCTGCCCTAGTCCTGCCCGGTGCCCCAGGACGGTCCCAAGCCACTCCCCCCCCAGGCGAGCACAGCGAAGGGTGCTCGGGATCGCCAAGCCAGTTCCTCTTGATGGCAGTATTGCTCCACGAATGCCCACCTGCCCTTCCCCCAGGTCCACTCCCTCCGCCCTTTGCTGAGGAAAAAACGCCAACGGCGCTCCGCACATGGCGGATCAGCATCTCGGCCGCTTTGGGCCAGCCCTGGCCCACCTGCGGGACCCTGTCCTTGGCAGATGGGACTCGGCGGGATCCTTCTTACTAGCCTGCCTTCCTGACAAACCAGAAAGCGGTCCCCTTGGGCCGCCCTGGGGATGGACCCGACCTAACAGCATCGCTAACCATGCCGTTAGGATGGGAGGATGGTGGGACCCGCAGGGAAGAGGAGGAGACTGGGCACACAGTAGGTTCCAAGCCCCGGCCCGGCCCGGCCCCGCGGGACACATTTGCACTTGGGCATTCTCGCGGGTCACCGCAGGGCCAGCTTGACCGAGAGGTCAAAGGCCACTGGCGTCCCACTGACCCCTGGGGGTTTGGCCTCAAACTTCAGGTGAACCTACAATTCCGGAATAGCGGGACCGGGTCCCGGGCCCTTCTCACGTGGCAGCACCGGCAAGGGGCTGGGGGAAGAGCCCACGCCAGCCTACGCCAGACAGGAGGGGAGCCAGTGGCCACCCCAAACACACCCGTCCTCCTCACACCTGGCCTACGTCCAACTCTCCACGGCTCTCCCCAGAAGGCTTCACGTAGAAGACACACAGAGGCGTGCCTGCCGTCCAGGACTCGTGTGTGCCGTGGGGGAGCGGTAGGCGGCCCAGCCACAAGTGTTCCCATCTTCCTGCCCCAACAAAATCTGTGACGGGAACCCTATGTTGATCTCATCGGGCAGCCAAGCCGTGGGCAGCGGCCTAACGTCTGCTGGGGGAGCACAGTCACACTGAATGCTATTCTCAAGACAGACAAAACAGTGGCAACGCACTATGCCAAGCTGCTACCTCCCAGGCCCTTGCCGGACTCTTTCACCCCCCTGGACTTTCCGCTGACGTTTTCCACAACGTAGTTGCTTCTCTCTGTCTCTCTGTCTCTCTCAATCTCATAATTTCCCCCTCTCTCGGGCCACGTTCCTCCCAACGCTCTCTCGTCCACTTCTACTGGGGCCCACTTCCTCTCCTGCTCTCTCTGTCTCAACGTGATTGACTTTCTTCTACTGCCCGGGACTTCCTGCCCACGTGTGCCTTTAAAACGGTAAGCGCCGCAACTCAACGTGTGAGACATCGTGCGAGATATCGTGCAGTTAGGCCGAGAGGCGGCAAGACAAACGCTCAAGAACTCAAGTACCCGGACACGCCCTCCGCTTCTAGCACCACCAGCAACACCACCCCAGGGGCATGCTTTCGAGGTCCCCCAAGCCAAGTTGAGGCAAGTCCCAGTTGAATGTCATCCCGTTCCTCTTGGACACGGCGGACCGCGCTCACCCTTAAAGGTGGGTTGAGGTGGAAGGTGAATGTCCCTTTGCGTGGCAGTGTCTCTGCACACGGGCGAGGAGGGGCACGCGTATCCGCCTGGCTGGCTCTCTAGCTGGATTCAGGTGGAACGGAGGACCATGAACCCTCTGGACCTGTTCTGCTTTGGTCCTGTGCTTTTAAGGTTTCGGGCCTAAGAGGCCCGTCAACGCCTTCTGCCTTCTTTCAGTTGATTTAAAAAAAAAAAAAAAAAAGACACACACACACACACACACACACAGAAACAGGACATTCCACCTGCCACCTCCAGAGGGTCCTCTAGGTTCCTTCTCCACCCCTGAATTGAGCGAAGCGGTGCCGAACTCCACCCTTTGGGCACGAGCCCCTGTGCACTTGGGAGACTCCTGAACACCCTCGGAGAAGCCAGAAAGCCCCGGGAGACGGCCCCGTCTGCTGCTGCACCAGATCGGGTCTTGCAAAGGATGCATCCTCCGAGCCTCCTTCCTGCACGTCCCGTGGGGCCTGCCCCGATGCCACCTGAGGGACCCACCGGAGGAGAGGCACGGGGATGCTGCCTGAGCAGCAGACCCTTCTGGCGCGGAGCAGGCTGTCCCCAGGCAGAGTCCGACGGGTCCTTCCTTCTGGGTGCTCTCGGCTGCCCGGACTCCAGCAGGCCTGGGAAGGCCCCGGTCCCCCTTAGCTGATGCCCAGAGAGTCTCCGTTTCTCGAGCTTTGCCACCGAACTCATCGGTCGGTGCGCCTCTGACCGCAGGGCAAGGGCCTGCGCACCCCCAGAGACAACCGGGGGCCCCGGAAGGCCCCCAGGCAGAAATGAGCACCACGGGGAATGGCCCTCCTCCAAGACAACCTCGGGGACATGGACAAGGCAAGACAGGGTCGCAAGTCTCAACAAGGCGGGTGCGCGGTGTCTGAGGGTGGCCTGGCCTTGCGTGCACCTCGTCAAGAACCGTCTGGGTACGGGCCCCGCGGGATGCCCCGCGGCCCACCTTCCTCCCTAGGACGCAAGGAGGAAGGCCCCGGCGCCGGCCAGCACCGGCGGGCACCGGCGCCAATGGCCACGGAACTCAGCTCTGGGAGTTGGCCCCCCTCACTGGCGTGCAGTGTGGCCCACGGAGCCTCCCCGGCCGAGGACCCGGCTCGGCCGTCACCCCGGTTGCCCCCACGGGAAGGGGCACCAGGCACACTGCCCAAGGCCCCGAGCCCAGGCTCCCTGGCGGAGGCCTCCCCTAGTCCCGCCCAGATCATGGCCGCCACCAGGCTCGCGAGCCAGGGCTTCCTGTAGGGGAACGGCCAGGCGGCCCGGCTGTCCAGCTAGTCCTGGCGCCCATCTCTGCGGCTTCCACGGCCCGACCCGGCGGCGGACCCTGCTTCTCTGGGGCCTCCAGAGACCTCGGATCCGCCCGGGCACCTGCCCTAGTCCTGCCCGGTGCCCCAGGACGGTCCCAAGCCACTCCCCCCCCAGGCGAGCACAGCGAAGGGTGCTCGGGATCGCCAAGCCAGTTCCTCTTGATGGCAGTATTGCTCCACGAATGCCCACCTGCCCTTCCCCCAGGTCCACTCCCTCCGCCCTTTGCTGAGGAAAAAACGCCAACGGCGCTCCGCACATGGCGGATCAGCATCTCGGCCGCTTTGGGCCAGCCCTGGCCCACCTGCGGGACCCTGTCCTTGGCAGATGGGACTCGGCGGGATCCTTCTTACTAGCCTGCCTTCCTGACAAACCAGAAAGCGGTCCCCTTGGGCCGCCCTGGGGATGGACCCGACCTAACAGCATCGCTAACCATGCCGTTAGGATGGGAGGATGGTGGGACCCGCAGGGAAGAGGAGGAGACTGGGCACACAGTAGGTTCCAAGCCCCGGCCCGGCCCGGCCCCGCGGGACACATTTGCACTTGGGCATTCTCGCGGGTCACCGCAGGGCCAGCTTGACCGAGAGGTCAAAGGCCACTGGCGTCCCACTGACCCCTGGGGGTTTGGCCTCAAACTTCAGGTGAACCTACAATTCCGGAATAGCGGGACCGGGTCCCGGGCCCTTCTCACGTGGCAGCACCGGCAAGGGGCTGGGGGAAGAGCCCACGCCAGCCTACGCCAGACAGGAGGGGAGCCAGTGGCCACCCCAAACACACCCGTCCTCCTCACACCTGGCCTACGTCCAACTCTCCACGGCTCTCCCCAGAAGGCTTCACGTAGAAGACACACAGAGGCGTGCCTGCCGTCCAGGACTCGTGTGTGCCGTGGGGGAGCGGTAGGCGGCCCAGCCACAAGTGTTCCCATCTTCCTGCCCCAACAAAATCTGTGACGGGAACCCTATGTTGATCTCATCGGGCAGCCAAGCCGTGGGCAGCGGCCTAACGTCTGCTGGGGGAGCACAGTCACACTGAATGCTATTCTCAAGACAGACAAAACAGTGGCAACGCACTATGCCAAGCTGCTACCTCCCAGGCCCTTGCCGGACTCTTTCACCCCCCTGGACTTTCCGCTGACGTTTTCCACAACGTAGTTGCTTCTCTCTGTCTCTCTGTCTCTCTCAATCTCATAATTTCCCCCTCTCTCGGGCCACGTTCCTCCCAACGCTCTCTCGTCCACTTCTACTGGGGCCCACTTCCTCTCCTGCTCTCTCTGTCTCAACGTGATTGACTTTCTTCTACTGCCCGGGACTTCCTGCCCACGTGTGCCTTTAAAACGGTAAGCGCCGCAACTCAACGTGTGAGACATCGTGCGAGATATCGTGCAGTTAGGCCGAGAGGCGGCAAGACAAACGCTCAAGAACTCAAGTACCCGGACACGCCCTCCGCTTCTAGCACCACCAGCAACACCACCCCAGGGGCATGCTTTCGAGGTCCCCCAAGCCAAGTTGAGGCAAGTCCCAGTTGAATGTCATCCCGTTCCTCTTGGACACGGCGGACCGCGCTCACCCTTAAAGGTGGGTTGAGGTGGAAGGTGAATGTCCCTTTGCGTGGCAGTGTCTCTGCACACGGGCGAGGAGGGGCACGCGTATCCGCCTGGCTGGCTCTCTAGCTGGATTCAGGTGGAACGGAGGACCATGAACCCTCTGGACCTGTTCTGCTTTGGTCCTGTGCTTTTAAGGTTTCGGGCCTAAGAGGCCCGTCAACGCCTTCTGCCTTCTTTCAGTTGATTTAAAAAAAAAAAAAAAAAAGACACACACACACACACACACACACACAGAAACAGGACATTCCACCTGCCACCTCCAGAGGGTCCTCTAGGTTCCTTCTCCACCCCTGAATTGAGCGAAGCGGTGCCGAACTCCACCCTTTGGGCACGAGCCCCTTGCACTTGGGAGACTCCTGAACACCCTCGGAGAAGCCAGAAAGCCCCGGGAGACGGCCCCGTCTGCTGCTGCACCAGATCGGGTCTTGCAAAGGATGCATCCTCCGAGCCTCCTTCCTGCACGTCCCGTGGGGCCTGCCCCGATGCCACCTGAGGGACCCACTGGAGGAGAGGCACGGGGATGCTGCCTGAGCAGCAGACCCTTCTGGCGCGGAGCAGGCTGTCCCCAGGCAGAGTCCGACGGGTCCTTCCTTCTGGGTGCTCTCGGCTGCCCGGACTCCAGCAGGCCTGGGAAGGCCCCGGTCCCCCTTAGCTGATGCCCAGAGAGTCTCCGTTTCTCGAGCTTTGCCACCGAACTCATCGGTCGGTGCGCCTCTGACCGCAGGGCAAGGGCCTGCGCACCCCCAGAGACAACCGGGGTCCCCGGAAGGCCCCCAGGCAGAAATGAGCACCACGGGGAATGGCCCTCCTCCAAGACAACCTCGGGGACATGGACAAGGCAAGACAGGGTCGCAAGTCTCAACAAGGTGGGTGCGCGGTGTCTGAGGGTGGCCTGGCCTTGCGTGCACCTCGTCAAGAACCGTCTGGGTACGGGCCCCGCGGGATGCCCCGCGGCCCACCTTCCTCCCTAGGACGCAAGGAGGAAGGCCCCGGCGCCGGCCAGCACCGGCGGGCACCGGCGCCAATGGCCACGGAACTCAGCTCTGGGAGTTGGCCCCCCTCACTGGCGTGCAGTGTGGCCCACGGAGCCTCCCCGGCCGAGGACCCGGCTCGGCCCTCACCCCGGTTGCCCCCACGGGAAGGGGCACCAGGCACACTGCCCAAGGCCCCGAGCCCAGGCTCCCTGGCGGAGGCCTCCCCTAGTCCCGCCCAGATCATGGCCGCCACCAGGCTCCCGAGCCATGGCTTCCTGTAGGGGAACGGCCAGGCGGCCCGGCTGTCCAGCTAGTCCTGGCGCCCATCTCTGCGGCTTCCACGGCCCGACCCGGCGGCGGACCCTGCTTCTCTGGGGCCTCCAGAGACCTCGGATCCGCCCGGGCACCTGCCCTAGTCCTGCCCGGTGCCCCAGGACGGTCCCAAGCCACTCCCCCCCCAGGCGAGCGCAGCGAAGGGTGCTCGGGATCGCCAAGCCAGTTCCTCTTGATGGCAGTATTGCTCCACGAATGCCCACCTGCCCTTCCCCCAGGTCCACTCCCTCCGCCCTTTGCTGAGGAAAAAACGCCAACGGCGCTCCGCACATGGCGGATCAGCATCTCGGCCGCTTTGGGCCAGCCCTGGCCCACCTGCGGGACCCTGTCCTTGGCAGATGGGACTCGGCGGGATCCTTCTTACTAGCCTGCCTTCCTGACAAACCAGAAAGCGGTCCCCTTGGGCCGCCCTGGGGATGGACCCGACCTAACAGCATCGCTAACCATGCCGTTAGGATGGGAGGATGGTGGGACCCGCAGGGAAGAGGAGGAGACTGGGCACACAGTAGGTTCCAAGCCCCGGCCCGGCCCGGCCCCGCGGGACACGTTTGCACTTGGGCATTCTCGCGGGTCACCGCAGGGCCAGCTTGACCGAGAGGTCAAAGGCCACTGGCGTCCCACTGACCCCTGGGGGTTTGGCCTCAAACTTCAGGTGAACCTACAATTCCGGAATAGCGGGACCGGGTCCCGGGCCCTTCTCACGTGGCAGCACCGGCAAGGGGCTGGGGGAAGAGCCCACGCCAGCCTACGCCAGACAGGAGGGGAGCCAGTGGCCACCCCAAACACACCCGTCCTCCTCACACCTGGCCTACGTCCAACTCTCCACGGCTCTCCCCAGAAGGCTTCACGTAGAAGACACACAGAGGCGTGCCTGCCGTCCAGGACTCGTGTGTGCCGTGGGGGAGCGGTAGGCGGCCCAGCCACAAGTGTTCCCATCTTCCTGCCCCAACAAAATCTGTGACGGGAACCCTATGTTGATCTCATCGGGCAGCCAAGCCGTGGGCAGCGGCCTAACGTCTGCTGGGGGAGCACAGTCACACTGAATGCTATTCTCAAGACAGACAAAACAGTGGCAACGCACTATGCCAAGCTGCTACCTCCCAGGCCCTTGCCGGACTCTTTCACCCCCCTGGACTTTCCGCTGACGTTTTCCACAACGTAGTTGCTTCTCTCTGTCTCTCTGTCTCTCTCAATCTCATAATTTCCCCCTCTCTCGGGCCACGTTCCTCCCAACGCTCTCTCGTCCACTTCTACTGGGGCCCACTTCCTCTCCTGCTCTCTCTGTCTCAACGTGATTGACTTTCTTCTACTGCCCGGGACTTCCTGCCCACGTGTGCCTTTAAAACGGTAAGCGCCGCAACTCAACGTGTGAGACATCGTGCGAGATATCGTGCAGTTAGGCCGAGAGGCGGCAAGACAAACGCTCAAGAACTCAAGTACCCGGACACGCCCTCCGCTTCTAGCACCACCAGCAACACCACCCCAGGGGCATGCTTTCGAGGTCCCCCAAGCCAAGTTGAGGCAAGTCCCAGTTGAATGTCATCCCGTTCCTCTTGGACACGGCGGACCGCGCTCACCCTTAAAGGTGGGTTGAGGTGGAAGGTGAATGTCCCTTTGCGTGGCAGTGTCTCTGCACACGGGCGAGGAGGGGCACGCGTATCTGCCTGGCTGGCTCTCTAGCTGGATTCAGGTGGAACGGAGGACCATGAACCCTCTGGACCTGTTCTGCTTTGGTCCTGTGCTTTTAAGGTTTCGGGCCTAAGAGGCCCGTCAACGCCTTCTGCCTTCTTTCAGTTGATTTAAAAAAAAAAAAAAAAAAAAAAAAGACACACACACACACACACACACAAAAACAGGACATTCCACCTGCCACCTCCAGAGGGTCCTCTAGGTTCCTTCTCCACCCCTGAATTGAGCGAAGCGGTGCCGAACTCCACCCTTTGGGCACGAGCCCCTGTGCACTTGGGAGACTCCTGAACACCCTCGGAGAAGCCAGAAAGCCCCGGGAGACGGCCCCGTCTGCTGCTGCACCAGATCGGGTCTTGCAAAGGATGCATCCTCCGAGCCTCCTTCCTGCACGTCCCGTGGGGCCTGCCCCGATGCCACCTGAGGGACCCACTGGAGGAGAGGCACGGGGATGCTGCCTGAGCAGCAGACCCTTCTGGCGCGGAGCAGGCTGTCCCCAGGCAGAGTCCGACGGGTCCTTCCTTCTGGGTGCTCTCGGCTGCCCGGACTCCAGCAGGCCTGGGAAGGCCCCGGTCCCCCTTAGCTGATGCCCAGAGAGTCTCCGTTTCTCGAGCTTTGCCACCGAACTCATCGGTCGGTGCGCCTCTGACCGCAGGGCAAGGGCCTGCGCACCCCCAGAGACAACCGGGGGCCCCGGAAGGCCCCCAGGCAGAAATGAGCACCACGGGGAATGGCCCTCCTCCAAGACAACCTCGGGGACATGGACAAGGCAAGACAGGGTCGCAAGTCTCAACAAGGCGGGTGCGCGGTGTCTGAGGGTGGCCTGGCCTTGCGTGCACCTCGTCAAGAACCGTCTGGGTACGGGCCCCGCGGGATGCCCCGCGGCCCACCTTCCTCCCTAGGACGCAAGGAGGAAGGCCCCGGCGCCGGCCAGCACCGGCGGGCACCGGCGCCAATGGCCACGGAACTCAGCTCTGGGAGTTGGCCCCCCTCACTGGCGTGCAGTGTGGCCCACGGAGCCTCCCCGGCCGAGGACCCGGCTCGGCCGTCACCCCGGTTGCCCCCACGGGAAGGGGCACCAGGCACACTGCCCAAGGCCCCGAGCCCAGGCTCCCTGGCGGAGGCCTCCCCTAGTCCCGCCCAGATCATGGCCGCCACCAGGCTCGCGAGCCAGGGCTTCCTGTAGGGGAACGGCCAGGCGGCCCGGCTGTCCAGCTAGTCCTGGCGCCCATCTCTGCGGCTTCCACGGCCCGACCCGGCGGCGGACCCTGCTTCTCTGGGGCCTCCAGAGACCTCGGATCCGCCCGGGCACCTGCCCTAGTCCTGCCCGGTGCCCCAGGACGGTCCCAAGCCACTCCCCCCCCCAGGCGAGCACAGCGAAGGGTGCTCGGGATCGCCAAGCCAGTTCCTCTTGATGGCAGTATTGCTCCACGAATGCCCACCTGCCCTTCCCCCAGGTCCACTCCCTCCGCCCTTTGCTGAGGAAAAAACGCCAACGGCGCTCCGCACATGGCGGATCAGCATCTCGGCCGCTTTGGGCCAGCCCTGGCCCACCTGCGGGACCCTGTCCTTGGCAGATGGGACTCGGCGGGATCCTTCTTACTAGCCTGCCTTCCTGACAAACCAGAAAGCGGTCCCCTTGGGCCGCCCTGGGGATGGACCCGACCTAACAGCATCGCTAACCATGCCGTTAGGATGGGAGGATGGTGGGACCCGCAGGGAAGAGGAGGAGACTGGGCACACAGTAGGTTCCAAGCCCCGGCCCGGCCCGGCCCCGCGGGACACATTTGCACTTGGGCATTCTCGCGGGTCACCGCAGGGCCAGCTTGACCGAGAGGTCAAAGGCCACTGGCGTCCCACTGACCCCTGGGGGTTTGGCCTCAAACTTCAGGTGAACCTACAATTCCGGAATAGCGGGACCGGGTCCCGGGCCCTTCTCACGTGGCAGCACCGGCAAGGGGCTGGGGGAAGAGCCCACGCCAGCCTACGCCAGACAGGAGGGGAGCCAGTGGCCACCCCAAACACACCCGTCCTCCTCACACCTGGCCTACGTCCAACTCTCCACGGCTCTCCCCAGAAGGCTTCACGTAGAAGACACACAGAGGCGTGCCTGCCGTCCAGGACTCGTGTGTGCCGTGGGGGAGCGGTAGGCGGCCCAGCCACAAGTGTTCCCATCTTCCTGCCCCAACAAAATCTGTGACGGGAACCCTATGTTGATCTCATCGGGCAGCCAAGCCGTGGGCAGCGGCCTAACGTCTGCTGGGGGAGCACAGTCACACTGAATGCTATTCTCAAGACAGACAAAACAGTGGCAACGCACTATGCCAAGCTGCTACCTCCCAGGCCCTTGCCGGACTCTTTCACCCCCCTGGACTTTCCGCTGACGTTTTCCACAACGTAGTTGCTTCTCTCTGTCTCTCTGTCTCTCTCAATCTCATAATTTCCCCCTCTCTCGGGCCACGTTCCTCCCAACGCTCTCTCGTCCACTTCTACTGGGGCCCACTTCCTCTCCTGCTCTCTCTGTCTCAACGTGATTGACTTTCTTCTACTGCCCGGGACTTCCTGCCCACGTGTGCCTTTAAAACGGTAAGCGCCGCAACTCAACGTGTGAGACATCGTGCGAGATATCGTGCAGTTAGGCCGAGAGGCGGCAAGACAAACGCTCAAGAACTCAAGTACCCGGACACGCCCTCCGCTTCTAGCACCACCAGCAACACCACCCCAGGGGCATGCTTTCGAGGTCCCCCAAGCCAAGTTGAGGCAAGTCCCAGTTGAATGTCATCCCGTTCCTCTTGGACACGGCGGACCGCGCTCACCCTTAAAGGTGGGTTGAGGTGGAAGGTGAATGTCCCTTTGCGTGGCAGTGTCTCTGCACACGGGCGAGGAGGGGCACGCGTATCCGCCTGGCTGGCTCTCTAGCTGGATTCAGGTGGAACGGAGGACCATGAACCCTCTGGACCTGTTCTGCTTTGGTCCTGTGCTTTTAAGGTTTCGGGCCTAAGAGGCCCGTCAACGCCTTCTGCCTTCTTTCAGTTGATTTAAAAAAAAAAAAAAAAAAGACACACACACACACACACACACACAGAAACAGGACATTCCACCTGCCACCTCCAGAGGGTCCTCTAGGTTCCTTCTCCACCCCTGAATTGAGCGAAGCGGTGCCGAACTCCACCCTTTGGGCACGAGCCCCTGTGCACTTGGGAGACTCCTGAACACCCTCGGAGAAGCCAGAAAGCCCCGGGAGACGGCCCCGTCTGCTGCTGCACCAGATCGGGTCTTGCAAAGGATGCATCCTCCGAGCCTCCTTCCTGCACGTCCCGTGGGGCCTGCCCCGATGCCACCTGAGGGACCCACCGGAGGAGAGGCACGGGGATGCTGCCTGAGCAGCAGACCCTTCTGGCGCGGAGCAGGCTGTCCCCAGGCAGAGTCCGACGGGTCCTTCCTTCTGGGTGCTCTCGGCTGCCCGGACTCCAGCAGGCCTGGGAAGGCCCCGGTCCCCCTTAGCTGATGCCCAGAGAGTCTCCGTTTCTCGAGCTTTGCCACCGAACTCATCGGTCGGTGCGCCTCTGACCGCAGGGCAAGGGCCTGCGCACCCCCAGAGACAACCGGGGGCCCCGGAAGGCCCCCAGGCAGAAATGAGCACCACGGGGAATGGCCCTCCTCCAAGACAACCTCGGGGACATGGACAAGGCAAGACAGGGTCGCAAGTCTCAACAAGGCGGGTGCGCGGTGTCTGAGGGTGGCCTGGCCTTGCGTGCACCTCGTCAAGAACCGTCTGGGTACGGGCCCCGCGGGATGCCCCGCGGCCCACCTTCCTCCCTAGGACGCAAGGAGGAAGGCCCCGGCGCCGGCCAGCACCGGCGGGCACCGGCGCCAATGGCCACGGAACTCAGCTCTGGGAGTTGGCCCCCCTCACTGGCGTGCAGTGTGGCCCACGGAGCCTCCCCGGCCGAGGACCCGGCTCGGCCGTCACCCCGGTTGCCCCCACGGGAAGGGGCACCAGGCACACTGCCCAAGGCCCCGAGCCCAGGCTCCCTGGCGGAGGCCTCCCCTAGTCCCGCCCAGATCATGGCCGCCACCAGGCTCGCGAGCCAGGGCTTCCTGTAGGGGAACGGCCAGGCGGCCCGGCTGTCCAGCTAGTCCTGGCGCCCATCTCTGCGGCTTCCACGGCCCGACCCGGCGGCGGACCCTGCTTCTCTGGGGCCTCCAGAGACCTCGGATCCGCCCGGGCACCTGCCCTAGTCCTGCCCGGTGCCCCAGGACGGTCCCAAGCCACTCCCCCCCCAGGCGAGCACAGCGAAGGGTGCTCGGGATCGCCAAGCCAGTTCCTCTTGATGGCAGTATTGCTCCACGAATGCCCACCTGCCCTTCCCCCAGGTCCACTCCCTCCGCCCTTTGCTGAGGAAAAAACGCCAACGGCGCTCCGCACATGGCGGATCAGCATCTCGGCCGCTTTGGGCCAGCCCTGGCCCACCTGCGGGACCCTGTCCTTGGCAGATGGGACTCGGCGGGATCCTTCTTACTAGCCTGCCTTCCTGACAAACCAGAAAGCGGTCCCCTTGGGCCGCCCTGGGGATGGACCCGACCTAACAGCATCGCTAACCATGCCGTTAGGATGGGAGGATGGTGGGACCCGCAGGGAAGAGGAGGAGACTGGGCACACAGTAGGTTCCAAGCCCCGGCCCGGCCCGGCCCCGCGGGACACATTTGCACTTGGGCATTCTCGCGGGTCACCGCAGGGCCAGCTTGACCGAGAGGTCAAAGGCCACTGGCGTCCCACTGACCCCTGGGGGTTTGGCCTCAAACTTCAGGTGAACCTACAATTCCGGAATAGCGGGACCGGGTCCCGGGCCCTTCTCACGTGGCAGCACCGGCAAGGGGCTGGGGGAAGAGCCCACGCCAGCCTACGCCAGACAGGAGGGGAGCCAGTGGCCACCCCAAACACACCCGTCCTCCTCACACCTGGCCTACGTCCAACTCTCCACGGCTCTCCCCAGAAGGCTTCACGTAGAAGACACACAGAGGCGTGCCTGCCGTCCAGGACTCGTGTGTGCCGTGGGGGAGCGGTAGGCGGCCCAGCCACAAGTGTTCCCATCTTCCTGCCCCAACAAAATCTGTGACGGGAACCCTATGTTGATCTCATCGGGCAGCCAAGCCGTGGGCAGCGGCCTAACGTCTGCTGGGGGAGCACAGTCACACTGAATGCTATTCTCAAGACAGACAAAACAGTGGCAACGCACTATGCCAAGCTGCTACCTCCCAGGCCCTTGCCGGACTCTTTCACCCCCCTGGACTTTCCGCTGACGTTTTCCACAACGTAGTTGCTTCTCTCTGTCTCTCTGTCTCTCTCAATCTCATAATTTCCCCCTCTCTCGGGCCACGTTCCTCCCAACGCTCTCTCGTCCACTTCTACTGGGGCCCACTTCCTCTCCTGCTCTCTCTGTCTCAACGTGATTGACTTTCTTCTACTGCCCGGGACTTCCTGCCCACGTGTGCCTTTAAAACGGTAAGCGCCGCAACTCAACGTGTGAGACATCGTGCGAGATATCGTGCAGTTAGGCCGAGAGGCGGCAAGACAAACGCTCAAGAACTCAAGTACCCGGACACGCCCTCCGCTTCTAGCACCACCAGCAACACCACCCCAGGGGCATGCTTTCGAGGTCCCCCAAGCCAAGTTGAGGCAAGTCCCAGTTGAATGTCATCCCGTTCCTCTTGGACACGGCGGACCGCGCTCACCCTTAAAGGTGGGTTGAGGTGGAAGGTGAATGTCCCTTTGCGTGGCAGTGTCTCTGCACACGGGCGAGGAGGGGCACGCGTATCCGCCTGGCTGGCTCTCTAGCTGGATTCAGGTGGAACGGAGGACCATGAACCCTCTGGACCTGTTCTGCTTTGGTCCTGTGCTTTTAAGGTTTCGGGCCTAAGAGGCCCGTCAACGCCTTCTGCCTTCTTTCAGTTGATTTAAAAAAAAAAAAAAAAAAGACACACACACACACACACACACACAGAAACAGGACATTCCACCTGCCACCTCCAGAGGGTCCTCTAGGTTCCTTCTCCACCCCTGAATTGAGCGAAGCGGTGCCGAACTCCACCCTTTGGGCACGAGCCCCTGTGCACTTGGGAGACTCCTGAACACCCTCGGAGAAGCCAGAAAGCCCCGGGAGACGGCCCCGTCTGCTGCTGCACCAGATCGGGTCTTGCAAAGGATGCATCCTCCGAGCCTCCTTCCTGCACGTCCCGTGGGGCCTGCCCCGATGCCACCTGAGGGACCCACCGGAGGAGAGGCACGGGGATGCTGCCTGAGCAGCAGACCCTTCTGGCGCGGAGCAGGCTGTCCCCAGGCAGAGTCCGACGGGTCCTTCCTTCTGGGTGCTCTCGGCTGCCCGGACTCCAGCAGGCCTGGGAAGGCCCCGGTCCCCCTTAGCTGATGCCCAGAGAGTCTCCGTTTCTCGAGCTTTGCCACCGAACTCATCGGTCGGTGCGCCTCTGACCGCAGGGCAAGGGCCTGCGCACCCCCAGAGACAACCGGGGGCCCCGGAAGGCCCCCAGGCAGAAATGAGCACCACGGGGAATGGCCCTCCTCCAAGACAACCTCGGGGACATGGACAAGGCAAGACAGGGTCGCAAGTCTCAACAAGGCGGGTGCGCGGTGTCTGAGGGTGGCCTGGCCTTGCGTGCACCTCGTCAAGAACCGTCTGGGTACGGGCCCCGCGGGATGCCCCGCGGCCCACCTTCCTCCCTAGGACGCAAGGAGGAAGGCCCCGGCGCCGGCCAGCACCGGCGGGCACCGGCGCCAATGGCCACGGAACTCAGCTCTGGGAGTTGGCCCCCCTCACTGGCGTGCAGTGTGGCCCACGGAGCCTCCCCGGCCGAGGACCCGGCTCGGCCGTCACCCCGGTTGCCCCCACGGGAAGGGGCACCAGGCACACTGCCCAAGGCCCCGAGCCCAGGCTCCCTGGCGGAGGCCTCCCCTAGTCCCGCCCAGATCATGGCCGCCACCAGGCTCGCGAGCCAGGGCTTCCTGTAGGGGAACGGCCAGGCGGCCCGGCTGTCCAGCTAGTCCTGGCGCCCATCTCTGCGGCTTCCACGGCCCGACCCGGCGGCGGACCCTGCTTCTCTGGGGCCTCCAGAGACCTCGGATCCGCCCGGGCACCTGCCCTAGTCCTGCCCGGTGCCCCAGGACGGTCCCAAGCCACTCCCCCCCCAGGCGAGCACAGCGAAGGGTGCTCGGGATCGCCAAGCCAGTTCCTCTTGATGGCAGTATTGCTCCACGAATGCCCACCTGCCCTTCCCCCAGGTCCACTCCCTCCGCCCTTTGCTGAGGAAAAAACGCCAACGGCGCTCCGCACATGGCGGATCAGCATCTCGGCCGCTTTGGGCCAGCCCTGGCCCACCTGCGGGACCCTGTCCTTGGCAGATGGGACTCGGCGGGATCCTTCTTACTAGCCTGCCTTCCTGACAAACCAGAAAGCGGTCCCCTTGGGCCGCCCTGGGGATGGACCCGACCTAACAGCATCGCTAACCATGCCGTTAGGATGGGAGGATGGTGGGACCCGCAGGGAAGAGGAGGAGACTGGGCACACAGTAGGTTCCAAGCCCCGGCCCGGCCCGGCCCCGCGGGACACATTTGCACTTGGGCATTCTCGCGGGTCACCGCAGGGCCAGCTTGACCGAGAGGTCAAAGGCCACTGGCGTCCCACTGACCCCTGGGGGTTTGGCCTCAAACTTCAGGTGAACCTACAATTCCGGAATAGCGGGACCGGGTCCCGGGCCCTTCTCACGTGGCAGCACCGGCAAGGGGCTGGGGGAAGAGCCCACGCCAGCCTACGCCAGACAGGAGGGGAGCCAGTGGCCACCCCAAACACACCCGTCCTCCTCACACCTGGCCTACGTCCAACTCTCCACGGCTCTCCCCAGAAGGCTTCACGTAGAAGACACACAGAGGCGTGCCTGCCGTCCAGGACTCGTGTGTGCCGTGGGGGAGCGGTAGGCGGCCCAGCCACAAGTGTTCCCATCTTCCTGCCCCAACAAAATCTGTGACGGGAACCCTATGTTGATCTCATCGGGCAGCCAAGCCGTGGGCAGCGGCCTAACGTCTGCTGGGGGAGCACAGTCACACTGAATGCTATTCTCAAGACAGACAAAACAGTGGCAACGCACTATGCCAAGCTGCTACCTCCCAGGCCCTTGCCGGACTCTTTCACCCCCCTGGACTTTCCGCTGACGTTTTCCACAACGTAGTTGCTTCTCTCTGTCTCTCTGTCTCTCTCAATCTCATAATTTCCCCCTCTCTCGGGCCACGTTCCTCCCAACGCTCTCTCGTCCACTTCTACTGGGGCCCACTTCCTCTCCTGCTCTCTCTGTCTCAACGTGATTGACTTTCTTCTACTGCCCGGGACTTCCTGCCCACGTGTGCCTTTAAAACGGTAAGCGCCGCAACTCAACGTGTGAGACATCGTGCGAGATATCGTGCAGTTAGGCCGAGAGGCGGCAAGACAAACGCTCAAGAACTCAAGTACCCGGACACGCCCTCCGCTTCTAGCACCACCAGCAACACCACCCCAGGGGCATGCTTTCGAGGTCCCCCAAGCCAAGTTGAGGCAAGTCCCAGTTGAATGTCATCCCGTTCCTCTTGGACACGGCGGACCGCGCTCACCCTTAAAGGTGGGTTGAGGTGGAAGGTGAATGTCCCTTTGCGTGGCAGTGTCTCTGCACACGGGCGAGGAGGGGCACGCGTATCCGCCTGGCTGGCTCTCTAGCTGGATTCAGGTGGAACGGAGGACCATGAACCCTCTGGACCTGTTCTGCTTTGGTCCTGTGCTTTTAAGGTTTCGGGCCTAAGAGGCCCGTCAACGCCTTCTGCCTTCTTTCAGTTGATTTAAAAAAAAAAAAAAAAAAAAAAAAAGACACACACACACACACACACACAAAAACAGGACATTCCACCTGCCACCTCCAGAGGGTCCTCTAGGTTCCTTCTCCACCCCTGAATTGAGCGAAGCGGTGCCGAACTCCACCCTTTGGGCACGAGCCCCTGTGCACTTGGGAGACTCCTGAACACCCTCGGAGAAGCCAGAAAGCCCCGGGAGACGGCCCCGTCTGCTGCTGCACCAGATCGGGTCTTGCAAAGGATGCATCCTCCGAGCCTCCTTCCTGCACGTCCCGTGGGGCCTGCCCCGATGCCACCTGAGGGACCCACTGGAGGAGAGGCACGGGGATGCTGCCTGAGCAGCAGACCCTTCTGGCGCGGAGCAGGCTGTCCCCAGGCAGAGTCCGACGGGTCCTTCCTTCTGGGTGCTCTCGGCTGCCCGGACTCCAGCAGGCCTGGGAAGGCCCCGGTCCCCCTTAGCTGATGCCCAGAGAGTCTCCGTTTCTCGAGCTTTGCCACCGAACTCATCGGTCGGTGCGCCTCTGACCGCAGGGCAAGGGCCTGCGCACCCCCAGAGACAACCGGGGGCCCCGGAAGGCCCCCAGGCAGAAATGAGCACCACGGGGAATGGCCCTCCTCCAAGACAACCTCGGGGACATGGACAAGGCAAGACAGGGTCGCAAGTCTCAACAAGGCGGGTGCGCGGTGTCTGAGGGTGGCCTGGCCTTGCGTGCACCTCGTCAAGAACCGTCTGGGTACGGGCCCCGCGGGATGCCCCGCGGCCCACCTTCCTCCCTAGGACGCAAGGAGGAAGGCCCCGGCGCCGGCCAGCACCGGCGGGCACCGGCGCCAATGGCCACGGAACTCAGCTCTGGGAGTTGGCCCCCCTCACTGGCGTGCAGTGTGGCCCACGGAGCCTCCCCGGCCGAGGACCCGGCTCGGCCGTCACCCCGGTTGCCCCCACGGGAAGGGGCACCAGGCACACTGCCCAAGGCCCCGAGCCCAGGCTCCCTGGCGGAGGCCTCCCCTAGTCCCGCCCAGATCATGGCCGCCACCAGGCTCGCGAGCCAGGGCTTCCTGTAGGGGAACGGCCAGGCGGCCCGGCTGTCCAGCTAGTCCTGGCGCCCATCTCTGCGGCTTCCACGGCCCGACCCGGCGGCGGACCCTGCTTCTCTGGGGCCTCCAGAGACCTCGGATCCGCCCGGGCACCTGCCCTAGTCCTGCCCGGTGCCCCAGGACGGTCCCAAGCCACTCCCCCCCCCAGGCGAGCGCAGCGAAGGGTGCTCGGGATCGCCAAGCCAGTTCCTCTTGATGGCAGTATTGCTCCACGAATGCCCACCTGCCCTTCCCCCAGGTCCACTCCCTCCGCCCTTTGCTGAGGAAAAAACGCCAACGGCGCTCCGCACATGGCGGATCAGCATCTCGGCCGCTTTGGGCCAGCCCTGGCCCACCTGCGGGACCCTGTCCTTGGCAGATGGGACTCGGCGGGATCCTTCTTACTAGCCTGCCTTCCTGACAAACCAGAAAGCGGTCCCCTTGGGCCGCCCTGGGGATGGACCCGACCTAACAGCATCGCTAACCATGCCGTTAGGATGGGAGGATGGTGGGACCCGCAGGGAAGAGGAGGAGACTGGGCACACAGTAGGTTCCAAGCCCCGGCCCGGCCCGGCCCCGCGGGACACATTTGCACTTGGGCATTCTCGCGGGTCACCGCAGGGCCAGCTTGACCGAGAGGTCAAAGGCCACTGGCGTCCCACTGACCCCTGGGGGTTTGGCCTCAAACTTCAGGTGAACCTACAATTCCGGAATAGCGGGACCGGGTCCCGGGCCCTTCTCACGTGGCAGCACCGGCAAGGGGCTGGGGGAAGAGCCCACGCCAGCCTACGCCAGACAGGAGGGGAGCCAGTGGCCACCCCAAACACACCCGTCCTCCTCACACCTGGCCTACGTCCAACTCTCCACGGCTCTCCCCAGAAGGCTTCACGTAGAAGACACACAGAGGCGTGCCTGCCGTCCAGGACTCGTGTGTGCCGTGGGGGAGCGGTAGGCGGCCCAGCCACAAGTGTTCCCATCTTCCTGCCCCAACAAAATCTGTGACGGGAACCCTATGTTGATCTCATCGGGCAGCCAAGCCGTGGGCAGCGGCCTAACGTCTGCTGGGGGAGCACAGTCACACTGAATGCTATTCTCAAGACAGACAAAACAGTGGCAACGCACTATGCCAAGCTGCTACCTCCCAGGCCCTTGCCGGACTCTTTCACCCCCCTGGACTTTCCGCTGACGTTTTCCACAACGTAGTTGCTTCTCTCTGTCTCTCTGTCTCTCTCAATCTCATAATTTCCCCCTCTCTCGGGCCACGTTCCTCCCAACGCTCTCTCGTCCACTTCTACTGGGGCCCACTTCCTCTCCTGCTCTCTCTGTCTCAACGTGATTGACTTTCTTCTACTGCCCGGGACTTCCTGCCCACGTGTGCCTTTAAAACGGTAAGCGCCGCAACTCAACGTGTGAGACATCGTGCGAGATATCGTGCAGTTAGGCCGAGAGGCGGCAAGACAAACGCTCAAGAACTCAAGTACCCGGACACGCCCTCCGCTTCTAGCACCACCAGCAACACCACCCCAGGGGCATGCTTTCGAGGTCCCCCAAGCCAAGTTGAGGCAAGTCCCAGTTGAATGTCATCCCGTTCCTCTTGGACACGGCGGACCGCGCTCACCCTTAAAGGTGGGTTGAGGTGGAAGGTGAATGTCCCTTTGCGTGGCAGTGTCTCTGCACACGGGCGAGGAGGGGCACGCGTATCCGCCTGGCTGGCTCTCTAGCTGGATTCAGGTGGAACGGAGGACCATGAACCCTCTGGACCTGTTCTGCTTTGGTCCTGTGCTTTTAAGGTTTCGGGCCTAAGAGGCCCGTCAACGCCTTCTGCCTTCTTTCAGTTGATTTAAAAAAAAAAAAAAAAAAGACACACACACACACACACACACACAGAAACAGGACATTCCACCTGCCACCTCCAGAGGGTCCTCTAGGTTCCTTCTCCACCCCTGAATTGAGCGAAGCGGTGCCGAACTCCACCCTTTGGGCACGAGCCCCTGTGCACTTGGGAGACTCCTGAACACCCTCGGAGAAGCCAGAAAGCCCCGGGAGACGGCCCCGTCTGCTGCTGCACCAGATCGGGTCTTGCAAAGGATGCATCCTCCGAGCCTCCTTCCTGCACGTCCCGTGGGGCCTGCCCCGATGCCACCTGAGGGACCCACCGGAGGAGAGGCACGGGGATGCTGCCTGAGCAGCAGACCCTTCTGGCGCGGAGCAGGCTGTCCCCAGGCAGAGTCCGACGGGTCCTTCCTTCTGGGTGCTCTCGGCTGCCCGGACTCCAGCAGGCCTGGGAAGGCCCCGGTCCCCCTTAGCTGATGCCCAGAGAGTCTCCGTTTCTCGAGCTTTGCCACCGAACTCATCGGTCGGTGCGCCTCTGACCGCAGGGCAAGGGCCTGCGCACCCCCAGAGACAACCGGGGGCCCCGGAAGGCCCCCAGGCAGAAATGAGCACCACGGGGAATGGCCCTCCTCCAAGACAACCTCGGGGACATGGACAAGGCAAGACAGGGTCGCAAGTCTCAACAAGGCGGGTGCGCGGTGTCTGAGGGTGGCCTGGCCTTGCGTGCACCTCGTCAAGAACCGTCTGGGTACGGGCCCCGCGGGATGCCCCGCGGCCCACCTTCCTCCCTAGGACGCAAGGAGGAAGGCCCCGGCGCCGGCCAGCACCGGCGGGCACCGGCGCCAATGGCCACGGAACTCAGCTCTGGGAGTTGGCCCCCCTCACTGGCGTGCAGTGTGGCCCACGGAGCCTCCCCGGCCGAGGACCCGGCTCGGCCGTCACCCCGGTTGCCCCCACGGGAAGGGGCACCAGGCACACTGCCCAAGGCCCCGAGCCCAGGCTCCCTGGCGGAGGCCTCCCCTAGTCCCGCCCAGATCATGGCCGCCACCAGGCTCGCGAGCCAGGGCTTCCTGTAGGGGAACGGCCAGGCGGCCCGGCTGTCCAGCTAGTCCTGGCGCCCATCTCTGCGGCTTCCACGGCCCGACCCGGCGGCGGACCCTGCTTCTCTGGGGCCTCCAGAGACCTCGGATCCGCCCGGGCACCTGCCCTAGTCCTGCCCGGTGCCCCAGGACGGTCCCAAGCCACTCCCCCCCCAGGCGAGCACAGCGAAGGGTGCTCGGGATCGCCAAGCCAGTTCCTCTTGATGGCAGTATTGCTCCACGAATGCCCACCTGCCCTTCCCCCAGGTCCACTCCCTCCGCCCTTTGCTGAGGAAAAAACGCCAACGGCGCTCCGCACATGGCGGATCAGCATCTCGGCCGCTTTGGGCCAGCCCTGGCCCACCTGCGGGACCCTGTCCTTGGCAGATGGGACTCGGCGGGATCCTTCTTACTAGCCTGCCTTCCTGACAAACCAGAAAGCGGTCCCCTTGGGCCGCCCTGGGGATGGACCCGACCTAACAGCATCGCTAACCATGCCGTTAGGATGGGAGGATGGTGGGACCCGCAGGGAAGAGGAGGAGACTGGGCACACAGTAGGTTCCAAGCCCCGGCCCGGCCCGGCCCCGCGGGACACATTTGCACTTGGGCATTCTCGCGGGTCACCGCAGGGCCAGCTTGACCGAGAGGTCAAAGGCCACTGGCGTCCCACTGACCCCTGGGGGTTTGGCCTCAAACTTCAGGTGAACCTACAATTCCGGAATAGCGGGACCGGGTCCCGGGCCCTTCTCACGTGGCAGCACCGGCAAGGGGCTGGGGGAAGAGCCCACGCCAGCCTACGCCAGACAGGAGGGGAGCCAGTGGCCACCCCAAACACACCCGTCCTCCTCACACCTGGCCTACGTCCAACTCTCCACGGCTCTCCCCAGAAGGCTTCACGTAGAAGACACACAGAGGCGTGCCTGCCGTCCAGGACTCGTGTGTGCCGTGGGGGAGCGGTAGGCGGCCCAGCCACAAGTGTTCCCATCTTCCTGCCCCAACAAAATCTGTGACGGGAACCCTATGTTGATCTCATCGGGCAGCCAAGCCGTGGGCAGCGGCCTAACGTCTGCTGGGGGAGCACAGTCACACTGAATGCTATTCTCAAGACAGACAAAACAGTGGCAACGCACTATGCCAAGCTGCTACCTCCCAGGCCCTTGCCGGACTCTTTCACCCCCCTGGACTTTCCGCTGACGTTTTCCACAACGTAGTTGCTTCTCTCTGTCTCTCTGTCTCTCTCAATCTCATAATTTCCCCCTCTCTCGGGCCACGTTCCTCCCAACGCTCTCTCGTCCACTTCTACTGGGGCCCACTTCCTCTCCTGCTCTCTCTGTCTCAACGTGATTGACTTTCTTCTACTGCCCGGGACTTCCTGCCCACGTGTGCCTTTAAAACGGTAAGCGCCGCAACTCAACGTGTGAGACATCGTGCGAGATATCGTGCAGTTAGGCCGAGAGGCGGCAAGACAAACGCTCAAGAACTCAAGTACCCGGACACGCCCTCCGCTTCTAGCACCACCAGCAACACCACCCCAGGGGCATGCTTTCGAGGTCCCCCAAGCCAAGTTGAGGCAAGTCCCAGTTGAATGTCATCCCGTTCCTCTTGGACACGGCGGACCGCGCTCACCCTTAAAGGTGGGTTGAGGTGGAAGGTGAATGTCCCTTTGCGTGGCAGTGTCTCTGCACACGGGCGAGGAGGGGCACGCGTATCCGCCTGGCTGGCTCTCTAGCTGGATTCAGGTGGAACGGAGGACCATGAACCCTCTGGACCTGTTCTGCTTTGGTCCTGTGCTTTTAAGGTTTCGGGCCTAAGAGGCCCGTCAACGCCTTCTGCCTTCTTTCAGTTGATTTAAAAAAAAAAAAAAAAAAAAAAAAAGACACACACACACACACACACACAAAAACAGGACATTCCACCTGCCACCTCCAGAGGGTCCTCTAGGTTCCTTCTCCACCCCTGAATTGAGCGAAGCGGTGCCGAACTCCACCCTTTGGGCACGAGCCCCTGTGCACTTGGGAGACTCCTGAACACCCTCGGAGAAGCCAGAAAGCCCCGGGAGACGGCCCCGTCTGCTGCTGCACCAGATCGGGTCTTGCAAAGGATGCATCCTCCGAGCCTCCTTCCTGCACGTCCCGTGGGGCCTGCCCCGATGCCACCTGAGGGACCCACCGGAGGAGAGGCACGGGGATGCTGCCTGAGCAGCAGACCCTTCTGGCGCGGAGCAGGCTGTCCCCAGGCAGAGTCCGACGGGTCCTTCCTTCTGGGTGCTCTCGGCTGCCCGGACTCCAGCAGGCCTGGGAAGGCCCCGGTCCCCCTTAGCTGATGCCCAGAGAGTCTCCGTTTCTCGAGCTTTGCCACCGAACTCATCAGTCGGTGCGCCTCTGACCGCAGGGCAAGGGCCTGCGCACCCCCAGAGACAACCGGGGGCCCCGGAAGGCCCCCAGGCAGAAATGAGCACCACGGGGAATGGCCCTCCTCCAAGACAACCTCGGGGACATGGACAAGGCAAGACAGGGTCGCAAGTCTCAACAAGGCGGGTGCGCGGTGTCTGAGGGTGGCCTGGCCTTGCGTGCACCTCGTCAAGAACCGTCTGGGTACGGGCCCCGCGGGATGCCCCGCGGCCCACCTTCCTCCCTAGGACGCAAGGAGGAAGGCCCCGGCGCCGGCCAGCACCGGCGGGCACCGGCGCCAATGGCCACGGAACTCAGCTCTGGGAGTTGGCCCCCCTCACTGGCGTGCAGTGTGGCCCACGGAGCCTCCCCGGCCGAGGACCCGGCTCGGCCGTCACCCCGGTTGCCCCCACGGGAAGGGGCACCAGGCACACTGCCCAAGGCCCCGAGCCCAGGCTCCCTGGCGGAGGCCTCCCCTAGTCCCGCCCAGATCATGGCCGCCACCAGGCTCGCGAGCCAGGGCTTCCTGTAGGGGAACGGCCAGGCGGCCCGGCTGTCCAGCTAGTCCTGGCGCCCATCTCTGCGGCTTCCACGGCCCGACCCGGCGGCGGACCCTGCTTCTCTGGGGCCTCCAGAGACCTCGGATCCGCCCGGGCACCTGCCCTAGTCCTGCCCGGTGCCCCAGGACGGTCCCAAGCCACTCCCCCCCCCAGGCGAGCGCAGCGAAGGGTGCTCGGGATCGCCAAGCCAGTTCCTCTTGATGGCAGTATTGCTCCACGAATGCCCACCTGCCCTTCCCCCAGGTCCACTCCCTCCGCCCTTTGCTGAGGAAAAAACGCCAACGGCGCTCCGCACATGGCGGATCAGCATCTCGGCCGCTTTGGGCCAGCCCTGGCCCACCTGCGGGACCCTGTCCTTGGCAGATGGGACTCGGCGGGATCCTTCTTACTAGCCTGCCTTCCTGACAAACCAGAAAGCGGTCCCCTTGGGCCGCCCTGGGGATGGACCCGACCTAACAGCATCGCTAACCATGCCGTTAGGATGGGAGGATGGTGGGACCCGCAGGGAAGAGGAGGAGACTGGGCACACAGTAGGTTCCAAGCCCCGGCCCGGCCCGGCCCCGCGGGACACATTTGCACTTGGGCATTCTCGCGGGTCACCGCAGGGCCAGCTTGACCGAGAGGTCAAAGGCCACTGGCGTCCCACTGACCCCTGGGGGTTTGGCCTCAAACTTCAGGTGAACCTACAATTCCGGAATAGCGGGACCGGGTCCCGGGCCCTTCTCACGTGGCAGCACCGGCAAGGGGCTGGGGGAAGAGCCCACGCCAGCCTACGCCAGACAGGAGGGGAGCCAGTGGCCACCCCAAACACACCCGTCCTCCTCACACCTGGCCTACGTCCAACTCTCCACGGCTCTCCCCAGAAGGCTTCTCGTAGAAGACACACAGAGGCGTGCCTGCCGTCCAGGACTCGTGTGTGCCGTGGGGGAGCGGTAGGCGGCCCAGCCACAAGTGTTCCCATCTTCCTGCCCCAACAAAATCTGTGACGGGAACCCTATGTTGATCTCATCGGGCAGCCAAGCCGTGGGCAGCGGCCTAACGTCTGCTGGGGGAGCACAGTCACACTGAATGCTATTCTCAAGACAGACAAAACAGTGGCAACGCACTATGCCAAGCTGCTACCTCCCAGGCCCTTGCCGGACTCTTTCACCCCCCTGGACTTTCCGCTGACGTTTTCCACAACGTAGTTGCTTCTCTCTGTCTCTCTGTCTCTCTCAATCTCATAATTTCCCTCTCTCTCGGGCCACGTTCCTCCCAACGCTCTCTCGTCCACTTCTACTGGGGCCCACTTCCTCTCCTGCTCTCTCTGTCTCAACGTGATTGACTTTCTTCTACTGCCCGGGACTTCCTGCCCACGTGTGCCTTTAAAACGGTAAGCGCCGCAACTCAACGTGTGAGACATCGTGCGAGATATCGTGCAGTTAGGCCGAGAGGCGGCAAGACAAACGCTCAAGAACTCAAGTACCCGGACACGCCCTCCGCTTCTAGCACCACCAGCAACACCACCCCAGGGGCATGCTTTCGAGGTCCCCCAAGCCAAGTTGAGGCAAGTCCCAGTTGAATGTCATCCCGTTCCTCTTGGACACGGCGGACCGCGCTCACCCTTAAAGGTGGGTTGAGGTGGAAGGTGAATGTCCCTTTGCGTGGCAGTGTCTCTGCACACGGGCGAGGAGGGGCACGCGTATCCGCCTGGCTGGCTCTCTAGCTGGATTCAGGTGGAACGGAGGACCATGAACCCTCTGGACCTGTTCTGCTTTGGTCCTGTGCTTTTAAGGTTTCGGGCCTAAGAGGCCCGTCAACGCCTTCTGCCTTCTTTCAGTTGATTTAAAAAAAAAAAAAAAAAAGACACACACACACACACACACACACAGAAACAGGACATTCCACCTGCCACCTCCAGAGGGTCCTCTAGGTTCCTTCTCCACCCCTGAATTGAGCGAAGCGGTGCCGAACTCCACCCTTTGGGCACGAGCCCCTGTGCACTTGGGAGACTCCTGAACACCCTCGGAGAAGCCAGAAAGCCCCGGGAGACGGCCCCGTCTGCTGCTGCACCAGATCGGGTCTTGCAAAGGATGCATCCTCCGAGCCTCCTTCCTGCACGTCCCGTGGGGCCTGCCCCGATGCCACCTGAGGGACCCACCGGAGGAGAGGCACGGGGATGCTGCCTGAGCAGCAGACCCTTCTGGCGCGGAGCAGGCTGTCCCCAGGCAGAGTCCGACGGGTCCTTCCTTCTGGGTGCTCTCGGCTGCCCGGACTCCAGCAGGCCTGGGAAGGCCCCGGTCCCCCTTAGCTGATGCCCAGAGAGTCTCCGTTTCTCGAGCTTTGCCACCGAACTCATCGGTCGGTGCGCCTCTGACCGCAGGGCAAGGGCCTGCGCACCCCCAGAGACAACCGGGGGCCCCGGAAGGCCCCCAGGCAGAAATGAGCACCACGGGGAATGGCCCTCCTCCAAGACAACCTCGGGGACATGGACAAGGCAAGACAGGGTCGCAAGTCTCAACAAGGCGGGTGCGCGGTGTCTGAGGGTGGCCTGGCCTTGCGTGCACCTCGTCAAGAACCGTCTGGGTACGGGCCCCGCGGGATGCCCCGCGGCCCACCTTCCTCCCTAGGACGCAAGGAGGAAGGCCCCGGCGCCGGCCAGCACCGGCGGGCACCGGCGCCAATGGCCACGGAACTCAGCTCTGGGAGTTGGCCCCCCTCACTGGCGTGCAGTGTGGCCCACGGAGCCTCCCCGGCCGAGGACCCGGCTCGGCCGTCACCCCGGTTGCCCCCACGGGAAGGGGCACCAGGCACACTGCCCAAGGCCCCGAGCCCAGGCTCCCTGGCGGAGGCCTCCCCTAGTCCCGCCCAGATCATGGCCGCCACCAGGCTCGCGAGCCAGGGCTTCCTGTAGGGGAACGGCCAGGCGGCCCGGCTGTCCAGCTAGTCCTGGCGCCCATCTCTGCGGCTTCCACGGCCCGACCCGGCGGCGGACCCTGCTTCTCTGGGGCCTCCAGAGACCTCGGATCCGCCCGGGCACCTGCCCTAGTCCTGCCCGGTGCCCCAGGACGGTCCCAAGCCACTCCCCCCCCAGGCGAGCACAGCGAAGGGTGCTCGGGATCGCCAAGCCAGTTCCTCTTGATGGCAGTATTGCTCCACGAATGCCCACCTGCCCTTCCCCCAGGTCCACTCCCTCCGCCCTTTGCTGAGGAAAAAACGCCAACGGCGCTCCGCACATGGCGGATCAGCATCTCGGCCGCTTTGGGCCAGCCCTGGCCCACCTGCGGGACCCTGTCCTTGGCAGATGGGACTCGGCGGGATCCTTCTTACTAGCCTGCCTTCCTGACAAACCAGAAAGCGGTCCCCTTGGGCCGCCCTGGGGATGGACCCGACCTAACAGCATCGCTAACCATGCCGTTAGGATGGGAGGATGGTGGGACCCGCAGGGAAGAGGAGGAGACTGGGCACACAGTAGGTTCCAAGCCCCGGCCCGGCCCGGCCCCGCGGGACACATTTGCACTTGGGCATTCTCGCGGGTCACCGCAGGGCCAGCTTGACCGAGAGGTCAAAGGCCACTGGCGTCCCACTGACCCCTGGGGGTTTGGCCTCAAACTTCAGGTGAACCTACAATTCCGGAATAGCGGGACCGGGTCCCGGGCCCTTCTCACGTGGCAGCACCGGCAAGGGGCTGGGGGAAGAGCCCACGCCAGCCTACGCCAGACAGGAGGGGAGCCAGTGGCCACCCCAAACACACCCGTCCTCCTCACACCTGGCCTACGTCCAACTCTCCACGGCTCTCCCCAGAAGGCTTCACGTAGAAGACACACAGAGGCGTGCCTGCCGTCCAGGACTCGTGTGTGCCGTGGGGGAGCGGTAGGCGGCCCAGCCACAAGTGTTCCCATCTTCCTGCCCCAACAAAATCTGTGACGGGAACCCTATGTTGATCTCATCGGGCAGCCAAGCCGTGGGCAGCGGCCTAACGTCTGCTGGGGGAGCACAGTCACACTGAATGCTATTCTCAAGACAGACAAAACAGTGGCAACGCACTATGCCAAGCTGCTACCTCCCAGGCCCTTGCCGGACTCTTTCACCCCCCTGGACTTTCCGCTGACGTTTTCCACAACGTAGTTGCTTCTCTCTGTCTCTCTGTCTCTCTCAATCTCATAATTTCCCCCTCTCTCGGGCCACGTTCCTCCCAACGCTCTCTCGTCCACTTCTACTGGGGCCCACTTCCTCTCCTGCTCTCTCTGTCTCAACGTGATTGACTTTCTTCTACTGCCCGGGACTTCCTGCCCACGTGTGCCTTTAAAACGGTAAGCGCCGCAACTCAACGTGTGAGACATCGTGCGAGATATCGTGCAGTTAGGCCGAGAGGCGGCAAGACAAACGCTCAAGAACTCAAGTACCCGGACACGCCCTCCGCTTCTAGCACCACCAGCAACACCACCCCAGGGGCATGCTTTCGAGGTCCCCCAAGCCAAGTTGAGGCAAGTCCCAGTTGAATGTCATCCCGTTCCTCTTGGACACGGCGGACCGCGCTCACCCTTAAAGGTGGGTTGAGGTGGAAGGTGAATGTCCCTTTGCGTGGCAGTGTCTCTGCACACGGGCGAGGAGGGGCACGCGTATCCGCCTGGCTGGCTCTCTAGCTGGATTCAGGTGGAACGGAGGACCATGAACCCTCTGGACCTGTTCTGCTTTGGTCCTGTGCTTTTAAGGTTTCGGGCCTAAGAGGCCCGTCAACGCCTTCTGCCTTCTTTCAGTTGATTTAAAAAAAAAAAAAAAAAAGACACACACACACACACACACAGAAACAGGACATTCCACCTGCCACCTCCAGAGGGTCCTCTAGGTTCCTTCTCCACCCCTGAATTGAGCGAAGCGGTGCCGAACTCCACCCTTTGGGCACGAGCCCCTGTGCACTTGGGAGACTCCTGAACACCCTCGGAGAAGCCAGAAAGCCCCGGGAGACGGCCCCGTCTGCTGCTGCACCAGATCGGGTCTTGCAAAGGATGCATCCTCCGAGCCTCCTTCCTGCACGTCCCGTGGGGCCTGCCCCGATGCCACCTGAGGGACCCACCGGAGGAGAGGCACGGGGATGCTGCCTGAGCAGCAGACCCTTCTGGCGCGGAGCAGGCTGTCCCCAGGCAGAGTCCGACGGGTCCTTCCTTCTGGGTGCTCTCGGCTGCCCGGACTCCAGCAGGCCTGGGAAGGCCCCGGTCCCCCTTAGCTGATGCCCAGAGAGTCTCCGTTTCTCGAGCTTTGCCACCGAACTCATCGGTCGGTGCGCCTCTGACCGCAGGGCAAGGGCCTGCGCACCCCCAGAGACAACCGGGGGCCCCGGAAGGCCCCCAGGCAGAAATGAGCACCACGGGGAATGGCCCTCCTCCAAGACAACCTCGGGGACATGGACAAGGCAAGACAGGGTCGCAAGTCTCAACAAGGCGGGTGCGCGGTGTCTGAGGGTGGCCTGGCCTTGCGTGCACCTCGTCAAGAACCGTCTGGGTACGGGCCCCGCGGGATGCCCCGCGGCCCACCTTCCTCCCTAGGACGCAAGGAGGAAGGCCCCGGCGCCGGCCAGCACCGGCGGGCACCGGCGCCAATGGCCACGGAACTCAGCTCTGGGAGTTGGCCCCCCTCACTGGCGTGCAGTGTGGCCCACGGAGCCTCCCCGGCCGAGGACCCGGCTCGGCCGTCACCCCGGTTGCCCCCACGGGAAGGGGCACCAGGCACACTGCCCAAGGCCCCGAGCCCAGGCTCCCTGGCGGAGGCCTCCCCTAGTCCCGCCCAGATCATGGCCGCCACCAGGCTCGCGAGCCAGGGCTTCCTGTAGGGGAACGGCCAGGCGGCCCGGCTGTCCAGCTAGTCCTGGCGCCCATCTCTGCGGCTTCCACGGCCCGACCCGGCGGCGGACCCTGCTTCTCTGGGGCCTCCAGAGACCTCGGATCCGCCCGGGCACCTGCCCTAGTCCTGCCCGGTGCCCCAGGACGGTCCCAAGCCACTCCCCCCCCAGGCGAGCACAGCGAAGGGTGCTCGGGATCGCCAAGCCAGTTCCTCTTGATGGCAGTATTGCTCCACGAATGCCCACCTGCCCTTCCCCCAGGTCCACTCCCTCCGCCCTTTGCTGAGGAAAAAACGCCAACGGCGCTCCGCACATGGCGGATCAGCATCTCGGCCGCTTTGGGCCAGCCCTGGCCCACCTGCGGGACCCTGTCCTTGGCAGATGGGACTCGGCGGGATCCTTCTTACTAGCCTGCCTTCCTGACAAACCAGAAAGCGGTCCCCTTGGGCCGCCCTGGGGATGGACCCGACCTAACAGCATCGCTAACCATGCCGTTAGGATGGGAGGATGGTGGGACCCGCAGGGAAGAGGAGGAGACTGGGCACACAGTAGGTTCCAAGCCCCGGCCCGGCCCGGCCCCGCGGGACACATTTGCACTTGGGCATTCTCGCGGGTCACCGCAGGGCCAGCTTGACCGAGAGGTCAAAGGCCACTGGCGTCCCACTGACCCCTGGGGGTTTGGCCTCAAACTTCAGGTGAACCTACAATTCCGGAATAGCGGGACCGGGTCCCGGGCCCTTCTCACGTGGCAGCACCGGCAAGGGGCTGGGGGAAGAGCCCACGCCAGCCTACGCCAGACAGGAGGGGAGCCAGTGGCCACCCCAAACACACCCGTCCTCCTCACACCTGGCCTACGTCCAACTCTCCACGGCTCTCCCCAGAAGGCTTCACGTAGAAGACACACAGAGGCGTGCCTGCCGTCCAGGACTCGTGTGTGCCGTGGGGGAGCGGTAGGCGGCCCAGCCACAAGTGTTCCCATCTTCCTGCCCCAACAAAATCTGTGACGGGAACCCTATGTTGATCTCATCGGGCAGCCAAGCCGTGGGCAGCGGCCTAACGTCTGCTGGGGGAGCACAGTCACACTGAATGCTATTCTCAAGACAGACAAAACAGTGGCAACGCACTATGCCAAGCTGCTACCTCCCAGGCCCTTGCCGGACTCTTTCACCCCCCTGGACTTTCCGCTGACGTTTTCCACAACGTAGTTGCTTCTCTCTGTCTCTCTGTCTCTCTCAATCTCATAATTTCCCCCTCTCTCGGGCCACGTTCCTCCCAACGCTCTCTCGTCCACTTCTACTGGGGCCCACTTCCTCTCCTGCTCTCTCTGTCTCAACGTGATTGACTTTCTTCTACTGCCCGGGACTTCCTGCCCACGTGTGCCTTTAAAACGGTAAGCGCCGCAACTCAACGTGTGAGACATCGTGCGAGATATCGTGCAGTTAGGCCGAGAGGCGGCAAGACAAACGCTCAAGAACTCAAGTACCCGGACACGCCCTCCGCTTCTAGCACCACCAGCAACACCACCCCAGGGGCATGCTTTCGAGGTCCCCCAAGCCAAGTTGAGGCAAGTCCCAGTTGAATGTCATCCCGTTCCTCTTGGACACGGCGGACCGCGCTCACCCTTAAAGGTGGGTTGAGGTGGAAGGTGAATGTCCCTTTGCGTGGCAGTGTCTCTGCACACGGGCGAGGAGGGGCACGCGTATCCGCCTGGCTGGCTCTCTAGCTGGATTCAGGTGGAACGGAGGACCATGAACCCTCTGGACCTGTTCTGCTTTGGTCCTGTGCTTTTAAGGTTTCGGGCCTAAGAGGCCCGTCAACGCCTTCTGCCTTCTTTCAGTTGATTTAAAAAAAAAAAAAAAAAAGACACACACACACACAGAAACAGGACATTCCACCTGCCACCTCCAGAGGGTCCTCTAGGTTCCTTCTCCACCCCTGAATTGAGCGAAGCGGTGCCGAACTCCACCCTTTGGGCACGAGCCCCTGTGCACTTGGGAGACTCCTGAACACCCTCGGAGAAGCCAGAAAGCCCCGGGAGACGGCCCCGTCTGCTGCTGCACCAGATCGGGTCTTGCAAAGGATGCATCCTCCGAGCCTCCTTCCTGCACGTCCCGTGGGGCCTGCCCCGATGCCACCTGAGGGACCCACCGGAGGAGAGGCACGGGGATGCTGCCTGAGCAGCAGACCCTTCTGGCGCGGAGCAGGCTGTCCCCAGGCAGAGTCCGACGGGTCCTTCCTTCTGGGTGCTCTCGGCTGCCCGGACTCCAGCAGGCCTGGGAAGGCCCCGGTCCCCCTTAGCTGATGCCCAGAGAGTCTCCGTTTCTCGAGCTTTGCCACCGAACTCATCGGTCGGTGCGCCTCTGACCGCAGGGCAAGGGCCTGCGCACCCCCAGAGACAACCGGGGGCCCCGGAAGGCCCCCAGGCAGAAATGAGCACCACGGGGAATGGCCCTCCTCCAAGACAACCTCGGGGACATGGACAAGGCAAGACAGGGTCGCAAGTCTCAACAAGGCGGGTGCGCGGTGTCTGAGGGTGGCCTGGCCTTGCGTGCACCTCGTCAAGAACCGTCTGGGTACGGGCCCCGCGGGATGCCCCGCGGCCCACCTTCCTCCCTAGGACGCAAGGAGGAAGGCCCCGGCGCCGGCCAGCACCGGCGGGCACCGGCGCCAATGGCCACGGAACTCAGCTCTGGGAGTTGGCCCCCCTCACTGGCGTGCAGTGTGGCCCACGGAGCCTCCCCGGCCGAGGACCCGGCTCGGCCGTCACCCCGGTTGCCCCCACGGGAAGGGGCACCAGGCACACTGCCCAAGGCCCCGAGCCCAGGCTCCCTGGCGGAGGCCTCCCCTAGTCCCGCCCAGATCATGGCCGCCACCAGGCTCGCGAGCCAGGGCTTCCTGTAGGGGAACGGCCAGGCGGCCCGGCTGTCCAGCTAGTCCTGGCGCCCATCTCTGCGGCTTCCACGGCCCGACCCGGCGGCGGACCCTGCTTCTCTGGGGCCTCCAGAGACCTCGGATCCGCCCGGGCACCTGCCCTAGTCCTGCCCGGTGCCCCAGGACGGTCCCAAGCCACTCCCCCCCCAGGCGAGCACAGCGAAGGGTGCTCGGGATCGCCAAGCCAGTTCCTCTTGATGGCAGTATTGCTCCACGAATGCCCACCTGCCCTTCCCCCAGGTCCACTCCCTCCGCCCTTTGCTGAGGAAAAAACGCCAACGGCGCTCCGCACATGGCGGATCAGCATCTCGGCCGCTTTGGGCCAGCCCTGGCCCACCTGCGGGACCCTGTCCTTGGCAGATGGGACTCGGCGGGATCCTTCTTACTAGCCTGCCTTCCTGACAAACCAGAAAGCGGTCCCCTTGGGCCGCCCTGGGGATGGACCCGACCTAACAGCATCGCTAACCATGCCGTTAGGATGGGAGGATGGTGGGACCCGCAGGGAAGAGGAGGAGACTGGGCACACAGTAGGTTCCAAGCCCCGGCCCGGCCCGGCCCCGCGGGACACATTTGCACTTGGGCATTCTCGCGGGTCACCGCAGGGCCAGCTTGACCGAGAGGTCAAAGGCCACTGGCGTCCCACTGACCCCTGGGGGTTTGGCCTCAAACTTCAGGTGAACCTACAATTCCGGAATAGCGGGACCGGGTCCCGGGCCCTTCTCACGTGGCAGCACCGGCAAGGGGCTGGGGGAAGAGCCCACGCCAGCCTACGCCAGACAGGAGGGGAGCCAGTGGCCACCCCAAACACACCCGTCCTCCTCACACCTGGCCTACGTCCAACTCTCCACGGCTCTCCCCAGAAGGCTTCACGTAGAAGACACACAGAGGCGTGCCTGCCGTCCAGGACTCGTGTGTGCCGTGGGGGAGCGGTAGGCGGCCCAGCCACAAGTGTTCCCATCTTCCTGCCCCAACAAAATCTGTGACGGGAACCCTATGTTGATCTCATCGGGCAGCCAAGCCGTGGGCAGCGGCCTAACGTCTGCTGGGGGAGCACAGTCACACTGAATGCTATTCTCAAGACAGACAAAACAGTGGCAACGCACTATGCCAAGCTGCTACCTCCCAGGCCCTTGCCGGACTCTTTCACCCCCCTGGACTTTCCGCTGACGTTTTCCACAACGTAGTTGCTTCTCTCTGTCTCTCTGTCTCTCTCAATCTCATAATTTCCCCCTCTCTCGGGCCACGTTCCTCCCAACGCTCTCTCGTCCACTTCTACTGGGGCCCACTTCCTCTCCTGCTCTCTCTGTCTCAACGTGATTGACTTTCTTCTACTGCCCGGGACTTCCTGCCCACGTGTGCCTTTAAAACGGTAAGCGCCGCAACTCAACGTGTGAGACATCGTGCGAGATATCGTGCAGTTAGGCCGAGAGGCGGCAAGACAAACGCTCAAGAACTCAAGTACCCGGACACGCCCTCCGCTTCTAGCACCACCAGCAACACCACCCCAGGGGCATGCTTTCGAGGTCCCCCAAGCCAAGTTGAGGCAAGTCCCAGTTGAATGTCATCCCGTTCCTCTTGGACACGGCGGACCGCGCTCACCCTTAAAGGTGGGTTGAGGTGGAAGGTGAATGTCCCTTTGCGTGGCAGTGTCTCTGCACACGGGCGAGGAGGGGCACGCGTATCCGCCTGGCTGGCTCTCTAGCTGGATTCAGGTGGAACGGAGGACCATGAACCCTCTGGACCTGTTCTGCTTTGGTCCTGTGCTTTTAAGGTTTCGGGCCTAAGAGGCCCGTCAACGCCTTCTGCCTTCTTTCAGTTGATTTAAAAAAAAAAAAAAAAAAAAAAAAAGACACACACACACACACACACACACACACACACAAAAACAGGACATTCCACCTGCCACCTCCAGAGGGTCCTCTAGGTTCCTTCTCCACCCCTGAATTGAGCGAAGCGGTGCCGAACTCCACCCTTTGGGCACGAGCCCCTGTGCACTTGGGAGACTCCTGAACACCCTCGGAGAAGCCAGAAAGCCCCGGGAGACGGCCCCGTCTGCTGCTGCACCAGATCGGGTCTTGCAAAGGATGCATCCTCCGAGCCTCCTTCCTGCACGTCCCGTGGGGCCTGCCCCGATGCCACCTGAGGGACCCACCGGAGGAGAGGCACGGGGATGCTGCCTGAGCAGCAGACCCTTCTGGCGCGGAGCAGGCTGTCCCCAGGCAGAGTCCGACGGGTCCTTCCTTCTGGGTGCTCTCGGCTGCCCGGACTCCAGCAGGCCTGGGAAGGCCCCGGTCCCCCTTAGCTGATGCCCAGAGAGTCTCCGTTTCTCGAGCTTTGCCACCGAACTCATCGGTCGGTGCGCCTCTGACCGCAGGGCAAGGGCCTGCGCACCCCCAGAGACAACCGGGGGCCCCGGAAGGCCCCCAGGCAGAAATGAGCACCACGGGGAATGGCCCTCCTCCAAGACAACCTCGGGGACATGGACAAGGCAAGACAGGGTCGCAAGTCTCAACAAGGCGGGTGCGCGGTGTCTGAGGGTGGCCTGGCCTTGCGTGCACCTCGTCAAGAACCGTCTGGGTACGGGCCCCGCGGGATGCCCCGCGGCCCACCTTCCTCCCTAGGACGCAAGGAGGAAGGCCCCGGCGCCGGCCAGCACCGGCGGGCACCGGCGCCAATGGCCACGGAACTCAGCTCTGGGAGTTGGCCCCCCTCACTGGCGTGCAGTGTGGCCCACGGAGCCTCCCCGGCCGAGGACCCGGCTCGGCCGTCACCCCGGTTGCCCCCACGGGAAGGGGCACCAGGCACACTGCCCAAGGCCCCGAGCCCAGGCTCCCTGGCGGAGGCCTCCCCTAGTCCCGCCCAGATCATGGCCGCCACCAGGCTCGCGAGCCAGGGCTTCCTGTAGGGGAACGGCCAGGCGGCCCGGCTGTCCAGCTAGTCCTGGCGCCCATCTCTGCGGCTTCCACGGCCCGACCCGGCGGCGGACCCTGCTTCTCTGGGGCCTCCAGAGACCTCGGATCCGCCCGGGCACCTGCCCTAGTCCTGCCCGGTGCCCCAGGACGGTCCCAAGCCACTCCCCCCCCCAGGCGAGCGCAGCGAAGGGTGCTCGGGATCGCCAAGCCAGTTCCTCTTGATGGCAGTATTGCTCCACGAATGCCCACCTGCCCTTCCCCCAGGTCCACTCCCTCCGCCCTTTGCTGAGGAAAAAACGCCAACGGCGCTCCGCACATGGCGGATCAGCATCTCGGCCGCTTTGGGCCAGCCCTGGCCCACCTGCGGGACCCTGTCCTTGGCAGATGGGACTCGGCGGGATCCTTCTTACTAGCCTGCCTTCCTGACAAACCAGAAAGCGGTCCCCTTGGGCCGCCCTGGGGATGGACCCGACCTAACAGCATCGCTAACCATGCCGTTAGGATGGGAGGATGGTGGGACCCGCAGGGAAGAGGAGGAGACTGGGCACACAGTAGGTTCCAAGCCCCGGCCCGGCCCGGCCCCGCGGGACACATTTGCACTTGGGCATTCTCGCGGGTCACCGCAGGGCCAGCTTGACCGAGAGGTCAAAGGCCACTGGCGTCCCACTGACCCCTGGGGGTTTGGCCTCAAACTTCAGGTGAACCTACAATTCCGGAATAGCGGGACCGGGTCCCGGGCCCTTCTCACGTGGCAGCACCGGCAAGGGGCTGGGGGAAGAGCCCACGCCAGCCTACGCCAGACAGGAGGGGAGCCAGTGGCCACCCCAAACACACCCGTCCTCCTCACACCTGGCCTACGTCCAACTCTCCACGGCTCTCCCCAGAAGGCTTCTCGTAGAAGACACACAGAGGCGTGCCTGCCGTCCAGGACTCGTGTGTGCCGTGGGGGAGCGGTAGGCGGCCCAGCCACCAGTGTTCCCATCTTCCTGCCCCAACAAAATCTGTGACGGGAACCCTATGTTGATCTCATCGGGCAGCCAAGCCGTGGGCAGCGGCCTAACGTCTGCTGGGGGAGCACAGTCACACTGAATGCTATTCTCAAGACAGACAAAACAGTGGCAACGCACTATGCCAAGCTGCTACCTCCCAGGCCCTTGCCGGACTCTTTCACCCCCCTGGACTTTCCGCTGACGTTTTCCACAACGTAGTTGCTTCTCTCTGTCTCTCTGTCTCTCTCAATCTCATAATTTCCCTCTCTCTCGGGCCACGTTCCTCCCAACGCTCTCTCGTCCACTTCTACTGGGGCCCACTTCCTCTCCTGCTCTCTCTGTCTCAACGTGATTGACTTTCTTCTACTGCCCGGGACTTCCTGCCCACGTGTGCCTTTAAAACGGTAAGCGCCGCAACTCAACGTGTGAGACATCGTGCGAGATATCGTGCAGTTAGGCCGAGAGGCGGCAAGACAAACGCTCAAGAACTCAAGTACCCGGACACGCCCTCCGCTTCTAGCACCACCAGCAACACCACCCCAGGGGCATGCTTTCGAGGTCCCCCAAGCCAAGTTGAGGCAAGTCCCAGTTGAATGTCATCCCGTTCCTCTTGGACACGGCGGACCGCGCTCACCCTTAAAGGTGGGTTGAGGTGGAAGGTGAATGTCCCTTTGCGTGGCAGTGTCTCTGCACACGGGCGAGGAGGGGCACGCGTATCCGCCTGGCTGGCTCTCTAGCTGGATTCAGGTGGAACGGAGGACCATGAACCCTCTGGACCTGTTCTGCTTTGGTCCTGTGCTTTTAAGGTTTCGGGCCTAAGAGGCCCGTCAACGCCTTCTGCCTTCTTTCAGTTGATTTAAAAAAAAAAAAAAAAAAGACACACACACACACACACACACACAGAAACAGGACATTCCACCTGCCACCTCCAGAGGGTCCTCTAGGTTCCTTCTCCACCCCTGAATTGAGCGAAGCGGTGCCGAACTCCACCCTTTGGGCACGAGCCCCTGTGCACTTGGGAGACTCCTGAACACCCTCGGAGAAGCCAGAAAGCCCCGGGAGACGGCCCCGTCTGCTGCTGCACCAGATCGGGTCTTGCAAAGGATGCATCCTCCGAGCCTCCTTCCTGCACGTCCCGTGGGGCCTGCCCCGATGCCACCTGAGGGACCCACCGGAGGAGAGGCACGGGGATGCTGCCTGAGCAGCAGACCCTTCTGGCGCGGAGCAGGCTGTCCCCAGGCAGAGTCCGACGGGTCCTTCCTTCTGGGTGCTCTCGGCTGCCCGGACTCCAGCAGGCCTGGGAAGGCCCCGGTCCCCCTTAGCTGATGCCCAGAGAGTCTCCGTTTCTCGAGCTTTGCCACCGAACTCATCGGTCGGTGCGCCTCTGACCGCAGGGCAAGGGCCTGCGCACCCCCAGAGACAACCGGGGGCCCCGGAAGGCCCCCAGGCAGAAATGAGCACCACGGGGAATGGCCCTCCTCCAAGACAACCTCGGGGACATGGACAAGGCAAGACAGGGTCGCAAGTCTCAACAAGGCGGGTGCGCGGTGTCTGAGGGTGGCCTGGCCTTGCGTGCACCTCGTCAAGAACCGTCTGGGTACGGGCCCCGCGGGATGCCCCGCGGCCCACCTTCCTCCCTAGGACGCAAGGAGGAAGGCCCCGGCGCCGGCCAGCACCGGCGGGCACCGGCGCCAATGGCCACGGAACTCAGCTCTGGGAGTTGGCCCCCCTCACTGGCGTGCAGTGTGGCCCACGGAGCCTCCCCGGCCGAGGACCCGGCTCGGCCGTCACCCCGGTTGCCCCCACGGGAAGGGGCACCAGGCACACTGCCCAAGGCCCCGAGCCCAGGCTCCCTGGCGGAGGCCTCCCCTAGTCCCGCCCAGATCATGGCCGCCACCAGGCTCGCGAGCCAGGGCTTCCTGTAGGGGAACGGCCAGGCGGCCCGGCTGTCCAGCTAGTCCTGGCGCCCATCTCTGCGGCTTCCACGGCCCGACCCGGCGGCGGACCCTGCTTCTCTGGGGCCTCCAGAGACCTCGGATCCGCCCGGGCACCTGCCCTAGTCCTGCCCGGTGCCCCAGGACGGTCCCAAGCCACTCCCCCCCCAGGCGAGCACAGCGAAGGGTGCTCGGGATCGCCAAGCCAGTTCCTCTTGATGGCAGTATTGCTCCACGAATGCCCACCTGCCCTTCCCCCAGGTCCACTCCCTCCGCCCTTTGCTGAGGAAAAAACGCCAACGGCGCTCCGCACATGGCGGATCAGCATCTCGGCCGCTTTGGGCCAGCCCTGGCCCACCTGCGGGACCCTGTCCTTGGCAGATGGGACTCGGCGGGATCCTTCTTACTAGCCTGCCTTCCTGACAAACCAGAAAGCGGTCCCCTTGGGCCGCCCTGGGGATGGACCCGACCTAACAGCATCGCTAACCATGCCGTTAGGATGGGAGGATGGTGGGACCCGCAGGGAAGAGGAGGAGACTGGGCACACAGTAGGTTCCAAGCCCCGGCCCGGCCCGGCCCCGCGGGACACATTTGCACTTGGGCATTCTCGCGGGTCACCGCAGGGCCAGCTTGACCGAGAGGTCAAAGGCCACTGGCGTCCCACTGACCCCTGGGGGTTTGGCCTCAAACTTCAGGTGAACCTACAATTCCGGAATAGCGGGACCGGGTCCCGGGCCCTTCTCACGTGGCAGCACCGGCAAGGGGCTGGGGGAAGAGCCCACGCCAGCCTACGCCAGACAGGAGGGGAGCCAGTGGCCACCCCAAACACACCCGTCCTCCTCACACCTGGCCTACGTCCAACTCTCCACGGCTCTCCCCAGAAGGCTTCACGTAGAAGACACACAGAGGCATGCCTGCCGTCCAGGACTCGTGTGTGCCGTGGGGGAGCGGTAGGCGGCCCAGCCACAAGTGTTCCCATCTTCCTGCCCCAACAAAATCTGTGACGGGAACCCTATGTTGATCTCATCGGGCAGCCAAGCCGTGGGCAGCGGCCTAACGTCTGCTGGGGGAGCACAGTCACACTGAATGCTATTCTCAAGACAGACAAAACAGTGGCAACGCACTATGCCAAGCTGCTACCTCCCAGGCCCTTGCCGGACTCTTTCACCCCCCTGGACTTTCCGCTGACGTTTTCCACAACGTAGTTGCTTCTCTCTGTCTCTCTGTCTCTCTCAATCTCATAATTTCCCCCTCTCTCGGGCCACGTTCCTCCCAACGCTCTCTCGTCCACTTCTACTGGGGCCCACTTCCTCTCCTGCTCTCTCTGTCTCAACGTGATTGACTTTCTTCTACTGCCCGGGACTTCCTGCCCACGTGTGCCTTTAAAACGGTAAGCGCCGCAACTCAACGTGTGAGACATCGTGCGAGATATCGTGCAGTTAGGCCGAGAGGCGGCAAGACAAACGCTCAAGAACTCAAGTACCCGGACACGCCCTCCGCTTCTAGCACCACCAGCAACACCACCCCAGGGGCATGCTTTCGAGGTCCCCCAAGCCAAGTTGAGGCAAGTCCCAGTTGAATGTCATCCCGTTCCTCTTGGACACGGCGGACCGCGCTCACCCTTAAAGGTGGGTTGAGGTGGAAGGTGAATGTCCCTTTGCGTGGCAGTGTCTCTGCACACGGGCGAGGAGGGGCACGCGTATCCGCCTGGCTGGCTCTCTAGCTGGATTCAGGTGGAACGGAGGACCATGAACCCTCTGGACCTGTTCTGCTTTGGTCCTGTGCTTTTAAGGTTTCGGGCCTAAGAGGCCCGTCAACGCCTTCTGCCTTCTTTCAGTTGATTTAAAAAAAAAAAAAAAAAAGACACACACACACACACACACAGAAACAGGACATTCCACCTGCCACCTCCAGAGGGTCCTCTAGGTTCCTTCTCCACCCCTGAATTGAGCGAAGCGGTGCCGAACTCCACCCTTTGGGCACGAGCCCCTGTGCACTTGGGAGACTCCTGAACACCCTCGGAGAAGCCAGAAAGCCCCGGGAGACGGCCCCGTCTGCTGCTGCACCAGATCGGGTCTTGCAAAGGATGCATCCTCCGAGCCTCCTTCCTGCACGTCCCGTGGGGCCTGCCCCGATGCCACCTGAGGGACCCACCGGAGGAGAGGCACGGGGATGCTGCCTGAGCAGCAGACCCTTCTGGCGCGGAGCAGGCTGTCCCCAGGCAGAGTCCGACGGGTCCTTCCTTCTGGGTGCTCTCGGCTGCCCGGACTCCAGCAGGCCTGGGAAGGCCCCGGTCCCCCTTAGCTGATGCCCAGAGAGTCTCCGTTTCTCGAGCTTTGCCACCGAACTCATCGGTCGGTGCGCCTCTGACCGCAGGGCAAGGGCCTGCGCACCCCCAGAGACAACCGGGGGCCCCGGAAGGCCCCCAGGCAGAAATGAGCACCACGGGGAATGGCCCTCCTCCAAGACAACCTCGGGGACATGGACAAGGCAAGACAGGGTCGCAAGTCTCAACAAGGCGGGTGCGCGGTGTCTGAGGGTGGCCTGGCCTTGCGTGCACCTCGTCAAGAACCGTCTGGGTACGGGCCCCGCGGGATGCCCCGCGGCCCACCTTCCTCCCTAGGACGCAAGGAGGAAGGCCCCGGCGCCGGCCAGCACCGGCGGGCACCGGCGCCAATGGCCACGGAACTCAGCTCTGGGAGTTGGCCCCCCTCACTGGCGTGCAGTGTGGCCCACGGAGCCTCCCCGGCCGAGGACCCGGCTCGGCCGTCACCCCGGTTGCCCCCACGGGAAGGGGCACCAGGCACACTGCCCAAGGCCCCGAGCCCAGGCTCCCTGGCGGAGGCCTCCCCTAGTCCCGCCCAGATCATGGCCGCCACCAGGCTCGCGAGCCAGGGCTTCCTGTAGGGGAACGGCCAGGCGGCCCGGCTGTCCAGCTAGTCCTGGCGCCCATCTCTGCGGCTTCCACGGCCCGACCCGGCGGCGGACCCTGCTTCTCTGGGGCCTCCAGAGACCTCGGATCCGCCCGGGCACCTGCCCTAGTCCTGCCCGGTGCCCCAGGACGGTCCCAAGCCACTCCCCCCCCAGGCGAGCGCAGCGAAGGGTGCTCGGGATCGCCAAGCCAGTTCCTCTTGATGGCAGTATTGCTCCACGAATGCCCACCTGCCCTTCCCCCAGGTCCACTCCCTCCGCCCTTTGCTGAGGAAAAAACGCCAACGGCGCTCCGCACATGGCGGATCAGCATCTCGGCCGCTTTGGGCCAGCCCTGGCCCACCTGCGGGACCCTGTCCTTGGCAGATGGGACTCGGCGGGATCCTTCTTACTAGCCTGCCTTCCTGACAAACCAGAAAGCGGTCCCCTTGGGCCGCCCTGGGGATGGACCCGACCTAACAGCATCGCTAACCATGCCGTTAGGATGGGAGGATGGTGGGACCCGCAGGGAAGAGGAGGAGACTGGGCACACAGTAGGTTCCAAGCCCCGGCCCGGCCCGGCCCCGCGGGACACATTTGCACTTGGGCATTCTCGCGGGTCACCGCAGGGCCAGCTTGACCGAGAGGTCAAAGGCCACTGGCGTCCCACTGACCCCTGGGGGTTTGGCCTCAAACTTCAGGTGAACCTACAATTCCGGAATAGCGGGACCGGGTCCCGGGCCCTTCTCACGTGGCAGCACCGGCAAGGGGCTGGGGGAAGAGCCCACGCCAGCCTACGCCAGACAGGAGGGGAGCCAGTGGCCACCCCAAACACACCCGTCCTCCTCACACCTGGCCTACGTCCAACTCTCCACGGCTCTCCCCAGAAGGCTTCACGTAGAAGACACACAGAGGCGTGCCTGCCGTCCAGGACTCGTGTGTGCCGTGGGGGAGCGGTAGGCGGCCCAGCCACAAGTGTTCCCATCTTCCTGCCCCAACAAAATCTGTGACGGGAACCCTATGTTGATCTCATCGGGCAGCCAAGCCGTGGGCAGCGGCCTAACGTCTGCTGGGGGAGCACAGTCACACTGAATGCTATTCTCAAGACAGACAAAACAGTGGCAACGCACTATGCCAAGCTGCTACCTCCCAGGCCCTTGCCGGACTCTTTCACCCCCCTGGACTTTCCGCTGACGTTTTCCACAACGTAGTTGCTTCTCTCTGTCTCTCTGTCTCTCTCAATCTCATAATTTCCCTCTCTCTCGGGCCACGTTCCTCCCAACGCTCTCTCGTCCACTTCTACTGGGGCCCACTTCCTCTCCTGCTCTCTCTGTCTCAACGTGATTGACTTTCTTCTACTGCCCGGGACTTCCTGCCCACGTGTGCCTTTAAAACGGTAAGCGCCGCAACTCAACGTGTGAGACATCGTGCGAGATATCGTGCAGTTAGGCCGAGAGGCGGCAAGACAAACGCTCAAGAACTCAAGTACCCGGACACGCCCTCCGCTTCTAGCACCACCAGCAACACCACCCCAGGGGCATGCTTTCGAGGTCCCCCAAGCCAAGTTGAGGCAAGTCCCAGTTGAATGTCATCCCGTTCCTCTTGGACACGGCGGACCGCGCTCACCCTTAAAGGTGGGTTGAGGTGGAAGGTGAATGTCCCTTTGCGTGGCAGTGTCTCTGCACACGGGCGAGGAGGGGCACGCGTATCCGCCTGGCTGGCTCTCTAGCTGGATTCAGGTGGAACGGAGGACCATGAACCCTCTGGACCTGTTCTGCTTTGGTCCTGTGCTTTTAAGGTTTCGGGCCTAAGAGGCCCGTCAACGCCTTCTGCCTTCTTTCAGTTGATTTTAAAAAAAAAAAAAAAAAAAAAAAAGACACACACACACACACACACACAAAAACAGGACATTCCACCTGCCACCTCCAGAGGGTCCTCTAGGTTCCTTCTCCACCCCTGAATTGAGCGAAGCGGTGCCGAACTCCACCCTTTGGGCACGAGCCCCTGTGCACTTGGGAGACTCCTGAACACCCTCGGAGAAGCCAGAAAGCCCCGGGAGACGGCCCCGTCTGCTGCTGCACCAGATCGGGTCTTGCAAAGGATGCATCCTCCGAGCCTCCTTCCTGCACGTCCCGTGGGGCCTGCCCCGATGCCACCTGAGGGACCCACCGGAGGAGAGGCACGGGGATGCTGCCTGAGCAGCAGACCCTTCTGGCGCGGAGCAGGCTGTCCCCAGGCAGAGTCCGACGGGTCCTTCCTTCTGGGTGCTCTCGGCTGCCCGGACTCCAGCAGGCCTGGGAAGGCCCCGGTCCCCCTTAGCTGATGCCCAGAGAGTCTCCGTTTCTCGAGCTTTGCCACCGAACTCATCGGTCGGTGCGCCTCTGACCGCAGGGCAAGGGCCTGCGCACCCCCAGAGACAACCGGGGGCCCCGGAAGGCCCCCAGGCAGAAATGAGCACCACGGGGAATGGCCCTCCTCCAAGACAACCTCGGGGACATGGACAAGGCAAGACAGGGTCGCAAGTCTCAACAAGGCGGGTGCGCGGTGTCTGAGGGTGGCCTGGCCTTGCGTGCACCTCGTCAAGAACCGTCTGGGTACGGGCCCCGCGGGATGCCCCGCGGCCCACCTTCCTCCCTAGGACGCAAGGAGGAAGGCCCCGGCGCCGGCCAGCACCGGCGGGCACCGGCGCCAATGGCCACGGAACTCAGCTCTGGGAGTTGGCCCCCCTCACTGGCGTGCAGTGTGGCCCACGGAGCCTCCCCGGCCGAGGACCCGGCTCGGCCGTCACCCCGGTTGCCCCCACGGGAAGGGGCACCAGGCACACTGCCCAAGGCCCCGAGCCCAGGCTCCCTGGCGGAGGCCTCCCCTAGTCCCGCCCAGATCATGGCCGCCACCAGGCTCGCGAGCCAGGGCTTCCTGTAGGGGAACGGCCAGGCGGCCCGGCTGTCCAGCTAGTCCTGGCGCCCATCTCTGCGGCTTCCACGGCCCGACCCGGCGGCGGACCCTGCTTCTCTGGGGCCTCCAGAGACCTCGGATCCGCCCGGGCACCTGCCCTAGTCCTGCCCGGTGCCCCAGGACGGTCCCAAGCCACTCCCCCCCCCAGGCGAGCGCAGCGAAGGGTGCTCGGGATCGCCAAGCCAGTTCCTCTTGATGGCAGTATTGCTCCACGAATGCCCACCTGCCCTTCCCCCAGGTCCACTCCCTCCGCCCTTTGCTGAGGAAAAAACGCCAACGGCGCTCCGCACATGGCGGATCAGCATCTCGGCCGCTTTGGGCCAGCCCTGGCCCACCTGCGGGACCCTGTCCTTGGCAGATGGGACTCGGCGGGATCCTTCTTACTAGCCTGCCTTCCTGACAAACCAGAAAGCGGTCCCCTTGGGCCGCCCTGGGGATGGACCCGACCTAACAGCATCGCTAACCATGCCGTTAGGATGGGAGGATGGTGGGACCCGCAGGGAAGAGGAGGAGACTGGGCACACAGTAGGTTCCAAGCCCCGGCCCGGCCCGGCCCCGCGGGACACATTTGCACTTGGGCATTCTCGCGGGTCACCGCAGGGCCAGCTTGACCGAGAGGTCAAAGGCCACTGGCGTCCCACTGACCCCTGGGGGTTTGGCCTCAAACTTCAGGTGAACCTACAATTCCGGAATAGCGGGACCGGGTCCCGGGCCCTTCTCACGTGGCAGCACCGGCAAGGGGCTGGGGGAAGAGCCCACGCCAGCCTACGCCAGACAGGAGGGGAGCCAGTGGCCACCCCAAACACACCCGTCCTCCTCACACCTGGCCTACGTCCAACTCTCCACGGCTCTCCCCAGAAGGCTTCACGTAGAAGACACACAGAGGCGTGCCTGCCGTCCAGGACTCGTGTGTGCCGTGGGGGAGCGGTAGGCGGCCCAGCCACCAGTGTTCCCATCTTCCTGCCCCAACAAAATCTGTGACGGGAACCCTATGTTGATCTCATCGGGCAGCCAAGCCGTGGGCAGCGGCCTAACGTCTGCTGGGGGAGCACAGTCACACTGAATGCTATTCTCAAGACAGACAAAACAGTGGCAACGCACTATGCCAAGCTGCTACCTCCCAGGCCCTTGCCGGACTCTTTCACCCCCCTGGACTTTCCGCTGACGTTTTCCACAACGTAGTTGCTTCTCTCTGTCTCTCTGTCTCTCTCAATCTCATAATTTCCCTCTCTCTCGGGCCACGTTCCTCCCAACGCTCTCTCGTCCACTTCTACTGGGGCCCACTTCCTCTCCTGCTCTCTCTGTCTCAACGTGATTGACTTTCTTCTACTGCCCGGGACTTCCTGCCCACGTGTGCCTTTAAAACGGTAAGCGCCGCAACTCAACGTGTGAGACATCGTGCGAGATATCGTGCAGTTAGGCCGAGAGGCGGCAAGACAAACGCTCAAGAACTCAAGTACCCGGACACGCCCTCCGCTTCTAGCACCACCAGCAACACCACCCCAGGGGCATGCTTTCGAGGTCCCCCAAGCCAAGTTGAGGCAAGTCCCAGTTGAATGTCATCCCGTTCCTCTTGGACACGGCGGACCGCGCTCACCCTTAAAGGTGGGTTGAGGTGGAAGGTGAATGTCCCTTTGCGTGGCAGTGTCTCTGCACACGGGCGAGGAGGGGCACGCGTATCCGCCTGGCTGGCTCTCTAGCTGGATTCAGGTGGAACGGAGGACCATGAACCCTCTGGACCTGTTCTGCTTTGGTCCTGTGCTTTTAAGGTTTCGGGCCTAAGAGGCCCGTCAACGCCTTCTGCCTTCTTTCAGTTGATTTAAAAAAAAAAAAAAAAAAGACACACACACACACACACACACACAGAAACAGGACATTCCACCTGCCACCTCCAGAGGGTCCTCTAGGTTCCTTCTCCACCCCTGAATTGAGCGAAGCGGTGCCGAACTCCACCCTTTGGGCACGAGCCCCTGTGCACTTGGGAGACTCCTGAACACCCTCGGAGAAGCCAGAAAGCCCCGGGAGACGGCCCCGTCTGCTGCTGCACCAGATCGGGTCTTGCAAAGGATGCATCCTCCGAGCCTCCTTCCTGCACGTCCCGTGGGGCCTGCCCCGATGCCACCTGAGGGACCCACCGGAGGAGAGGCACGGGGATGCTGCCTGAGCAGCAGACCCTTCTGGCGCGGAGCAGGCTGTCCCCAGGCAGAGTCCGACGGGTCCTTCCTTCTGGGTGCTCTCGGCTGCCCGGACTCCAGCAGGCCTGGGAAGGCCCCGGTCCCCCTTAGCTGATGCCCAGAGAGTCTCCGTTTCTCGAGCTTTGCCACCGAACTCATCGGTCGGTGCGCCTCTGACCGCAGGGCAAGGGCCTGCGCACCCCCAGAGACAACCGGGGGCCCCGGAAGGCCCCCAGGCAGAAATGAGCACCACGGGGAATGGCCCTCCTCCAAGACAACCTCGGGGACATGGACAAGGCAAGACAGGGTCGCAAGTCTCAACAAGGCGGGTGCGCGGTGTCTGAGGGTGGCCTGGCCTTGCGTGCACCTCGTCAAGAACCGTCTGGGTACGGGCCCCGCGGGATGCCCCGCGGCCCACCTTCCTCCCTAGGACGCAAGGAGGAAGGCCCCGGCGCCGGCCAGCACCGGCGGGCACCGGCGCCAATGGCCACGGAACTCAGCTCTGGGAGTTGGCCCCGCTCACTGGCGTGCAGTGTGGCCCACGGAGCCTCCCCGGCCGAGGACCCGGCTCGGCCGTCACCCCGGTTGCCCCCACGGGAAGGGGCACCAGGCACACTGCCCAAGGCCCCGAGCCCAGGCTCCCTGGCGGAGGCCTCCCCTAGTCCCGCCCAGATCATGGCCGCCACCAGGCTCGCGAGCCAGGGCTTCCTGTAGGGGAACGGCCAGGCGGCCCGGCTGTCCAGCTAGTCCTGGCGCCCATCTCTGCGGCTTCCACGGCCCGACCCGGCGGCGGACCCTGCTTCTCTGGGGCCTCCAGAGACCTCGGATCCGCCCGGGCACCTGCCCTAGTCCTGCCCGGTGCCCCAGGACGGTCCCAAGCCACTCCCCCCCCAGGCGAGCACAGCGAAGGGTGCTCGGGATCGCCAAGCCAGTTCCTCTTGATGGCAGTATTGCTCCACGAATGCCCACCTGCCCTTCCCCCAGGTCCACTCCCTCCGCCCTTTGCTGAGGAAAAAACGCCAACGGCGCTCCGCACATGGCGGATCAGCATCTCGGCCGCTTTGGGCCAGCCCTGGCCCACCTGCGGGACCCTGTCCTTGGCAGATGGGACTCGGCGGGATCCTTCTTACTAGCCTGCCTTCCTGACAAACCAGAAAGCGGTCCCCTTGGGCCGCCCTGGGGATGGACCCGACCTAACAGCATCGCTAACCATGCCGTTAGGATGGGAGGATGGTGGGACCCGCAGGGAAGAGGAGGAGACTGGGCACACAGTAGGTTCCAAGCCCCGGCCCGGCCCGGCCCCGCGGGACACATTTGCACTTGGGCATTCTCGCGGGTCACCGCAGGGCCAGCTTGACCGAGAGGTCAAAGGCCACTGGCGTCCCACTGACCCCTGGGGGTTTGGCCTCAAACTTCAGGTGAACCTACAATTCCGGAATAGCGGGACCGGGTCCCGGGCCCTTCTCACGTGGCAGCACCGGCAAGGGGCTGGGGGAAGAGCCCACGCCAGCCTACGCCAGACAGGAGGGGAGCCAGTGGCCACCCCAAACACACCCGTCCTCCTCACACCTGGCCTACGTCCAACTCTCCACGGCTCTCCCCAGAAGGCTTCACGTAGAAGACACACAGAGGCGTGCCTGCCGTCCAGGACTCGTGTGTGCCGTGGGGGAGCGGTAGGCGGCCCAGCCACAAGTGTTCCCATCTTCCTGCCCCAACAAAATCTGTGACGGGAACCCTATGTTGATCTCATCGGGCAGCCAAGCCGTGGGCAGCGGCCTAACGTCTGCTGGGGGAGCACAGTCACACTGAATGCTATTCTCAAGACAGACAAAACAGTGGCAACGCACTATGCCAAGCTGCTACCTCCCAGGCCCTTGCCGGACTCTTTCACCCCCCTGGACTTTCCGCTGACGTTTTCCACAACGTAGTTGCTTCTCTCTGTCTCTCTGTCTCTCTCAATCTCATAATTTCCCTCTCTCTCGGGCCACGTTCCTCCCAACGCTCTCTCGTCCACTTCTACTGGGGCCCACTTCCTCTCCTGCTCTCTCTGTCTCAACGTGATTGACTTTCTTCTACTGCCCGGGACTTCCTGCCCACGTGTGCCTTTAAAACGGTAAGCGCCGCAACTCAACGTGTGAGACATCGTGCGAGATATCCTGCAGTTAGGCCGAGAGGCGGCAAGACAAACGCTCAAGAACTCAAGTACCCGGACACGCCCTCCGCTTCTAGCACCACCAGCAACACCACCCCAGGGGCATGCTTTCGAGGTCCCCCAAGCCAAGTTGAGGCAAGTCCCAGTTGAATGTCATCCCGTTCCTCTTGGACACGGCGGACCGCGCTCACCCTTAAAGGTGGGTTGAGGTGGAAGGTGAATGTCCCTTTGCGTGGCAGTGTCTCTGCACACGGGCGAGGAGGGGCACGCGTATCCGCCTGGCTGGCTCTCTAGCTGGATTCAGGTGGAACGGAGGACCATGAACCCTCTGGACCTGTTCTGCTTTGGTCCTGTGCTTTTAAGGTTTCGGGCCTAAGAGGCCCGTCAACGCCTTCTGCCTTCTTTCAGTTGATTTAAAAAAAAAAAAAAAAAAGACACACACACACACACACACACACAGAAACAGGACATTCCACCTGCCACCTCCAGAGGGTCCTCTAGGTTCCTTCTCCACCCCTGAATTGAGCGAAGCGGTGCCGAACTCCACCCTTTGGGCACGAGCCCCTGTGCACTTGGGAGACTCCTGAACACCCTCGGAGAAGCCAGAAAGCCCCGGGAGACGGCCCCGTCTGCTGCTGCACCAGATCGGGTCTTGCAAAGGATGCATCCTCCGAGCCTCCTTCCTGCACGTCCCGTGGGGCCTGCCCCGATGCCACCTGAGGGACCCACCGGAGGAGAGGCACGGGGATGCTGCCTGAGCAGCAGACCCTTCTGGCGCGGAGCAGGCTGTCCCCAGGCAGAGTCCGACGGGTCCTTCCTTCTGGGTGCTCTCGGCTGCCCGGACTCCAGCAGGCCTGGGAAGGCCCCGGTCCCCCTTAGCTGATGCCCAGAGAGTCTCCGTTTCTCGAGCTTTGCCACCGAACTCATCGGTCGGTGCGCCTCTGACCGCAGGGCAAGGGCCTGCGCACCCCCAGAGACAACCGGGGGCCCCGGAAGGCCCCCAGGCAGAAATGAGCACCACGGGGAATGGCCCTCCTCCAAGACAACCTCGGGGACATGGACAAGGCAAGACAGGGTCGCAAGTCTCAACAAGGCGGGTGCGCGGTGTCTGAGGGTGGCCTGGCCTTGCGTGCACCTCGTCAAGAACCGTCTGGGTACGGGCCCCGCGGGATGCCCCGCGGCCCACCTTCCTCCCTAGGACGCAAGGAGGAAGGCCCCGGCGCCGGCCAGCACCGGCGGGCACCGGCGCCAATGGCCACGGAACTCAGCTCTGGGAGTTGGCCCCCCTCACTGGCGTGCAGTGTGGCCCACGGAGCCTCCCCGGCCGAGGACCCGGCTCGGCCCTCACCCCGGTTGCCCCCACGGGAAGGGGCACCAGGCACACTGCCCAAGGCCCCGAGCCCAGGCTCCCTGGCGGAGGCCTCCCCTAGTCCCGCCCAGATCATGGCCGCCACCAGGCTCCCGAGCCATGGCTTCCTGTAGGGGAACGGCCAGGCGGCCCGGCTGTCCAGCTAGTCCTGGCGCCCATCTCTGCGGCTTCCACGGCCCGACCCGGCGGCGGACCCTGCTTCTCTGGGGCCTCCAGAGACCTCGGATCCGCCCGGGCACCTGCCCTAGTCCTGCCCGGTGCCCCAGGACGGTCCCAAGCCACTCCCCCCCCAGGCGAGCACAGCGAAGGGTGCTCGGGATCGCCAAGCCAGTTCCTCCTGATGGCAGTATTGCTCCACGAATGCCCACCTGCCCTTCCCCCAGGTCCACTCCCTCCGCCCTTTGCTGAGGAAAAAACGCCAACGGCGCTCCGCACATGGCGGATCAGCATCTCGGCCGCTTTGGGCCAGCCCTGGCCCACCTGCGGGACCCTGTCCTTGGCAGATGGGACTCGGCGGGATCCTTCTTACTAGCCTGCCTTCCTGACAAACCAGAAAGCGGTCCCCTTGGGCCGCCCTGGGGATGGACCCGACCTAACAGCATCGCTAACCATGCCGTTAGGACGGGAGGATGGTGGGACCCGCAGGGAAGAGGAGGAGACTGGGCACACAGTAGGTTCCAAGCCCCGGCCCGGCCCGGCCCCGCTTGACACATTTGCACTTGGGCATTCTCGCGGGTCACCGCAGGGCCAGCTTGACCGAGAGGTCAAAGGCCACTGGCGTCCCACTGACCCCTGGGGGTTTGGCCTCAAACTTCAGGTGAACCTACAATTCCGGAATAGCGGGACCGGGTCCCGGGCCCTTCTCACGTGGCAGCACCGGCAAGGGGCTGGGGGAAGAGCCCACGCCAGCCTACGCCAGACAGGAGGGGAGCCAGTGGCCACCCCAAACACACCCGTCCTCCTCACACCTGGCCTACGTCCAACTCTCCACGGCTCTCCCCAGAAGGCTTCACGTAGAAGACACACAGAGGCGTGCCTGCCGTCCAGGACTCGTGTGTGCCGTGGGGGAGCGGTAGGCGGCCCAGCCACAAGTGTTCCCATCTTCCTGCCCCAACAAAATCTGTGACGGGAACCCTATGTTGATCTCATCGGGCAGCCAAGCCGTGGGCAGCGGCCTAACGTCTGCTGGGGGAGCACAGTCACACTGAATGCTATTCTCAAGACAGACAAAACAGTGGCAACGCACTATGCCAAGCTGCTACCTCCCAGGCCCTTGCCGGACTCTTTCACCCCCCTGGACTTTCCGCTGACGTTTTCCACAACGTAGTTGCTTCTCTCTGTCTCTCTGTCTCTCTCAATCTCATAATTTCCCTCTCTCTCGGGCCACGTTCCTCCCAACGCTCTCTCGTCCACTTCTACTGGGGCCCACTTCCTCTCCTGCTCTCTCTGTCTCAACGTGATTGACTTTCTTCTACTGCCCGGGACTTCCTGCCCACGTGTGCCTTTAAAACGGTAAGCGCCGCAACTCAACGTGTGAGACATCGTGCGAGATATCGTGCAGTTAGGCCGAGAGGCGGCAAGACAAACGCTCAAGAACTCAAGTACCCGGACACGCCCTCCGCTTCTAGCACCACCAGCAACACCACCCCAGGGGCATGCTTTCGAGGTCCCCCAAGCCAAGTTGAGGCAAGTCCCAGTTGAATGTCATCCCGTTCCTCTTGGACACGGCGGACCGCGCTCACCCTTAAAGGTGGGTTGAGGTGGAAGGTGAATGTCCCTTTGCGTGGCAGTGTCTCTGCACACGGGCGAGGAGGGGCACGCGTATCCGCCTGGCTGGCTCTCTAGCTGGATTCAGGTGGAACGGAGGACCATGAACCCTCTGGACCTGTTCTGCTTTGGTCCTGTGCTTTTAAGGTTTCGGGCCTAAGAGGCCCGTCAACGCCTTCTGCCTTCTTTCAGTTGATTTAAAAAAAAAAAAAAAAAGACACACACACACACAGAAACAGGACATTCCACCTGCCACCTCCAGAGGGTCCTCTAGGTTCCTTCTCCACCCCTGAATTGAGCGAAGCGGTGCCGAACTCCACCCTTTGGGCACGAGCCCCTGTGCACTTGGGAGACTCCTGAACACCCTCGGAGAAGCCAGAAAGCCCCGGGAGACGGCCCCGTCTGCTGCTGCACCAGATCGGGTCTTGCAAAGGATGCATCCTCCGAGCCTCCTTCCTGCACGTCCCGTGGGGCCTGCCCCGATGCCACCTGAGGGACCCACTGGAGGAGAGGCACGGGGATGCTGCCTGAGCAGCAGACCCTTCTGGCGCGGAGCAGGCTGTCCCCAGGCAGAGTCCGACGGGTCCTTCCTTCTGGGTGCTCTCGGCTGCCCGGACTCCAGCAGGCCTGGGAAGGCCCCGGTCCCCCTTAGCTGATGCCCAGAGAGTCTCCGTTTCTCGAGCTTTGCCACCGAACTCATCGGTCGGTGCGCCTCTGACCGCAGGGCAAGGGCCTGCGCACCCCCAGAGACAACCGGGGGCCCCGGAAGGCCCCCAGGCAGAAATGAGCACCACGGGGAATGGCCCTCCTCCAAGACAACCTCGGGGACATGGACAAGGCAAGACAGGGTCGCAAGTCTCAACAAGGCGGGTGCGCGGTGTCTGAGGGTGGCCTGGCCTTGCGTGCACCTCGTCAAGAACCGTCTGGGTACGGGCCCCGCGGGATGCCCCGCGGCCCACCTTCCTCCCTAGGACGCAAGGAGGAAGGCCCCGGCGCCGGCCAGCACCGGCGGGCACCGGCGCCAATGGCCACGGAACTCAGCTCTGGGAGTTGGCCCCCCTCACTGGCGTGCAGTGTGGCCCACGGAGCCTCCCCGGCCGAGGACCCGGCTCGGCCGTCACCCCGGTTGCCCCCACGGGAAGGGGCACCAGGCACACTGCCCAAGGCCCCGAGCCCAGGCTCCCTGGCGGAGGCCTCCCCTAGTCCCGCCCAGATCATGGCCGCCACCAGGCTCGCGAGCCATGGCTTCCTGTAGGGGAACGGCCAGGCGGCCCGGCTGTCCAGCTAGTCCTGGCGCCCATCTCTGCGGCTTCCACGGCCCGACCCGGCGGCGGACCCTGCTTCTCTGGGGCCTCCAGAGACCTCGGATCCGCCCGGGCACCTGCCCTAGTCCTGCCCGGTGCCCCAGGACGGTCCCAAGCCACTCCCCCCCCAGGCGAGCGCAGCGAAGGGTGCTCGGGATCGCCAAGCCAGTTCCTCCTGATGGCAGTATTGCTCCACGAATGCCCACCTGCCCTTCCCCCAGGTCCACTCCCTCCGCCCTTTGCTGAGGAAAAAACGCCAACGGCGCTCCGCACATGGCGGATCAGCATCTCGGCCGCTTTGGGCCAGCCCTGGCCCACCTGCGGGACCCTGTCCTTGGCAGATGGGACTCGGCGGGATCCTTCTTACTAGCCTGCCTTCCTGACAAACCAGAAAGCGGTCCCCTTGGGCCGCCCTGGGGATGGACCCGACCTAACAGCATCGCTAACCATGCCGTTAGGACGGGAGGATGGTGGGACCCGCAGGGAAGAGGAGGAGACTGGGCACACAGTAGGTTCCAAGCCCCGGCCCGGCCCGGCCCCGCGGGACACATTTGCACTTGGGCATTCTCGCGGGTCACCGCAGGGCCAGCTTGACCGAGAGGTCAAAGGCCACTGGCGTCCCACTGACCCCTGGGGGTTTGGCCTCAAACTTCAGGTGAACCTACAATTCCGGAATAGCGGGACCGGGTCCCGGGCCCTTCTCACGTGGCAGCACCGGCAAGGGGCTGGGGGAAGAGCCCACGCCAGCCTACGCCAGACAGGAGGGGAGCCAGTGGCCACCCCAAACACACCCGTCCTCCTCACACCTGGCCTACGTCCAACTCTCCACGGCTCTCCCCAGAAGGCTTCACGTAGAAGACACACAGAGGCGTGCCTGCCGTCCAGGACTCGTGTGTGCCGTGGGGGAGCGGTAGGCGGCCCAGCCACAAGTGTTCCCATCTTCCTGCCCCAACAAAATCTGTGACGGGAACCCTATGTTGATCTCATCGGGCAGCCAAGCCGTGGGCAGCGGCCTAACGTCTGCTGGGGGAGCACAGTCACACTGAATGCTATTCTCAAGACAGACAAAACAGTGGCAACGCACTATGCCAAGCTGCTACCTCCCAGGCCCTTGCCGGACTCTTTCACCCCCCTGGACTTTCCGCTGACGTTTTCCACAACGTAGTTGCTTCTCTCTGTCTCTCTGTCTCTCTCAATCTCATAATTTCCCTCTCTCTCGGGCCACGTTCCTCCCAACGCTCTCTCGTCCACTTCTACTGGGGCCCACTTCCTCTCCTGCTCTCTCTGTCTCAACGTGATTGACTTTCTTCTACTGCCCGGGACTTCCTGCCCACGTGTGCCTTTAAAACGGTAAGCGCCGCAACTCAACGTGTGAGACATCGTGCGAGATATCGTGCAGTTAGGCCGAGAGGCGGCAAGACAAACGCTCAAGAACTCAAGTACCCGGACACGCCCTCCGCTTCTAGCACCACCAGCAACACCACCCCAGGGGCATGCTTTCGAGGTCCCCCAAGCCAAGTTGAGGCAAGTCCCAGTTGAATGTCATCCCGTTCCTCTTGGACACGGCGGACCGCGCTCACCCTTAAAGGTGGGTTGAGGTGGAAGGTGAATGTCCCTTTGCGTGGCAGTGTCTCTGCACACGGGCGAGGAGGGGCACGCGTATCCGCCTGGCTGGCTCTCTAGCTGGATTCAGGTGGAACGGAGGACCATGAACCCTCTGGACCTGTTCTGCTTTGGTCCTGTGCTTTTAAGGTTTCGGGCCTAAGAGGCCCGTCAACGCCTTCTGCCTTCTTTCAGTTGATTTAAAAAAAAAAAAAAAAAAAAAAAACACACACACACACACACACACACACACACACACACACACACACAAAAACAGGACATTCCACCTGCCACCTCCAGAGGGTCCTCTAGGTTCCTTCTCCACCCCTGAATTGAGCGAAGCGGTGCCGAACTCCACCCTTTGGGCACGAGCCCCTGTGCACTTGGGAGACTCCTGAACACCCTCGGAGAAGCCAGAAAGCCCCGGGAGACGGCCCCGTCTGCTGCTGCACCAGATCGGGTCTTGCAAAGGATGCATCCTCCGAGCCTCCTTCCTGCACGTCCCGTGGGGCCTGCCCCGATGCCACCTGAGGGACCCACCGGAGGAGAGGCACGGGGATGCTGCCTGAGCAGCAGACCCTTCTGGCGCGGAGCAGGCTGTCCCCAGGCAGAGTCCGACGGGTCCTTCCTTCTGGGTGCTCTCGGCTGCCCGGACTCCAGCAGGCCTGGGAAGGCCCCGGTCCCCCTTAGCTGATGCCCAGAGAGTCTCCGTTTCTCGAGCTTTGCCACCGAACTCATCGGTCGGTGCGCCTCTGACCGCAGGGCAAGGGCCTGCGCACCCCCAGAGACAACCGGGGGCCCCGGAAGGCCCCCAGGCAGAAATGAGCACCACGGGGAATGGCCCTCCTCCAAGACAACCTCGGGGACATGGACAAGGCAAGACAGGGTCGCAAGTCTCAACAAGGCGGGTGCGCGGTGTCTGAGGGTGGCCTGGCCTTGCGTGCACCTCGTCAAGAACCGTCTGGGTACGGGCCCCGCGGGATGCCCCGCGGCCCACCTTCCTCCCTAGGACGCAAGGAGGAAGGCCCCGGCGCCGGCCAGCACCGGCGGGCACCGGCGCCAATGGCCACGGAACTCAGCTCTGGGAGTTGGCCCCCCTCACTGGCGTGCAGTGTGGCCCACGGAGCCTCCCCGGCCGAGGACCCGGCTCGGCCGTCACCCCGGTTGCCCCCACGGGAAGGGGCACCAGGCACACTGCCCAAGGCCCCGAGCCCAGGCTCCCTGGCGGAGGCCTCCCCTAGTCCCGCCCAGATCATGGCCGCCACCAGGCTCGCGAGCCAGGGCTTCCTGTAGGGGAACGGCCAGGCGGCCCGGCTGTCCAGCTAGTCCTGGCGCCCATCTCTGCGGCTTCCACGGCCCGACCCGGCGGCGGACCCTGCTTCTCTGGGGCCTCCAGAGACCTCGGATCCGCCCGGGCACCTGCCCTAGTCCTGCCCGGTGCCCCAGGACGGTCCCAAGCCACTCCCCCCCCCAGGCGAGCGCAGCGAAGGGTGCTCGGGATCGCCAAGCCAGTTCCTCTTGATGGCAGTATTGCTCCACGAATGCCCACCTGCCCTTCCCCCAGGTCCACTCCCTCCGCCCTTTGCTGAGGAAAAAACGCCAACGGCGCTCCGCACATGGCGGATCAGCATCTCGGCCGCTTTGGGCCAGCCCTGGCCCACCTGCGGGACCCTGTCCTTGGCAGATGGGACTCGGCGGGATCCTTCTTACTAGCCTGCCTTCCTGACAAACCAGAAAGCGGTCCCCTTGGGCCGCCCTGGGGATGGACCCGACCTAACAGCATCGCTAACCATGCCGTTAGGATGGGAGGATGGTGGGACCCGCAGGGAAGAGGAGGAGACTGGGCACACAGTAGGTTCCAAGCCCCGGCCCGGCCCGGCCCCGCGGGACACATTTGCACTTGGGCATTCTCGCGGGTCACCGCAGGGCCAGCTTGACCGAGAGGTCAAAGGCCACTGGCGTCCCACTGACCCCTGGGGGTTTGGCCTCAAACTTCAGGTGAACCTACAATTCCGGAATAGCGGGACCGGGTCCCGGGCCCTTCTCACGTGGCAGCACCGGCAAGGGGCTGGGGGAAGAGCCCACGCCAGCCTACGCCAGACAGGAGGGGAGCCAGTGGCCACCCCAAACACACCCGTCCTCCTCACACCTGGCCTACGTCCAACTCTCCACGGCTCTCCCCAGAAGGCTTCACGTAGAAGACACACAGAGGCGTGCCTGCCGTCCAGGACTCGTGTGTGCCGTGGGGGAGCGGTAGGCGGCCCAGCCACAAGTGTTCCCATCTTCCTGCCCCAACAAAATCTGTGACGGGAACCCTATGTTGATCTCATCGGGCAGCCAAGCCGTGGGCAGCGGCCTAACGTCTGCTGGGGGAGCACAGTCACACTGAATGCTATTCTCAAGACAGACAAAACAGTGGCAACGCACTATGCCAAGCTGCTACCTCCCAGGCCCTTGCCGGACTCTTTCACCCCCCTGGACTTTCCGCTGACGTTTTCCACAACGTAGTTGCTTCTCTCTGTCTCTCTGTCTCTCTCAATCTCATAATTTCCCCCTCTCTCGGGCCACGTTCCTCCCAACGCTCTCTCGTCCACTTCTACTGGGGCCCACTTCCTCTCCTGCTCTCTCTGTCTCAACGTGATTGACTTTCTTCTACTGCCCGGGACTTCCTGCCCACGTGTGCCTTTAAAACGGTAAGCGCCGCAACTCAACGTGTGAGACATCGTGCGAGATATCGTGCAGTTAGGCCGAGAGGCGGCAAGACAAACGCTCAAGAACTCAAGTACCCGGACACGCCCTCCGCTTCTAGCACCACCAGCAACACCACCCCAGGGGCATGCTTTCGAGGTCCCCCAAGCCAAGTTGAGGCAAGTCCCAGTTGAATGTCATCCCGTTCCTCTTGGACACGGCGGACCGCGCTCACCCTTAAAGGTGGGTTGAGGTGGAAGGTGAATGTCCCTTTGCGTGGCAGTGTCTCTGCACACGGGCGAGGAGGGGCACGCGTATCCGCCTGGCTGGCTCTCTAGCTGGATTCAGGTGGAACGGAGGACCATGAACCCTCTGGACCTGTTCTGCTTTGGTCCTGTGCTTTTAAGGTTTCGGGCCTAAGAGGCCCGTCAACGCCTTCTGCCTTCTTTCAGTTGATTTAAAAAAAAAAAAAAAAAAGACACACACACACACACACACACAGAAACAGGACATTCCACCTGCCACCTCCAGAGGGTCCTCTAGGTTCCTTCTCCACCCCTGAATTGAGCGAAGCGGTGCCGAACTCCACCCTTTGGGCACGAGCCCCTGTGCACTTGGGAGACTCCTGAACACCCTCGGAGAAGCCAGAAAGCCCCGGGAGACGGCCCCGTCTGCTGCTGCACCAGATCGGGTCTTGCAAAGGATGCATCCTCCGAGCCTCCTTCCTGCACGTCCCGTGGGGCCTGCCCCGATGCCACCTGAGGGACCCACCGGAGGAGAGGCACGGGGATGCTGCCTGAGCAGCAGACCCTTCTGGCGCGGAGCAGGCTGTCCCCAGGCAGAGTCCGACGGGTCCTTCCTTCTGGGTGCTCTCGGCTGCCCGGACTCCAGCAGGCCTGGGAAGGCCCCGGTCCCCCTTAGCTGATGCCCAGAGAGTCTCCGTTTCTCGAGCTTTGCCACCGAACTCATCGGTCGGTGCGCCTCTGACCGCAGGGCAAGGGCCTGCGCACCCCCAGAGACAACCGGGGGCCCCGGAAGGCCCCCAGGCAGAAATGAGCACCACGGGGAATGGCCCTCCTCCAAGACAACCTCGGGGACATGGACAAGGCAAGACAGGGTCGCAAGTCTCAACAAGGCGGGTGCGCGGTGTCTGAGGGTGGCCTGGCCTTGCGTGCACCTCGTCAAGAACCGTCTGGGTACGGGCCCCGCGGGATGCCCCGCGGCCCACCTTCCTCCCTAGGACGCAAGGAGGAAGGCCCCGGCGCCGGCCAGCACCGGCGGGCACCGGCGCCAATGGCCACGGAACTCAGCTCTGGGAGTTGGCCCCCCTCACTGGCGTGCAGTGTGGCCCACGGAGCCTCCCCGGCCGAGGACCCGGCTCGGCCGTCACCCCGGTTGCCCCCACGGGAAGGGGCACCAGGCACACTGCCCAAGGCCCCGAGCCCAGGCTCCCTGGCGGAGGCCTCCCCTAGTCCCGCCCAGATCATGGCCGCCACCAGGCTCGCGAGCCATGGCTTCCTGTAGGGGAACGGCCAGGCGGCCCGGCTGTCCAGCTAGTCCTGGCGCCCATCTCTGCGGCTTCCACGGCCCGACCCGGCGGCGGACCCTGCTTCTCTGGGGCCTCCAGAGACCTCGGATCCGCCCGGGCACCTGCCCTAGTCCTGCCCGGTGCCCCAGGACGGTCCCAAGCCACTCCCCCCCCAGGCGAGCGCAGCGAAGGGTGCTCGGGATCGCCAAGCCAGTTCCTCTTGATGGCAGTATTGCTCCACGAATGCCCACCTGCCCTTCCCCCAGGTCCACTCCCTCCGCCCTTTGCTGAGGAAAAAACGCCAACGGCGCTCCGCACATGGCGGATCAGCATCTCGGCCGCTTTGGGCCAGCCCTGGCCCACCTGCGGGACCCTGTCCTTGGCAGATGGGACTCGGCGGGATCCTTCTTACTAGCCTGCCTTCCTGACAAACCAGAAAGCGGTCCCCTTGGGCCGCCCTGGGGATGGACCCGACCTAACAGCATCGCTAACCATGCCGTTAGGATGGGAGGATGGTGGGACCCGCAGGGAAGAGGAGGAGACTGGGCACACAGTAGGTTCCAAGCCCCGGCCCGGCCCGGCCCCGCGGGACACATTTGCACTTGGGCATTCTCGCGGGTCACCGCAGGGCCAGCTTGACCGAGAGGTCAAAGGCCACTGGCGTCCCACTGACCCCTGGGGGTTTGGCCTCAAACTTCAGGTGAACCTACAATTCCGGAATAGCGGGACCGGGTCCCGGGCCCTTCTCACGTGGCAGCACCGGCAAGGGGCTGGGGGAAGAGCCCACGCCAGCCTACGCCAGACAGGAGGGGAGCCAGTGGCCACCCCAAACACACCCGTCCTCCTCACACCTGGCCTACGTCCAACTCTCCACGGCTCTCCCCAGAAGGCTTCACGTAGAAGACACACAGAGGCGTGCCTGCCGTCCAGGACTCGTGTGTGCCGTGGGGGAGCGGTAGGCGGCCCAGCCACAAGTGTTCCCATCTTCCTGCCCCAACAAAATCTGTGACGGGAACCCTATGTTGATCTCATCGGGCAGCCAAGCCGTGGGCAGCGGCCTAACGTCTGCTGGGGGAGCACAGTCACACTGAATGCTATTCTCAAGACAGACAAAACAGTGGCAACGCACTATGCCAAGCTGCTACCTCCCAGGCCCTTGCCGGACTCTTTCACCCCCCTGGACTTTCCGCTGACGTTTTCCACAACGTAGTTGCTTCTCTCTGTCTCTCTGTCTCTCTCAATCTCATAATTTCCCCCTCTCTCGGGCCACGTTCCTCCCAACACTCTCTCGTCCACTTCTACTGGGGCCCACTTCCTCTCCTGCTCTCTCTGTCTCAACGTGATTGACTTTCTTCTACTGCCCGGGACTTCCTGCCCACGTGTGCCTTTAAAACGGTAAGCGCCGCAACTCAACGTGTGAGACATCGTGCGAGATATCGTGCAGTTAGGCCGAGAGGCGGCAAGACAAACGCTCAAGAACTCAAGTACCCGGACACGCCCTCCGCTTCTAGCACCACCAGCAACACCACCCCAGGGGCATGCTTTCGAGGTCCCCCAAGCCAAGTTGAGGCAAGTCCCAGTTGAATGTCATCCCGTTCCTCTTGGACACGGCGGACCGCGCTCACCCTTAAAGGTGGGTTGAGGTGGAAGGTGAATGTCCCTTTGCGTGGCAGTGTCTCTGCACACGGGCGAGGAGGGGCACGCGTATCCGCCTGGCTGGCTCTCTAGCTGGATTCAGGTGGAACGGAGGACCATGAACCCTCTGGACCTGTTCTGCTTTGGTCCTGTGCTTTTAAGGTTTCGGGCCTAAGAGGCCCGTCAACGCCTTCTGCCTTCTTTCAGTTGATTTAAAAAAAAAAAAAACACACACACACACACACACACACACACACACACACACACACACACACACAAACAGGACATTCCACCTGCCACCTCCAGAGGGTCCTCTAGGTTCCTTCTCCACCCCTGAATTGAGCGAAGCGGTGCCGAACTCCACCCTTTGGGCACGAGCCCCTGTGCACTTGGGAGACTCCTGAACACCCTCGGAGAAGCCAGAAAGCCCCGGGAGACGGCCCCGTCTGCTGCTGCACCAGATCGGGTCTTGCAAAGGATGCATCCTCCGAGCCTCCTTCCTGCACGTCCCGTGGGGCCTGCCCCGATGCCACCTGAGGGACCCACCGGAGGAGAGGCACGGGGATGCTGCCTGAGCAGCAGACCCTTCTGGCGCGGAGCAGGCTGTCCCCAGGCAGAGTCCGACGGGTCCTTCCTTCTGGGTGCTCTCGGCTGCCCGGACTCCAGCAGGCCTGGGAAGGCCCCGGTCCCCCTTAGCTGATGCCCAGAGAGTCTCCGTTTCTCGAGCTTTGCCACCGAACTCATCGGTCGGTGCGCCTCTGACCGCAGGGCAAGGGCCTGCGCACCCCCAGAGACAACCGGGGGCCCCGGAAGGCCCCCAGGCAGAAATGAGCACCACGGGGAATGGCCCTCCTCCAAGACAACCTCGGGGACATGGACAAGGCAAGACAGGGTCGCAAGTCTCAACAAGGCGGGTGCGCGGTGTCTGAGGGTGGCCTGGCCTTGCGTGCACCTCGTCAAGAACCGTCTGGGTACGGGCCCCGCGGGATGCCCCGCGGCCCACCTTCCTCCCTAGGACGCAAGGAGGAAGGCCCCGGCGCCGGCCAGCACCGGCGGGCACCGGCGCCAATGGCCACGGAACTCAGCTCTGGGAGTTGGCCCCCCTCACTGGCGTGCAGTGTGGCCCACGGAGCCTCCCCGGCCGAGGACCCGGCTCGGCCGTCACCCCGGTTGCCCCCACGGGAAGGGGCACCAGGCACACTGCCCAAGGCCCCGAGCCCAGGCTCCCTGGCGGAGGCCTCCCCTAGTCCCGCCCAGATCATGGCCGCCACCAGGCTCGCGAGCCAGGGCTTCCTGTAGGGGAACGGCCAGGCGGCCCGGCTGTCCAGCTAGTCCTGGCGCCCATCTCTGCGGCTTCCACGGCCCGACCCGGCGGCGGACCCTGCTTCTCTGGGGCCTCCAGAGACCTCGGATCCGCCCGGGCACCTGCCCTAGTCCTGCCCGGTGCCCCAGGACGGTCCCAAGCCACTCCCCCCCCAGGCGAGCGCAGCGAAGGGTGCTCGGGATCGCCAAGCCAGTTCCTCTTGATGGCAGTATTGCTCCACGAATGCCCACCTGCCCTTCCCCCAGGTCCACTCCCTCCGCCCTTTGCTGAGGAAAAAACGCCAACGGCGCTCCGCACATGGCGGATCAGCATCTCGGCCGCTTTGGGCCAGCCCTGGCCCACCTGCGGGACCCTGTCCTTGGCAGATGGGACTCGGCGGGATCCTTCTTACTAGCCTGCCTTCCTGACAAACCAGAAAGCGGTCCCCTTGGGCCGCCCTGGGGATGGACCCGACCTAACAGCATCGCTAACCATGCCGTTAGGATGGGAGGATGGTGGGACCCGCAGGGAAGAGGAGGAGACTGGGCACACAGTAGGTTCCAAGCCCCGGCCCGGCCCGGCCCCGCGGGACACATTTGCACTTGGGCATTCTCGCGGGTCACCGCAGGGCCAGCTTGACCGAGAGGTCAAAGGCCACTGGCGTCCCACTGACCCCTGGGGGTTTGGCCTCAAACTTCAGGTGAACCTACAATTCCGGAATAGCGGGACCGGGTCCCGGGCCCTTCTCACGTGGCAGCACCGGCAAGGGGCTGGGGGAAGAGCCCACGCCAGCCTACGCCAGACAGGAGGGGAGCCAGTGGCCACCCCAAACACACCCGTCCTCCTCACACCTGGCCTACGTCCAACTCTCCACGGCTCTCCCCAGAAGGCTTCACGTAGAAGACACACAGAGGCGTGCCTGCCGTCCAGGACTCGTGTGTGCCGTGGGGGAGCGGTAGGCGGCCCAGCCACAAGTGTTCCCATCTTCCTGCCCCAACAAAATCTGTGACGGGAACCCTATGTTGATCTCATCGGGCAGCCAAGCCGTGGGCAGCGGCCTAACGTCTGCTGGGGGAGCACAGTCACACTGAATGCTATTCTCAAGACAGACAAAACAGTGGCAACGCACTATGCCAAGCTGCTACCTCCCAGGCCCTTGCCGGACTCTTTCACCCCCCTGGACTTTCCGCTGACGTTTTCCACAACGTAGTTGCTTCTCTCTGTCTCTCTGTCTCTCTCAATCTCATAATTTCCCCCTCTCTCGGGCCACGTTCCTCCCAACGCTCTCTCGTCCACTTCTACTGGGGCCCACTTCCTCTCCTGCTCTCTCTGTCTCAACGTGATTGACTTTCTTCTACTGCCCGGGACTTCCTGCCCACGTGTGCCTTTAAAACGGTAAGCGCCGCAACTCAACGTGTGAGACATCGTGCGAGATATCGTGCAGTTAGGCCGAGAGGCGGCAAGACAAACGCTCAAGAACTCAAGTACCCGGACACGCCCTCCGCTTCTAGCACCACCAGCAACACCACCCCAGGGGCATGCTTTCGAGGTCCCCCAAGCCAAGTTGAGGCAAGTCCCAGTTGAATGTCATCCCGTTCCTCTTGGACACGGCGGACCGCGCTCACCCTTAAAGGTGGGTTGAGGTGGAAGGTGAATGTCCCTTTGCGTGGCAGTGTCTCTGCACACGGGCGAGGAGGGGCACGCGTATCCGCCTGGCTGGCTCTCTAGCTGGATTCAGGTGGAACGGAGGACCATGAACCCTCTGGACCTGTTCTGCTTTGGTCCTGTGCTTTTAAGGTTTCGGGCCTAAGAGGCCCGTCAACGCCTTCTGCCTTCTTTCAGTTGATTTAAAAAAAAAAAAAAAAAAAACACACACACACAAACACACACACACACACACACACACACACACAAACAGGACATTCCACCTGCCACCTCCAGAGGGTCCTCTAGGTTCCTTCTCCACCCCTGAATTGAGCGAAGCGGTGCCGAACTCCACCCTTTGGGCACGAGCCCCTGTGCACTTGGGAGACTCCTGAACACCCTCGGAGAAGCCAGAAAGCCCCGGGAGACGGCCCCGTCTGCTGCTGCACCAGATCGGGTCTTGCAAAGGATGCATCCTCCGAGCCTCCTTCCTGCACGTCCCGTGGGGCCTGCCCCGATGCCACCTGAGGGACCCACCGGAGGAGAGGCACGGGGATGCTGCCTGAGCAGCAGACCCTTCTGGCGCGGAGCAGGCTGTCCCCAGGCAGAGTCCGACGGGTCCTTCCTTCTGGGTGCTCTCGGCTGCCCGGACTCCAGCAGGCCTGGGAAGGCCCCGGTCCCCCTTAGCTGATGCCCAGAGAGTCTCCGTTTCTCGAGCTTTGCCACCGAACTCATCGGTCGGTGCGCCTCTGACCGCAGGGCAAGGGCCTGCGCACCCCCAGAGACAACCGGGGGCCCCGGAAGGCCCCCAGGCAGAAATGAGCACCACGGGGAATGGCCCTCCTCCAAGACAACCTCGGGGACATGGACAAGGCAAGACAGGGTCGCAAGTCTCAACAAGGCGGGTGCGCGGTGTCTGAGGGTGGCCTGGCCTTGCGTGCACCTCGTCAAGAACCGTCTGGGTACGGGCCCCGCGGGATGCCCCGCGGCCCACCTTCCTCCCTAGGACGCAAGGAGGAAGGCCCCGGCGCCGGCCAGCACCGGCGGGCACCGGCGCCAATGGCCACGGAACTCAGCTCTGGGAGTTGGCCCCCCTCACTGGCGTGCAGTGTGGCCCACGGAGCCTCCCCGGCCGAGGACCCGGCTCGGCCGTCACCCCGGTTGCCCCCACGGGAAGGGGCACCAGGCACACTGCCCAAGGCCCCGAGCCCAGGCTCCCTGGCGGAGGCCTCCCCTAGTCCCGCCCAGATCATGGCCGCCACCAGGCTCGCGAGCCATGGCTTCCTGTAGGGGAACGGCCAGGCGGCCCGGCTGTCCAGCTAGTCCTGGCGCCCATCTCTGCGGCTTCCACGGCCCGACCCGGCGGCGGACCCTGCTTCTCTGGGGCCTCCAGAGACCTCGGATCCGCCCGGGCACCTGCCCTAGTCCTGCCCGGTGCCCCAGGACGGTCCCAAGCCACTCCCCCCCCAGGCGAGCACAGCGAAGGGTGCTCGGGATCGCCAAGCCAGTTCCTCTTGATGGCAGTATTGCTCCACGAATGCCCACCTGCCCTTCCCCCAGGTCCACTCCCTCCGCCCTTTGCTGAGGAAAAAACGCCAACGGCGCTCCGCACATGGCGGATCAGCATCTCGGCCGCTTTGGGCCAGCCCTGGCCCACCTGCGGGACCCTGTCCTTGGCAGATGGGACTCGGCGGGATCCTTCTTACTAGCCTGCCTTCCTGACAAACCAGAAAGCGGTCCCCTTGGGCCGCCCTGGGGATGGACCCGACCTAACAGCATCGCTAACCATGCCGTTAGGATGGGAGGATGGTGGGACCCGCAGGGAAGAGGAGGAGACTGGGCACACAGTAGGTTCCAAGCCCCGGCCCGGCCCGGCCCCGCGGGACACATTTGCACTTGGGCATTCTCGCGGGTCACCGCAGGGCCAGCTTGACCGAGAGGTCAAAGGCCACTGGCGTCCCACTGACCCCTGGGGGTTTGGCCTCAAACTTCAGGTGAACCTACAATTCCGGAATAGCGGGACCGGGTCCCGGGCCCTTCTCACGTGGCAGCACCGGCAAGGGGCTGGGGGAAGAGCCCACGCCAGCCTACGCCAGACAGGAGGGGAGCCAGTGGCCACCCCAAACACACCCGTCCTCCTCACACCTGGCCTACGTCCAACTCTCCACGGCTCTCCCCAGAAGGCTTCACGTAGAAGACACACAGAGGCGTGCCTGCCGTCCAGGACTCGTGTGTGCCGTGGGGGAGCGGTAGGCGGCCCAGCCACAAGTGTTCCCATCTTCCTGCCCCAACAAAATCTGTGACGGGAACCCTATGTTGATCTCATCGGGCAGCCAAGCCGTGGGCAGCGGCCTAACGTCTGCTGGGGGAGCACAGTCACACTGAATGCTATTCTCAAGACAGACAAAACAGTGGCAACGCACTATGCCAAGCTGCTACCTCCCAGGCCCTTGCCGGACTCTTTCACCCCCCTGGACTTTCCGCTGACGTTTTCCACAACGTAGTTGCTTCTCTCTGTCTCTCTGTCTCTCTCAATCTCATAATTTCCCCCTCTCTCGGGCCACGTTCCTCCCAACGCTCTCTCGTCCACTTCTACTGGGGCCCACTTCCTCTCCTGCTCTCTCTGTCTCAACGTGATTGACTTTCTTCTACTGCCCGGGACTTCCTGCCCACGTGTGCCTTTAAAACGGTAAGCGCCGCAACTCAACGTGTGAGACATCGTGCGAGATATCGTGCAGTTAGGCCGAGAGGCGGCAAGACAAACGCTCAAGAACTCAAGTACCCGGACACGCCCTCCGCTTCTAGCACCACCAGCAACACCACCCCAGGGGCATGCTTTCGAGGTCCCCCAAGCCAAGTTGAGGCAAGTCCCAGTTGAATGTCATCCCGTTCCTCTTGGACACGGCGGACCGCGCTCACCCTTAAAGGTGGGTTGAGGTGGAAGGTGAATGTCCCTTTGCGTGGCAGTGTCTCTGCACACGGGCGAGGAGGGGCACGCGTATCCGCCTGGCTGGCTCTCTAGCTGGATTCAGGTGGAACGGAGGACCATGAACCCTCTGGACCTGTTCTGCTTTGGTCCTGTGCTTTTAAGGTTTCGGGCCTAAGAGGCCCGTCAACGCCTTCTGCCTTCTTTCAGTTGATTTAAAAAAAAAAAAAAAAAAAAAAAGACACACACACACACACACACACAAAAACAGGACATTCCACCTGCCACCTCCAGAGGGTCCTCTAGGTTCCTTCTCCACCCCTGAATTGAGCGAAGCGGTGCCGAACTCCACCCTTTGGGCACGAGCCCCTGTGCACTTGGGAGACTCCTGAACACCCTCGGAGAAGCCAGAAAGCCCCGGGAGACGGCCCCGTCTGCTGCTGCACCAGATCGGGTCTTGCAAAGGATGCATCCTCCGAGCCTCCTTCCTGCACGTCCCGTGGGGCCTGCCCCGATGCCACCTGAGGGACCCACCGGAGGAGAGGCACGGGGATGCTGCCTGAGCAGCAGACCCTTCTGGCGCGGAGCAGGCTGTCCCCAGGCAGAGTCCGACGGGTCCTTCCTTCTGGGTGCTCTCGGCTGCCCGGACTCCAGCAGGCCTGGGAAGGCCCCGGTCCCCCTTAGCTGATGCCCAGAGAGTCTCCGTTTCTCGAGCTTTGCCACCGAACTCATCGGTCGGTGCGCCTCTGACCGCAGGGCAAGGGCCTGCGCACCCCCAGAGACAACCGGGGGCCCCGGAAGGCCCCCAGGCAGAAATGAGCACCACGGGGAATGGCCCTCCTCCAAGACAACCTCGGGGACATGGACAAGGCAAGACAGGGTCGCAAGTCTCAACAAGGCGGGTGCGCGGTGTCTGAGGGTGGCCTGGCCTTGCGTGCACCTCGTCAAGAACCGTCTGGGTACGGGCCCCGCGGGATGCCCCGCGGCCCACCTTCCTCCCTAGGACGCAAGGAGGAAGGCCCCGGCGCCGGCCAGCACCGGCGGGCACCGGCGCCAATGGCCACGGAACTCAGCTCTGGGAGTTGGCCCCCCTCACTGGCGTGCAGTGTGGCCCACGGAGCCTCCCCGGCCGAGGACCCGGCTCGGCCGTCACCCCGGTTGCCCCCACGGGAAGGGGCACCAGGCACACTGCCCAAGGCCCCGAGCCCAGGCTCCCTGGCGGAGGCCTCCCCTAGTCCCGCCCAGATCATGGCCGCCACCAGGCTCGCGAGCCATGGCTTCCTGTAGGGGAACGGCCAGGCGGCCCGGCTGTCCAGCTAGTCCTGGCGCCCATCTCTGCGGCTTCCACGGCCCGACCCGGCGGCGGACCCTGCTTCTCTGGGGCCTCCAGAGACCTCGGATCCGCCCGGGCACCTGCCCTAGTCCTGCCCGGTGCCCCAGGACGGTCCCAAGCCACTCCCCCCCCAGGCGAGCACAGCGAAGGGTGCTCGGGATCGCCAAGCCAGTTCCTCTTGATGGCAGTATTGCTCCACGAATGCCCACCTGCCCTTCCCCCAGGTCCACTCCCTCCGCCCTTTGCTGAGGAAAAAACGCCAACGGCGCTCCGCACATGGCGGATCAGCATCTCGGCCGCTTTGGGCCAGCCCTGGCCCACCTGCGGGACCCTGTCCTTGGCAGATGGGACTCGGCGGGATCCTTCTTACTAGCCTGCCTTCCTGACAAACCAGAAAGCGGTCCCCTTGGGCCGCCCTGGGGATGGACCCGACCTAACAGCATCGCTAACCATGCCGTTAGGATGGGAGGATGGTGGGACCCGCAGGGAAGAGGAGGAGACTGGGCACACAGTAGGTTCCAAGCCCCGGCCCGGCCCGGCCCCGCGGGACACATTTGCACTTGGGCATTCTCGCGGGTCACCGCAGGGCCAGCTTGACCGAGAGGTCAAAGGCCACTGGCGTCCCACTGACCCCTGGGGGTTTGGCCTCAAACTTCAGGTGAACCTACAATTCCGGAATAGCGGGACCGGGTCCCGGGCCCTTCTCACGTGGCAGCACCGGCAAGGGGCTGGGGGAAGAGCCCACGCCAGCCTACGCCAGACAGGAGGGGAGCCAGTGGCCACCCCAAACACACCCGTCCTCCTCACACCTGGCCTACGTCCAACTCTCCACGGCTCTCCCCAGAAGGCTTCACGTAGAAGACACACAGAGGCGTGCCTGCCGTCCAGGACTCGTGTGTGCCGTGGGGGAGCGGTAGGCGGCCCAGCCACAAGTGTTCCCATCTTCCTGCCCCAACAAAATCTGTGACGGGAACCCTATGTTGATCTCATCGGGCAGCCAAGCCGTGGGCAGCGGCCTAACGTCTGCTGGGGGAGCACAGTCACACTGAATGCTATTCTCAAGACAGACAAAACAGTGGCAACGCACTATGCCAAGCTGCTACCTCCCAGGCCCTTGCCGGACTCTTTCACCCCCCTGGACTTTCCGCTGACGTTTTCCACAACGTAGTTGCTTCTCTCTGTCTCTCTGTCTCTCTCAATCTCATAATTTCCCTCTCTCTCGGGCCACGTTCCTCCCAACGCTCTCTCGTCCACTTCTACTGGGGCCCACTTCCTCTCCTGCTCTCTCTGTCTCAACGTGATTGACTTTCTTCTACTGCCCGGGACTTCCTGCCCACGTGTGCCTTTAAAACGGTAAGCGCCGCAACTCAACGTGTGAGACATCGTGCGAGATATCGTGCAGTTAGGCCGAGAGGCGGCAAGACAAACGCTCAAGAACTCAAGTACCCGGACACGCCCTCCGCTTCTAGCACCACCAGCAACACCACCCCAGGGGCATGCTTTCGAGGTCCCCCAAGCCAAGTTGAGGCAAGTCCCAGTTGAATGTCATCCCGTTCCTCTTGGACACGGCGGACCGCGCTCACCCTTAAAGGTGGGTTGAGGTGGAAGGTGAATGTCCCTTTGCGTGGCAGTGTCTCTGCACACGGGCGAGGAGGGGCACGCGTATCCGCCTGGCTGGCTCTCTAGCTGGATTCAGGTGGAACGGAGGACCATGAACCCTCTGGACCTGTTCTGCTTTGGTCCTGTGCTTTTAAGGTTTCGGGCCTAAGAGGCCCGTCAACGCCTTCTGCCTTCTTTCAGTTGATTAAAAAAAAAAAAAAAAAAAAAAAAAAAAACACACACAAACACACACACACACACACACACACACACACACAAAAACAGGACATTCCACCTGCCACCTCCAGAGGGTCCTCTAGGTTCCTTCTCCACCCCTGAATTGAGCGAAGCGGTGCCGAACTCCACCCTTTGGGCACGAGCCCCTGTGCACTTGGGAGACTCCTGAACACCCTCGGAGAAGCCAGAAAGCCCCGGGAGACGGCCCCGTCTGCTGCTGCACCAGATCGGGTCTTGCAAAGGATGCATCCTCCGAGCCTCCTTCCTGCACGTCCCGTGGGGCCTGCCCCGATGCCACCTGAGGGACCCACCGGAGGAGAGGCACGGGGATGCTGCCTGAGCAGCAGACCCTTCTGGCGCGGAGCAGGCTGTCCCCAGGCAGAGTCCGACGGGTCCTTCCTTCTGGGTGCTCTCGGCTGCCCGGACTCCAGCAGGCCTGGGAAGGCCCCGGTCCCCCTTAGCTGATGCCCAGAGAGTCTCCGTTTCTCGAGCTTTGCCACCGAACTCATCGGTCGGTGCGCCTCTGACCGCAGGGCAAGGGCCTGCGCACCCCCAGAGACAACCGGGGGCCCCGGAAGGCCCCCAGGCAGAAATGAGCACCACGGGGAATGGCCCTCCTCCAAGACAACCTCGGGGACATGGACAAGGCAAGACAGGGTCGCAAGTCTCAACAAGGCGGGTGCGCGGTGTCTGAGGGTGGCCTGGCCTTGCGTGCACCTCGTCAAGAACCGTCTGGGTACGGGCCCCGCGGGATGCCCCGCGGCCCACCTTCCTCCCTAGGACGCAAGGAGGAAGGCCCCGGCGCCGGCCAGCACCGGCGGGCACCGGCGCCAATGGCCACGGAACTCAGCTCTGGGAGTTGGCCCCCCTCACTGGCGTGCAGTGTGGCCCACGGAGCCTCCCCGGCCGAGGACCCGGCTCGGCCGTCACCCCGGTTGCCCCCACGGGAAGGGGCACCAGGCACACTGCCCAAGGCCCCGAGCCCAGGCTCCCTGGCGGAGGCCTCCCCTAGTCCCGCCCAGATCATGGCCGCCACCAGGCTCCCGAGCCATGGCTTCCTGTAGGGGAACGGCCAGGCGGCCCGGCTGTCCAGCTAGTCCTGGCGCCCATCTCTGCGGCTTCCACGGCCCGACCCGGCGGCGGACCCTGCTTCTCTGGGGCCTCCAGAGACCTCGGATCCGCCCGGGCACCTGCCCTAGTCCTGCCCGGTGCCCCAGGACGGTCCCAAGCCACTCCCCCCCCAGGCGAGCGCAGCGAAGGGTGCTCGGGATCGCCAAGCCAGTTCCTCTTGATGGCAGTATTGCTCCACGAATGCCCACCTGCCCTTCCCCCAGGTCCACTCCCTCCGCCCTTTGCTGAGGAAAAAACGCCAACGGCGCTCCGCACATGGCGGATCAGCATCTCGGCCGCTTTGGGCCAGCCCTGGCCCACCTGCGGGACCCTGTCCTTGGCAGATGGGACTCGGCGGGATCCTTCTTACTAGCCTGCCTTCCTGACAAACCAGAAAGCGGTCCCCTTGGGCCGCCCTGGGGATGGACCCGACCTAACAGCATCGCTAACCATGCCGTTAGGATGGGAGGATGGTGGGACCCGCAGGGAAGAGGAGGAGACTGGGCACACAGTAGGTTCCAAGCCCCGGCCCGGCCCGGCCCCGCGGGACACATTTGCACTTGGGCATTCTCGCGGGTCACCGCAGGGCCAGCTTGACCGAGAGGTCAAAGGCCACTGGCGTCCCACTGACCCCTGGGGGTTTGGCCTCAAACTTCAGGTGAACCTACAATTCCGGAATAGCGGGACCGGGTCCCGGGCCCTTCTCACGTGGCAGCACCGGCAAGGGGCTGGGGGAAGAGCCCACGCCAGCCTACGCCAGACAGGAGGGGAGCCAGTGGCCACCCCAAACACACCCGTCCTCCTCACACCTGGCCTACGTCCAACTCTCCACGGCTCTCCCCAGAAGGCTTCACGTAGAAGACACACAGAGGCGTGCCTGCCGTCCAGGACTCGTGTGTGCCGTGGGGGAGCGGTAGGCGGCCCAGCCACAAGTGTTCCCATCTTCCTGCCCCAACAAAATCTGTGACGGGAACCCTATGTTGATCTCATCGGGCAGCCAAGCCGTGGGCAGCGGCCTAACGTCTGCTGGGGGAGCACAGTCACACTGAATGCTATTCTCAAGACAGACAAAACAGTGGCAACGCACTATGCCAAGCTGCTACCTCCCAGGCCCTTGCCGGACTCTTTCACCCCCCTGGACTTTCCGCTGACGTTTTCCACAACGTAGTTGCTTCTCTCTGTCTCTCTGTCTCTCTCAATCTCATAATTTCCCTCTCTCTCGGGCCACGTTCCTCCCAACGCTCTCTCGTCCACTTCTACTGGGGCCCACTTCCTCTCCTGCTCTCTCTGTCTCAACGTGATTGACTTTCTTCTACTGCCCGGGACTTCCTGCCCACGTGTGCCTTTAAAACGGTAAGCGCCGCAACTCAACGTGTGAGACATCGTGCGAGATATCGTGCAGTTAGGCCGAGAGGCGGCAAGACAAACGCTCAAGAACTCAAGTACCCGGACACGCCCTCCGCTTCTAGCACCACCAGCAACACCACCCCAGGGGCATGCTTTCGAGGTCCCCCAAGCCAAGTTGAGGCAAGTCCCAGTTGAATGTCATCCCGTTCCTCTTGGACACGGCGGACCGCGCTCACCCTTAAAGGTGGGTTGAGGTGGAAGGTGAATGTCCCTTTGCGTGGCAGTGTCTCTGCACACGGGCGAGGAGGGGCACGCGTATCCGCCTGGCTGGCTCTCTAGCTGGATTCAGGTGGAACGGAGGACCATGAACCCTCTGGACCTGTTCTGCTTTGGTCCTGTGCTTTTAAGGTTTCGGGCCTAAGAGGCCCGTCAACGCCTTCTGCCTTCTTTCAGTTGATTAAAAAAAAAAAAAAAAAAAAAAAAAAAAACACACACAAACACACACACACACACACACACACACACACACAAAAACAGGACATTCCACCTGCCACCTCCAGAGGGTCCTCTAGGTTCCTTCTCCACCCCTGAATTGAGCGAAGCGGTGCCGAACTCCACCCTTTGGGCACGAGCCCCTGTGCACTTGGGAGACTCCTGAACACCCTCGGAGAAGCCAGAAAGCCCCGGGAGACGGCCCCGTCTGCTGCTGCACCAGATCGGGTCTTGCAAAGGATGCATCCTCCGAGCCTCCTTCCTGCACGTCCCGTGGGGCCTGCCCCGATGCCACCTGAGGGACCCACCGGAGGAGAGGCACGGGGATGCTGCCTGAGCAGCAGACCCTTCTGGCGCGGAGCAGGCTGTCCCCAGGCAGAGTCCGACGGGTCCTTCCTTCTGGGTGCTCTCGGCTGCCCGGACTCCAGCAGGCCTGGGAAGGCCCCGGTCCCCCTTAGCTGATGCCCAGAGAGTCTCCGTTTCTCGAGCTTTGCCACCGAACTCATCGGTCGGTGCGCCTCTGACCGCAGGGCAAGGGCCTGCGCACCCCCAGAGACAACCGGGGGCCCCGGAAGGCCCCCAGGCAGAAATGAGCACCACGGGGAATGGCCCTCCTCCAAGACAACCTCGGGGACATGGACAAGGCAAGACAGGGTCGCAAGTCTCAACAAGGCGGGTGCGCGGTGTCTGAGGGTGGCCTGGCCTTGCGTGCACCTCGTCAAGAACCGTCTGGGTACGGGCCCCGCGGGATGCCCCGCGGCCCACCTTCCTCCCTAGGACGCAAGGAGGAAGGCCCCGGCGCCGGCCAGCACCGGCGGGCACCGGCGCCAATGGCCACGGAACTCAGCTCTGGGAGTTGGCCCCCCTCACTGGCGTGCAGTGTGGCCCACGGAGCCTCCCCGGCCGAGGACCCGGCTCGGCCGTCACCCCGGTTGCCCCCACGGGAAGGGGCACCAGGCACACTGCCCAAGGCCCCGAGCCCAGGCTCCCTGGCGGAGGCCTCCCCTAGTCCCGCCCAGATCATGGCCGCCACCAGGCTCGCGAGCCATGGCTTCCTGTAGGGGAACGGCCAGGCGGCCCGGCTGTCCAGCTAGTCCTGGCGCCCATCTCTGCGGCTTCCACGGCCCGACCCGGCGGCGGACCCTGCTTCTCTGGGGCCTCCAGAGACCTCGGATCCGCCCGGGCACCTGCCCTAGTCCTGCCCGGTGCCCCAGGACGGTCCCAAGCCACTCCCCCCCCAGGCGAGCGCAGCGAAGGGTGCTCGGGATCGCCAAGCCAGTTCCTCCTGATGGCAGTATTGCTCCACGAATGCCCACCTGCCCTTCCCCCAGGTCCACTCCCTCCGCCCTTTGCTGAGGAAAAAACGCCAACGGCGCTCCGCACATGGCGGATCAGCATCTCGGCCGCTTTGGGCCAGCCCTGGCCCACCTGCGGGACCCTGTCCTTGGCAGATGGGACTCGGCGGGATCCTTCTTACTAGCCTGCCTTCCTGACAAACCAGAAAGCGGTCCCCTTGGGCCGCCCTGGGGATGGACCCGACCTAACAGCATCGCTAACCATGCCGTTAGGACGGGAGGATGGTGGGACCCGCAGGGAAGAGGAGGAGACTGGGCACACAGTAGGTTCCAAGCCCCGGCCCGGCCCGGCCCCGCGGGACACATTTGCACTTGGGCATTCTCGCGGGTCACCGCAGGGCCAGCTTGACCGAGAGGTCAAAGGCCACTGGCGTCCCACTGACCCCTGGGGGTTTGGCCTCAAACTTCAGGTGAACCTACAATTCCGGAATAGCGGGACCGGGTCCCGGGCCCTTCTCACGTGGCAGCACCGGCAAGGGGCTGGGGGAAGAGCCCACGCCAGCCTACGCCAGACAGGAGGGGAGCCAGTGGCCACCCCAAACACACCCGTCCTCCTCACACCTGGCCTACGTCCAACTCTCCACGGCTCTCCCCAGAAGGCTTCACGTAGAAGACACACAGAGGCGTGCCTGCCGTCCAGGACTCGTGTGTGCCGTGGGGGAGCGGTAGGCGGCCCAGCCACAAGTGTTCCCATCTTCCTGCCCCAACAAAATCTGTGACAGGAACCCTATGTTGATCTCATCGGGCAGCCAAGCCGTGGGCAGCGGCCTAACGTCTGCTGGGGGAGCACAGTCACACTGAATGCTATTCTCAAGACAGACAAAACAGTGGCAACGCACTATGCCAAGCTGCTACCTCCCAGGCCCTTGCCGGACTCTTTCACCCCCCTGGACTTTCCGCTGACGTTTTCCACAACGTAGTTGCTTCTCTCTGTCTCTCTGTCTCTCTCAATCTCATAATTTCCCTCTCTCTCGGGCCACGTTCCTCCCAACGCTCTCTCGTCCACTTCTACTGGGGCCCACTTCCTCTCCTGCTCTCTCTGTCTCAACGTGATTGACTTTCTTCTACTGCCCGGGACTTCCTGCCCACGTGTGCCTTTAAAACGGTAAGCGCCGCAACTCAACGTGTGAGACATCGTGCGAGATATCGTGCAGTTAGGCCGAGAGGCGGCAAGACAAACGCTCAAGAACTCAAGTACCCGGACACGCCCTCCGCTTCTAGCACCACCAGCAACACCACCCCAGGGGCATGCTTTCGAGGTCCCCCAAGCCAAGTTGAGGCAAGTCCCAGTTGAATGTCATCCCGTTCCTCTTGGACACGGCGGACCGCGCTCACCCTTAAAGGTGGGTTGAGGTGGAAGGTGAATGTCCCTTTGCGTGGCAGTGTCTCTGCACACGGGCGAGGAGGGGCACGCGTATCCGCCTGGCTGGCTCTCTAGCTGGATTCAGGTGGAACGGAGGACCATGAACCCTCTGGACCTGTTCTGCTTTGGTCCTGTGCTTTTAAGGTTTCGGGCCTAAGAGGCCCGTCAACGCCTTCTGCCTTCTTTCAGTTGATTTAAAAAAAAAAAAAAAAAAAACACACACACACAAACACACACACACACACACACACACACACACAAACAGGACATTCCACCTGCCACCTCCAGAGGGTCCTCTAGGTTCCTTCTCCACCCCTGAATTGAGCGAAGCGGTGCCGAACTCCACCCTTTGGGCACGAGCCCCTGTGCACTTGGGAGACTCCTGAACACCCTCGGAGAAGCCAGAAAGCCCCGGGAGACGGCCCCGTCTGCTGCTGCACCAGATCGGGTCTTGCAAAGGATGCATCCTCCGAGCCTCCTTCCTGCACGTCCCGTGGGGCCTGCCCCGATGCCACCTGAGGGACCCACCGGAGGAGAGGCACGGGGATGCTGCCTGAGCAGCAGACCCTTCTGGCGCGGAGCAGGCTGTCCCCAGGCAGAGTCCGACGGGTCCTTCCTTCTGGGTGCTCTCGGCTGCCCGGACTCCAGCAGGCCTGGGAAGGCCCCGGTCCCCCTTAGCTGATGCCCAGAGAGTCTCCGTTTCTCGAGCTTTGCCACCGAACTCATCGGTCGGTGCGCCTCTGACCGCAGGGCAAGGGCCTGCGCACCCCCAGAGACAACCGGGGGCCCCGGAAGGCCCCCAGGCAGAAATGAGCACCACGGGGAATGGCCCTCCTCCAAGACAACCTCGGGGACATGGACAAGGCAAGACAGGGTCGCAAGTCTCAACAAGGCGGGTGCGCGGTGTCTGAGGGTGGCCTGGCCTTGCGTGCACCTCGTCAAGAACCGTCTGGGTACGGGCCCCGCGGGATGCCCCGCGGCCCACCTTCCTCCCTAGGACGCAAGGAGGAAGGCCCCGGCGCCGGCCAGCACCGGCGGGCACCGGCGCCAATGGCCACGGAACTCAGCTCTGGGAGTTGGCCCCCCTCACTGGCGTGCAGTGTGGCCCACGGAGCCTCCCCGGCCGAGGACCCGGCTCGGCCGTCACCCCGGTTGCCCCCACGGGAAGGGGCACCAGGCACACTGCCCAAGGCCCCGAGCCCAGGCTCCCTGGCGGAGGCCTCCCCTAGTCCCGCCCAGATCATGGCCGCCACCAGGCTCGCGAGCCATGGCTTCCTGTAGGGGAACGGCCAGGCGGCCCGGCTGTCCAGCTAGTCCTGGCGCCCATCTCTGCGGCTTCCACGGCCCGACCCGGCGGCGGACCCTGCTTCTCTGGGGCCTCCAGAGACCTCGGATCCGCCCGGGCACCTGCCCTAGTCCTGCCCGGTGCCCCAGGACGGTCCCAAGCCACTCCCCCCCCAGGCGAGCACAGCGAAGGGTGCTCGGGATCGCCAAGCCAGTTCCTCTTGATGGCAGTATTGCTCCACGAATGCCCACCTGCCCTTCCCCCAGGTCCACTCCCTCCGCCCTTTGCTGAGGAAAAAACGCCAACGGCGCTCCGCACATGGCGGATCAGCATCTCGGCCGCTTTGGGCCAGCCCTGGCCCACCTGCGGGACCCTGTCCTTGGCAGATGGGACTCGGCGGGATCCTTCTTACTAGCCTGCCTTCCTGACAAACCAGAAAGCGGTCCCCTTGGGCCGCCCTGGGGATGGACCCGACCTAACAGCATCGCTAACCATGCCGTTAGGATGGGAGGATGGTGGGACCCGCAGGGAAGAGGAGGAGACTGGGCACACAGTAGGTTCCAAGCCCCGGCCCGGCCCGGCCCCGCGGGACACATTTGCACTTGGGCATTCTCGCGGGTCACCGCAGGGCCAGCTTGACCGAGAGGTCAAAGGCCACTGGCGTCCCACTGACCCCTGGGGGTTTGGCCTCAAACTTCAGGTGAACCTACAATTCCGGAATAGCGGGACCGGGTCCCGGGCCCTTCTCACGTGGCAGCACCGGCAAGGGGCTGGGGGAAGAGCCCACGCCAGCCTACGCCAGACAGGAGGGGAGCCAGTGGCCACCCCAAACACACCCGTCCTCCTCACACCTGGCCTACGTCCAACTCTCCACGGCTCTCCCCAGAAGGCTTCACGTAGAAGACACACAGAGGCGTGCCTGCCGTCCAGGACTCGTGTGTGCCGTGGGGGAGCGGTAGGCGGCCCAGCCACAAGTGTTCCCATCTTCCTGCCCCAACAAAATCTGTGACGGGAACCCTATGTTGATCTCATCGGGCAGCCAAGCCGTGGGCAGCGGCCTAACGTCTGCTGGGGGAGCACAGTCACACTGAATGCTATTCTCAAGACAGACAAAACAGTGGCAACGCACTATGCCAAGCTGCTACCTCCCAGGCCCTTGCCGGACTCTTTCACCCCCCTGGACTTTCCGCTGACGTTTTCCACAACGTAGTTGCTTCTCTCTGTCTCTCTGTCTCTCTCAATCTCATAATTTCCCCCTCTCTCGGGCCACGTTCCTCCCAACGCTCTCTCGTCCACTTCTACTGGGGCCCACTTCCTCTCCTGCTCTCTCTGTCTCAACGTGATTGACTTTCTTCTACTGCCCGGGACTTCCTGCCCACGTGTGCCTTTAAAACGGTAAGCGCCGCAACTCAACGTGTGAGACATCGTGCGAGATATCGTGCAGTTAGGCCGAGAGGCGGCAAGACAAACGCTCAAGAACTCAAGTACCCGGACACGCCCTCCGCTTCTAGCACCACCAGCAACACCACCCCAGGGGCATGCTTTCGAGGTCCCCCAAGCCAAGTTGAGGCAAGTCCCAGTTGAATGTCATCCCGTTCCTCTTGGACACGGCGGACCGCGCTCACCCTTAAAGGTGGGTTGAGGTGGAAGGTGAATGTCCCTTTGCGTGGCAGTGTCTCTGCACACGGGCGAGGAGGGGCACGCGTATCCGCCTGGCTGGCTCTCTAGCTGGATTCAGGTGGAACGGAGGACCATGAACCCTCTGGACCTGTTCTGCTTTGGTCCTGTGCTTTTAAGGTTTCGGGCCTAAGAGGCCCGTCAACGCCTTCTGCCTTCTTTCAGTTGATTTAAAAAAAAAAAAAAAAAAAAAAAGACACACACACACACACACACACAAAAACAGGACATTCCACCTGCCACCTCCAGAGGGTCCTCTAGGTTCCTTCTCCACCCCTGAATTGAGCGAAGCGGTGCCGAACTCCACCCTTTGGGCACGAGCCCCTGTGCACTTGGGAGACTCCTGAACACCCTCGGAGAAGCCAGAAAGCCCCGGGAGACGGCCCCGTCTGCTGCTGCACCAGATCGGGTCTTGCAAAGGATGCATCCTCCGAGCCTCCTTCCTGCACGTCCCGTGGGGCCTGCCCCGATGCCACCTGAGGGACCCACCGGAGGAGAGGCACGGGGATGCTGCCTGAGCAGCAGACCCTTCTGGCGCGGAGCAGGCTGTCCCCAGGCAGAGTCCGACGGGTCCTTCCTTCTGGGTGCTCTCGGCTGCCCGGACTCCAGCAGGCCTGGGAAGGCCCCGGTCCCCCTTAGCTGATGCCCAGAGAGTCTCCGTTTCTCGAGCTTTGCCACCGAACTCATCGGTCGGTGCGCCTCTGACCGCAGGGCAAGGGCCTGCGCACCCCCAGAGACAACCGGGGGCCCCGGAAGGCCCCCAGGCAGAAATGAGCACCACGGGGAATGGCCCTCCTCCAAGACAACCTCGGGGACATGGACAAGGCAAGACAGGGTCGCAAGTCTCAACAAGGCGGGTGCGCGGTGTCTGAGGGTGGCCTGGCCTTGCGTGCACCTCGTCAAGAACCGTCTGGGTACGGGCCCCGCGGGATGCCCCGCGGCCCACCTTCCTCCCTAGGACGCAAGGAGGAAGGCCCCGGCGCCGGCCAGCACCGGCGGGCACCGGCGCCAATGGCCACGGAACTCAGCTCTGGGAGTTGGCCCCCCTCACTGGCGTGCAGTGTGGCCCACGGAGCCTCCCCGGCCGAGGACCCGGCTCGGCCGTCACCCCGGTTGCCCCCACGGGAAGGGGCACCAGGCACACTGCCCAAGGCCCCGAGCCCAGGCTCCCTGGCGGAGGCCTCCCCTAGTCCCGCCCAGATCATGGCCGCCACCAGGCTCCCGAGCCATGGCTTCCTGTAGGGGAACGGCCAGGCGGCCCGGCTGTCCAGCTAGTCCTGGCGCCCATCTCTGCGGCTTCCACGGCCCGACCCGGCGGCGGACCCTGCTTCTCTGGGGCCTCCAGAGACCTCGGATCCGCCCGGGCACCTGCCCTAGTCCTGCCCGGTGCCCCAGGACGGTCCCAAGCCACTCCCCCCCCAGGCGAGCGCAGCGAAGGGTGCTCGGGATCGCCAAGCCAGTTCCTCTTGATGGCAGTATTGCTCCACGAATGCCCACCTGCCCTTCCCCCAGGTCCACTCCCTCCGCCCTTTGCTGAGGAAAAAACGCCAACGGCGCTCCGCACATGGCGGATCAGCATCTCGGCCGCTTTGGGCCAGCCCTGGCCCACCTGCGGGACCCTGTCCTTGGCAGATGGGACTCGGCGGGATCCTTCTTACTAGCCTGCCTTCCTGACAAACCAGAAAGCGGTCCCCTTGGGCCGCCCTGGGGATGGACCCGACCTAACAGCATCGCTAACCATGCCGTTAGGATGGGAGGATGGTGGGACCCGCAGGGAAGAGGAGGAGACTGGGCACACAGTAGGTTCCAAGCCCCGGCCCGGCCCGGCCCCGCGGGACACATTTGCACTTGGGCATTCTCGCGGGTCACCGCAGGGCCAGCTTGACCGAGAGGTCAAAGGCCACTGGCGTCCCACTGACCCCTGGGGGTTTGGCCTCAAACTTCAGGTGAACCTACAATTCCGGAATAGCGGGACCGGGTCCCGGGCCCTTCTCACGTGGCAGCACCGGCAAGGGGCTGGGGGAAGAGCCCACGCCAGCCTACGCCAGACAGGAGGGGAGCCAGTGGCCACCCCAAACACACCCGTCCTCCTCACACCTGGCCTACGTCCAACTCTCCACGGCTCTCCCCAGAAGGCTTCACGTAGAAGACACACAGAGGCGTGCCTGCCGTCCAGGACTCGTGTGTGCCGTGGGGGAGCGGTAGGCGGCCCAGCCACAAGTGTTCCCATCTTCCTGCCCCAACAAAATCTGTGACGGGAACCCTATGTTGATCTCATCGGGCAGCCAAGCCGTGGGCAGCGGCCTAACGTCTGCTGGGGGAGCACAGTCACACTGAATGCTATTCTCAAGACAGACAAAACAGTGGCAACGCACTATGCCAAGCTGCTACCTCCCAGGCCCTTGCCGGACTCTTTCACCCCCCTGGACTTTCCGCTGACGTTTTCCACAACGTAGTTGCTTCTCTCTGTCTCTCTGTCTCTCTCAATCTCATAATTTCCCTCTCTCTCGGGCCACGTTCCTCCCAACGCTCTCTCGTCCACTTCTACTGGGGCCCACTTCCTCTCCTGCTCTCTCTGTCTCAACGTGATTGACTTTCTTCTACTGCCCGGGACTTCCTGCCCACGTGTGCCTTTAAAACGGTAAGCGCCGCAACTCAACGTGTGAGACATCGTGCGAGATATCGTGCAGTTAGGCCGAGAGGCGGCAAGACAAACGCTCAAGAACTCAAGTACCCGGACACGCCCTCCGCTTCTAGCACCACCAGCAACACCACCCCAGGGGCATGCTTTCGAGGTCCCCCAAGCCAAGTTGAGGCAAGTCCCAGTTGAATGTCATCCCGTTCCTCTTGGACACGGCGGACCGCGCTCACCCTTAAAGGTGGGTTGAGGTGGAAGGTGAATGTCCCTTTGCGTGGCAGTGTCTCTGCACACGGGCGAGGAGGGGCACGCGTATCCGCCTGGCTGGCTCTCTAGCTGGATTCAGGTGGAACGGAGGACCATGAACCCTCTGGACCTGTTCTGCTTTGGTCCTGTGCTTTTAAGGTTTCGGGCCTAAGAGGCCCGTCAACGCCTTCTGCCTTCTTTCAGTTGATTTAAAAAAAAAAAAAAAAAAGACACACACACACACACACACACACAGAAACAGGACATTCCACCTGCCACCTCCAGAGGGTCCTCTAGGTTCCTTCTCCACCCCTGAATTGAGCGAAGCGGTGCCGAACTCCACCCTTTGGGCACGAGCCCCTGTGCACTTGGGAGACTCCTGAACACCCTCGGAGAAGCCAGAAAGCCCCGGGAGACGGCCCCGTCTGCTGCTGCACCAGATCGGGTCTTGCAAAGGATGCATCCTCCGAGCCTCCTTCCTGCACGTCCCGTGGGGCCTGCCCCGATGCCACCTGAGGGACCCACCGGAGGAGAGGCACGGGGATGCTGCCTGAGCAGCAGACCCTTCTGGCGCGGAGCAGGCTGTCCCCAGGCAGAGTCCGACGGGTCCTTCCTTCTGGGTGCTCTCGGCTGCCCGGACTCCAGCAGGCCTGGGAAGGCCCCAGTCCCCCTTAGCTGATGCCCAGAGAGTCTCCGTTTCTCGAGCTTTGCCACCGAACTCATCGGTCGGTGCGCCTCTGACCGCAGGGCAAGGGCCTGCGCACCCCCAGAGACAACCGGGGGCCCCGGAAGGCCCCCAGGCAGAAATGAGCACCACGGGGAATGGCCCTCCTCCAAGACAACCTCGGGGACATGGACAAGGCAAGACAGGGTCGCAAGTCTCAACAAGGCGGGTGCGCGGTGTCTGAGGGTGGCCTGGCCTTGCGTGCACCTCGTCAAGAACCGTCTGGGTACGGGCCCCGCGGGATGCCCCGCGGCCCACCTTCCTCCCTAGGACGCAAGGAGGAAGGCCCCGGCGCCGGCCAGCACCGGCGGGCACCGGCGCCAATGGCCACGGAACTCAGCTCTGGGAGTTGGCCCCCCTCACTGGCGTGCAGTGTGGCCCACGGAGCCTCCCCGGCCGAGGACCCGGCTCGGCCGTCACCCCGGTTGCCCCCACGGGAAGGGGCACCAGGCACACTGCCCAAGGCCCCGAGCCCAGGCTCCCTGGCGGAGGCCTCCCCTAGTCCCGCCCAGATCATGGCCGCCACCAGGCTCCCGAGCCATGGCTTCCTGTAGGGGAACGGCCAGGCGGCCCGGCTGTCCAGCTAGTCCTGGCGCCCATCTCTGCGGCTTCCACGGCCCGACCCGGCGGCGGACCCTGCTTCTCTGGGGCCTCCAGAGACCTCGGATCCGCCCGGGCACCTGCCCTAGTCCTGCCCGGTGCCCCAGGACGGTCCCAAGCCACTCCCCCCCCAGGCGAGCGCAGCGAAGGGTGCTCGGGATCGCCAAGCCAGTTCCTCTTGATGGCAGTATTGCTCCACGAATGCCCACCTGCCCTTCCCCCAGGTCCACTCCCTCCGCCCTTTGCTGAGGAAAAAACGCCAACGGCGCTCCGCACATGGCGGATCAGCATCTCGGCCGCTTTGGGCCAGCCCTGGCCCACCTGCGGGACCCTGTCCTTGGCAGATGGGACTCGGCGGGATCCTTCTTACTAGCCTGCCTTCCTGACAAACCAGAAAGCGGTCCCCTTGGGCCGCCCTGGGGATGGACCCGACCTAACAGCATCGCTAACCATGCCGTTAGGATGGGAGGATGGTGGGACCCGCAGGGAAGAGGAGGAGACTGGGCACACAGTAGGTTCCAAGCCCCGGCCCGGCCCGGCCCCGCGGGACACATTTGCACTTGGGCATTCTCGCGGGTCACCGCAGGGCCAGCTTGACCGAGAGGTCAAAGGCCACTGGCGTCCCACTGACCCCTGGGGGTTTGGCCTCAAACTTCAGGTGAACCTACAATTCCGGAATAGCGGGACCGGGTCCCGGGCCCTTCTCACGTGGCAGCACCGGCAAGGGGCTGGGGGAAGAGCCCACGCCAGCCTACGCCAGACAGGAGGGGAGCCAGTGGCCACCCCAAACACACCCGTCCTCCTCACACCTGGCCTACGTCCAACTCTCCACGGCTCTCCCCAGAAGGCTTCACGTAGAAGACACACAGAGGCGTGCCTGCCGTCCAGGACTCGTGTGTGCCGTGGGGGAGCGGTAGGCGGCCCAGCCACAAGTGTTCCCATCTTCCTGCCCCAACAAAATCTGTGACGGGAACCCTATGTTGATCTCATCGGGCAGCCAAGCCGTGGGCAGCGGCCTAACGTCTGCTGGGGGAGCACAGTCACACTGAATGCTATTCTCAAGACAGACAAAACAGTGGCAACGCACTATGCCAAGCTGCTACCTCCCAGGCCCTTGCCGGACTCTTTCACCCCCCTGGACTTTCCGCTGACGTTTTCCACAACGTAGTTGCTTCTCTCTGTCTCTCTGTCTCTCTCAATCTCATAATTTCCCTCTCTCTCGGGCCACGTTCCTCCCAACGCTCTCTCGTCCACTTCTACTGGGGCCCACTTCCTCTCCTGCTCTCTCTGTCTCAACGTGATTGACTTTCTTCTACTGCCCGGGACTTCCTGCCCACGTGTGCCTTTAAAACGGTAAGCGCCGCAACTCAACGTGTGAGACATCGTGCGAGATATCGTGCAGTTAGGCCGAGAGGCGGCAAGACAAACGCTCAAGAACTCAAGTACCCGGACACGCCCTCCGCTTCTAGCACCACCAGCAACACCACCCCAGGGGCATGCTTTCGAGGTCCCCCAAGCCAAGTTGAGGCAAGTCCCAGTTGAATGTCATCCCGTTCCTCTTGGACACGGCGGACCGCGCTCACCCTTAAAGGTGGGTTGAGGTGGAAGGTGAATGTCCCTTTGCGTGGCAGTGTCTCTGCACACGGGCGAGGAGGGGCACGCGTATCCGCCTGGCTGGCTCTCTAGCTGGATTCAGGTGGAACGGAGGACCATGAACCCTCTGGACCTGTTCTGCTTTGGTCCTGTGCTTTTAAGGTTTCGGGCCTAAGAGGCCCGTCAACGCCTTCTGCCTTCTTTCAGTTGATTAAAAAAAAAAAAAAAAAAAAAAAAAAAAACACACACAAACACACACACACACACACACACACACACACACAAAAACAGGACATTCCACCTGCCACCTCCAGAGGGTCCTCTAGGTTCCTTCTCCACCCCTGAATTGAGCGAAGCGGTGCCGAACTCCACCCTTTGGGCACGAGCCCCTGTGCACTTGGGAGACTCCTGAACACCCTCGGAGAAGCCAGAAAGCCCCGGGAGACGGCCCCGTCTGCTGCTGCACCAGATCGGGTCTTGCAAAGGATGCATCCTCCGAGCCTCCTTCCTGCACGTCCCGTGGGGCCTGCCCCGATGCCACCTGAGGGACCCACCGGAGGAGAGGCACGGGGATGCTGCCTGAGCAGCAGACCCTTCTGGCGCGGAGCAGGCTGTCCCCAGGCAGAGTCCGACGGGTCCTTCCTTCTGGGTGCTCTCGGCTGCCCGGACTCCAGCAGGCCTGGGAAGGCCCCGGTCCCCCTTAGCTGATGCCCAGAGAGTCTCCGTTTCTCGAGCTTTGCCACCGAACTCATCGGTCGGTGAGCCTCTGACCGCAGGGCAAGGGCCTGCGCACCCCCAGAGACAACCGGGGGCCCCGGAAGGCCCCCAGGCAGAAATGAGCACCACGGGGAATGGCCCTCCTCCAAGACAACCTCGGGGACATGGACAAGGCAAGACAGGGTCGCAAGTCTCAACAAGGCGGGTGCGCGGTGTCTGAGGGTGGCCTGGCCTTGCGTGCACCTCGTCAAGAACCGTCTGGGTACGGGCCCCGCGGGATGCCCCGCGGCCCACCTTCCTCCCTAGGACGCAAGGAGGAAGGCCCCGGCGCCGGCCAGCACCGGCGGGCACCGGCGCCAATGGCCACGGAACTCAGCTCTGGGAGTTGGCCCCCCTCACTGGCGTGCAGTGTGGCCCACGGAGCCTCCCCGGCCGAGGACCCGGCTCGGCCGTCACCCCGGTTGCCCCCACGGGAAGGGGCACCAGGCACACTGCCCAAGGCCCCGAGCCCAGGCTCCCTGGCGGAGGCCTCCCCTAGTCCCGCCCAGATCATGGCCGCCACCAGGCTCCCGAGCCATGGCTTCCTGTAGGGGAACGGCCAGGCGGCCCGGCTGTCCAGCTAGTCCTGGCGCCCATCTCTGCGGCTTCCACGGCCCGACCCGGCGGCGGACCCTGCTTCTCTGGGGCCTCCAGAGACCTCGGATCCGCCCGGGCACCTGCCCTAGTCCTGCCCGGTGCCCCAGGACGGTCCCAAGCCACTCCCCCCCCAGGCGAGCGCAGCGAAGGGTGCTCGGGATCGCCAAGCCAGTTCCTCTTGATGGCAGTATTGCTCCACGAATGCCCACCTGCCCTTCCCCCAGGTCCACTCCCTCCGCCCTTTGCTGAGGAAAAAACGCCAACGGCGCTCCGCACATGGCGGATCAGCATCTCGGCCGCTTTGGGCCAGCCCTGGCCCACCTGCGGGACCCTGTCCTTGGCAGATGGGACTCGGCGGGATCCTTCTTACTAGCCTGCCTTCCTGACAAACCAGAAAGCGGTCCCCTTGGGCCGCCCTGGGGATGGACCCGACCTAACAGCATCGCTAACCATGCCGTTAGGACGGGAGGATGGTGGGACCCGCAGGGAAGAGGAGGAGACTGGGCACACAGTAGGTTCCAAGCCCCGGCCCGGCCCGGCCCCGCGGGACACATTTGCACTTGGGCATTCTCGCGGGTCACCGCAGGGCCAGCTTGACCGAGAGGTCAAAGGCCACTGGCGTCCCACTGACCCCTGGGGGTTTGGCCTCAAACTTCAGGTGAACCTACAATTCCGGAATAGCGGGACCGGGTCCCGGGCCCTTCTCACGTGGCAGCACCGGCAAGGGGCTGGGGGAAGAGCCCACGCCAGCCTACGCCAGACAGGAGGGGAGCCAGTGGCCACCCCAAACACACCCGTCCTCCTCACACCTGGCCTACGTCCAACTCTCCACGGCTCTCCCCAGAAGGCTTCACGTAGAAGACACACAGAGGCGTGCCTGCCGTCCAGGACTCGTGTGTGCCGTGGGGGAGCGGTAGGCGGCCCAGCCACAAGTGTTCCCATCTTCCTGCCCCAACAAAATCTGTGACGGGAACCCTATGTTGATCTCATCGGGCAGCCAAGCCGTGGGCAGCGGCCTAACGTCTGCTGGGGGAGCACAGTCACACTGAATGCTATTCTCAAGACAGACAAAACAGTGGCAACGCACTATGCCAAGCTGCTACCTCCCAGGCCCTTGCCGGACTCTTTCACCCCCCTGGACTTTCCGCTGACGTTTTCCACAACGTAGTTGCTTCTCTCTGTCTCTCTGTCTCTCTCAATCTCATAATTTCCCTCTCTCTCGGGCCACGTTCCTCCCAACGCTCTCTCGTCCACTTCTACTGGGGCCCACTTCCTCTCCTGCTCTCTCTGTCTCAACGTGATTGACTTTCTTCTACTGCCCGGGACTTCCTGCCCACGTGTGCCTTTAAAACGGTAAGCGCCGCAACTCAACGTGTGAGACATCGTGCGAGATATCGTGCAGTTAGGCCGAGAGGCGGCAAGACAAACGCTCAAGAACTCAAGTACCCGGACACGCCCTCCGCTTCTAGCACCACCAGCAACACCACCCCAGGGGCATGCTTTCGAGGTCCCCCAAGCCAAGTTGAGGCAAGTCCCAGTTGAATGTCATCCCGTTCCTCTTGGACACGGCGGACCGCGCTCACCCTTAAAGGTGGGTTGAGGTGGAAGGTGAATGTCCCTTTGCGTGGCAGTGTCTCTGCACACGGGCGAGGAGGGGCACGCGTATCCGCCTGGCTGGCTCTCTAGCTGGATTCAGGTGGAACGGAGGACCATGAACCCTCTGGACCTGTTCTGCTTTGGTCCTGTGCTTTTAAGGTTTCGGGCCTAAGAGGCCCGTCAACGCCTTCTGCCTTCTTTCAGTTGATTTAAAAAAAAAAAAAAAAAAAAAAAAAAGACACACACACACACACACACACAAAAACAGGACATTCCACCTGCCACCTCCAGAGGGTCCTCTAGGTTCCTTCTCCACCCCTGAATTGAGCGAAGCGGTGCCGAACTCCACCCTTTGGGCACGAGCCCCTGTGCACTTGGGAGACTCCTGAACACCCTCGGAGAAGCCAGAAAGCCCCGGGAGACGGCCCCGTCTGCTGCTGCACCAGATCGGGTCTTGCAAAGGATGCATCCTCCGAGCCTCCTTCCTGCACGTCCCGTGGGGCCTGCCCCGATGCCACCTGAGGGACCCACCGGAGGAGAGGCACGGGGATGCTGCCTGAGCAGCAGACCCTTCTGGCGCGGAGCAGGCTGTCCCCAGGCAGAGTCCGACGGGTCCTTCCTTCTGGGTGCTCTCGGCTGCCCGGACTCCAGCAGGCCTGGGAAGGCCCCGGTCCCCCTTAGCTGATGCCCAGAGAGTCTCCGTTTCTCGAGCTTTGCCACCGAACTCATCGGTCGGTGCGCCTCTGACCGCAGGGCAAGGGCCTGCGCACCCCCAGAGACAACCGGGGGCCCCGGAAGGCCCCCAGGCAGAAATGAGCACCACGGGGAATGGCCCTCCTCCAAGACAACCTCGGGGACATGGACAAGGCAAGACAGGGTCGCAAGTCTCAACAAGGCGGGTGCGCGGTGTCTGAGGGTGGCCTGGCCTTGCGTGCACCTCGTCAAGAACCGTCTGGGTACGGGCCCCGCGGGATGCCCCGCGGCCCACCTTCCTCCCTAGGACGCAAGGAGGAAGGCCCCGGCGCCGGCCAGCACCGGCGGGCACCGGCGCCAATGGCCACGGAACTCAGCTCTGGGAGTTGGCCCCCCTCACTGGCGTGCAGTGTGGCCCACGGAGCCTCCCCGGCCGAGGACCCGGCTCGGCCGTCACCCCGGTTGCCCCCACGGGAAGGGGCACCAGGCACACTGCCCAAGGCCCCGAGCCCAGGCTCCCTGGCGGAGGCCTCCCCTAGTCCCGCCCAGATCATGGCCGCCACCAGGCTCCCGAGCCATGGCTTCCTGTAGGGGAACGGCCAGGCGGCCCGGCTGTCCAGCTAGTCCTGGCGCCCATCTCTGCGGCTTCCACGGCCCGACCCGGCGGCGGACCCTGCTTCTCTGGGGCCTCCAGAGACCTCGGATCCGCCCGGGCACCTGCCCTAGTCCTGCCCGGTGCCCCAGGACGGTCCCAAGCCACTCCCCCCCCAGGCGAGCGCAGCGAAGGGTGCTCGGGATCGCCAAGCCAGTTCCTCTTGATGGCAGTATTGCTCCACGAATGCCCACCTGCCCTTCCCCCAGGTCCACTCCCTCCGCCCTTTGCTGAGGAAAAAACGCCAACGGCGCTCCGCACATGGCGGATCAGCATCTCGGCCGCTTTGGGCCAGCCCTGGCCCACCTGCGGGACCCTGTCCTTGGCAGATGGGACTCGGCGGGATCCTTCTTACTAGCCTGCCTTCCTGACAAACCAGAAAGCGGTCCCCTTGGGCCGCCCTGGGGATGGACCCGACCTAACAGCATCGCTAACCATGCCGTTAGGATGGGAGGATGGTGGGACCCGCAGGGAAGAGGAGGAGACTGGGCACACAGTAGGTTCCAAGCCCCGGCCCGGCCCGGCCCCGCGGGACACATTTGCACTTGGGCATTCTCGCGGGTCACCGCAGGGCCAGCTTGACCGAGAGGTCAAAGGCCACTGGCGTCCCACTGACCCCTGGGGGTTTGGCCTCAAACTTCAGGTGAACCTACAATTCCGGAATAGCGGGACCGGGTCCCGGGCCCTTCTCACGTGGCAGCACCGGCAAGGGGCTGGGGGAAGAGCCCACGCCAGCCTACGCCAGACAGGAGGGGAGCCAGTGGCCACCCCAAACACACCCGTCCTCCTCACACCTGGCCTACGTCCAACTCTCCACGGCTCTCCCCAGAAGGCTTCACGTAGAAGACACACAGAGGCGTGCCTGCCGTCCAGGACTCGTGTGTGCCGTGGGGGAGCGGTAGGCGGCCCAGCCACAAGTGTTCCCATCTTCCTGCCCCAACAAAATCTGTGACGGGAACCCTATGTTGATCTCATCGGGCAGCCAAGCCGTGGGCAGCGGCCTAACGTCTGCTGGGGGAGCACAGTCACACTGAATGCTATTCTCAAGACAGACAAAACAGTGGCAACGCACTATGCCAAGCTGCTACCTCCCAGGCCCTTGCCGGACTCTTTCACCCCCCTGGACTTTCCGCTGACGTTTTCCACAACGTAGTTGCTTCTCTCTGTCTCTCTGTCTCTCTCAATCTCATAATTTCCCTCTCTCTCGGGCCACGTTCCTCCCAACGCTCTCTCGTCCACTTCTACTGGGGCCCACTTCCTCTCCTGCTCTCTCTGTCTCAACGTGATTGACTTTCTTCTACTGCCCGGGACTTCCTGCCCACGTGTGCCTTTAAAACGGTAAGCGCCGCAACTCAACGTGTGAGACATCGTGCGAGATATCGTGCAGTTAGGCCGAGAGGCGGCAAGACAAACGCTCAAGAACTCAAGTACCCGGACACGCCCTCCGCTTCTAGCACCACCAGCAACACCACCCCAGGGGCATGCTTTCGAGGTCCCCCAAGCCAAGTTGAGGCAAGTCCCAGTTGAATGTCATCCCGTTCCTCTTGGACACGGCGGACCGCGCTCACCCTTAAAGGTGGGTTGAGGTGGAAGGTGAATGTCCCTTTGCGTGGCAGTGTCTCTGCACACGGGCGAGGAGGGGCACGCGTATCCGCCTGGCTGGCTCTCTAGCTGGATTCAGGTGGAACGGAGGACCATGAACCCTCTGGACCTGTTCTGCTTTGGTCCTGTGCTTTTAAGGTTTCGGGCCTAAGAGGCCCGTCAACGCCTTCTGCCTTCTTTCAGTTGATTTAAAAAAAAAAAAAAAAAAAAAAAAAGACACACACACACACACACACACAAAAACAGGACATTCCACCTGCCACCTCCAGAGGGTCCTCTAGGTTCCTTCTCCACCCCTGAATTGAGCGAAGCGGTGCCGAACTCCACCCTTTGGGCACGAGCCCCTGTGCACTTGGGAGACTCCTGAACACCCTCGGAGAAGCCAGAAAGCCCCGGGAGACGGCCCCGTCTGCTGCTGCACCAGATCGGGTCTTGCAAAGGATGCATCCTCCGAGCCTCCTTCCTGCACGTCCCGTGGGGCCTGCCCCGATGCCACCTGAGGGACCCACCGGAGGAGAGGCACGGGGATGCTGCCTGAGCAGCAGACCCTTCTGGCGCGGAGCAGGCTGTCCCCAGGCAGAGTCCGACGGGTCCTTCCTTCTGGGTGCTCTCGGCTGCCCGGACTCCAGCAGGCCTGGGAAGGCCCCGGTCCCCCTTAGCTGATGCCCAGAGAGTCTCCGTTTCTCGAGCTTTGCCACCGAACTCATCGGTCGGTGCGCCTCTGACCGCAGGGCAAGGGCCTGCGCACCCCCAGAGACAACCGGGGGCCCCGGAAGGCCCCCAGGCAGAAATGAGCACCACGGGGAATGGCCCTCCTCCAGGACAACCTCGGGGACATGGACAAGGCAAGACAGGGTCGCAAGTCTCAACAAGGCGGGTGCGCGGTGTCTGAGGGTGGCCTGGCCTTGCGTGCACCTCGTCAAGAACCGTCTGGGTACGGGCCCCGCGGGATGCCCCGCGGCCCACCTTCCTCCCTAGGACGCAAGGAGGAAGGCCCCGGCGCCGGCCAGCACCGGCGGGCACCGGCGCCAATGGCCACGGAACTCAGCTCTGGGAGTTGGCCCCCCTCACTGGCGTGCAGTGTGGCCCACGGAGCCTCCCCGGCCGAGGACCCGGCTCGGCCGTCACCCCGGTTGCCCCCACGGGAAGGGGCACCAGGCACACTGCCCAAGGCCCCGAGCCCAGGCTCCCTGGCGGAGGCCTCCCCTAGTCCCGCCCAGATCATGGCCGCCACCAGGCTCGCGAGCCAGGGCTTCCTGTAGGGGAACGGCCAGGCGGCCCGGCTGTCCAGCTAGTCCTGGCGCCCATCTCTGCGGCTTCCACGGCCCGACCCGGCGGCGGACCCTGCTTCTCTGGGGCCTCCAGAGACCTCGGATCCGCCCGGGCACCTGCCCTAGTCCTGCCCGGTGCCCCAGGACGGTCCCAAGCCACTCCCCCCCCAGGCGAGCACAGCGAAGGGTGCTCGGGATCGCCAAGCCAGTTCCTCTTGATGGCAGTATTGCTCCACGAATGCCCACCTGCCCTTCCCCCAGGTCCACTCCCTCCGCCCTTTGCTGAGGAAAAAACGCCAACGGCGCTCCGCACATGGCGGATCAGCATCTCGGCCGCTTTGGGCCAGCCCTGGCCCACCTGCGGGACCCTGTCCTTGGCAGATGGGACTCGGCGGGATCCTTCTTACTAGCCTGCCTTCCTGACAAACCAGAAAGCGGTCCCCTTGGGCCGCCCTGGGGATGGACCCGACCTAACAGCATCGCTAACCATGCCGTTAGGATGGGAGGATGGTGGGACCCGCAGGGAAGAGGAGGAGACTGGGCACACAGTAGGTTCCAAGCCCCGGCCCGGCCCGGCCCCGCGGGACACATTTGCACTTGGGCATTCTCGCGGGTCACCGCAGGGCCAGCTTGACCGAGAGGTCAAAGGCCACTGGCGTCCCACTGACCCCTGGGGGTTTGGCCTCAAACTTCAGGTGAACCTACAATTCCGGAATAGCGGGACCGGGTCCCGGGCCCTTCTCACGTGGCAGCACCGGCAAGGGGCTGGGGGAAGAGCCCACGCCAGCCTACGCCAGACAGGAGGGGAGCCAGTGGCCACCCCAAACACACCCGTCCTCCTCACACCTGGCCTACGTCCAACTCTCCACGGCTCTCCCCAGAAGGCTTCACGTAGAAGACACACAGAGGCGTGCCTGCCGTCCAGGACTCGTGTGTGCCGTGGGGGAGCGGTAGGCGGCCCAGCCACAAGTGTTCCCATCTTCCTGCCCCAACAAAATCTGTGACGGGAACCCTATGTTGATCTCATCGGGCAGCCAAGCCGTGGGCAGCGGCCTAACGTCTGCTGGGGGAGCACAGTCACACTGAATGCTATTCTCAAGACAGACAAAACAGTGGCAACGCACTATGCCAAGCTGCTACCTCCCAGGCCCTTGCCGGACTCTTTCACCCCCCTGGACTTTCCGCTGACGTTTTCCACAACGTAGTTGCTTCTCTCTGTCTCTCTGTCTCTCTCAATCTCATAATTTCCCTCTCTCTCGGGCCACGTTCCTCCCAACGCTCTCTCGTCCACTTCTACTGGGGCCCACTTCCTCTCCTGCTCTCTCTGTCTCAACGTGATTGACTTTCTTCTACTGCCCGGGACTTCCTGCCCACGTGTGCCTTTAAAACGGTAAGCGCCGCAACTCAACGTGTGAGACATCGTGCGAGATATCGTGCAGTTAGGCCGAGAGGCGGCAAGACAAACGCTCAAGAACTCAAGTACCCGGACACGCCCTCCGCTTCTAGCACCACCAGCAACACCACCCCAGGGGCATGCTTTCGAGGTCCCCCAAGCCAAGTTGAGGCAAGTCCCAGTTGAATGTCATCCCGTTCCTCTTGGACACGGCGGACCGCGCTCACCCTTAAAGGTGGGTTGAGGTGGAAGGTGAATGTCCCTTTGCGTGGCAGTGTCTCTGCACACGGGCGAGGAGGGGCACGCGTATCCGCCTGGCTGGCTCTCTAGCTGGATTCAGGTGGAACGGAGGACCATGAACCCTCTGGACCTGTTCTGCTTTGGTCCTGTGCTTTTAAGGTTTCGGGCCTAAGAGGCCCGTCAACGCCTTCTGCCTTCTTTCAGTTGATTTAAAAAAAAAAAAAAAAAAAACACACACACACAAACACACACACACACACACACACACACACAAAAACAGGACATTCCACCTGCCACCTCCAGAGGGTCCTCTAGGTTCCTTCTCCACCCCTGAATTGAGCGAAGCGGTGCCGAACTCCACCCTTTGGGCACGAGCCCCTGTGCACTTGGGAGACTCCTGAACACCCTCGGAGAAGCCAGAAAGCCCCGGGAGACGGCCCCGTCTGCTGCTGCACCAGATCGGGTCTTGCAAAGGATGCATCCTCCGAGCCTCCTTCCTGCACGTCCCGTGGGGCCTGCCCCGATGCCACCTGAGGGACCCACCGGAGGAGAGGCACGGGGATGCTGCCTGAGCAGCAGACCCTTCTGGCGCGGAGCAGGCTGTCCCCAGGCAGAGTCCGACGGGTCCTTCCTTCTGGGTGCTCTCGGCTGCCCGGACTCCAGCAGGCCTGGGAAGGCCCCGGTCCCCCTTAGCTGATGCCCAGAGAGTCTCCGTTTCTCGAGCTTTGCCACCGAACTCATCGGTCGGTGCGCCTCTGACCGCAGGGCAAGGGCCTGCGCACCCCCAGAGACAACCGGGGGCCCCGGAAGGCCCCCAGGCAGAAATGAGCACCACGGGGAATGGCCCTCCTCCAAGACAACCTCGGGGACATGGACAAGGCAAGACAGGGTCGCAAGTCTCAACAAGGCGGGTGCGCGGTGTCTGAGGGTGGCCTGGCCTTGCGTGCACCTCGTCAAGAACCGTCTGGGTACGGGCCCCGCGGGATGCCCCGCGGCCCACCTTCCTCCCTAGGACGCAAGGAGGAAGGCCCCGGCGCCGGCCAGCACCGGCGGGCACCGGCGCCAATGGCCACGGAACTCAGCTCTGGGAGTTGGCCCCCCTCACTGGCGTGCAGTGTGGCCCACGGAGCCTCCCCGGCCGAGGACCCGGCTCGGCCGTCACCCCGGTTGCCCCCACGGGAAGGGGCACCAGGCACACTGCCCAAGGCCCCGAGCCCAGGCTCCCTGGCGGAGGCCTCCCCTAGTCCCGCCCAGATCATGGCCGCCACCAGGCTCCCGAGCCATGGCTTCCTGTAGGGGAACGGCCAGGCGGCCCGGCTGTCCAGCTAGTCCTGGCGCCCATCTCTGCGGCTTCCACGGCCCGACCCGGCGGCGGACCCTGCTTCTCTGGGGCCTCCAGAGACCTCGGATCCGCCCGGGCACCTGCCCTAGTCCTGCCCGGTGCCCCAGGACGGTCCCAAGCCACTCCCCCCCCCAGGCGAGCGCAGCGAAGGGTGCTCGGGATCGCCAAGCCAGTTCCTCTTGATGGCAGTATTGCTCCACGAATGCCCACCTGCCCTTCCCCCAGGTCCACTCCCTCCGCCCTTTGCTGAGGAAAAAACGCCAACGGCGCTCCGCACATGGCGGATCAGCATCTCGGCCGCTTTGGGCCAGCCCTGGCCCACCTGCGGGACCCTGTCCTTGGCAGATGGGACTCGGCGGGATCCTTCTTACTAGCCTGCCTTCCTGACAAACCAGAAAGCGGTCCCCTTGGGCCGCCCTGGGGATGGACCCGACCTAACAGCATCGCTAACCATGCCGTTAGGATGGGAGGATGGTGGGACCCGCAGGGAAGAGGAGGAGACTGGGCACACAGTAGGTTCCAAGCCCCGGCCCGGCCCGGCCCCGCGGGACACATTTGCACTTGGGCATTCTCGCGGGTCACCGCAGGGCCAGCTTGACCGAGAGGTCAAAGGCCACTGGCGTCCCACTGACCCCTGGGGGTTTGGCCTCAAACTTCAGGTGAACCTACAATTCCGGAATAGCGGGACCGGGTCCCGGGCCCTTCTCACGTGGCAGCACCGGCAAGGGGCTGGGGGAAGAGCCCACGCCAGCCTACGCCAGACAGGAGGGGAGCCAGTGGCCACCCCAAACACACCCGTCCTCCTCACACCTGGCCTACGTCCAACTCTCCACGGCTCTCCCCAGAAGGCTTCACGTAGAAGACACACAGAGGCGTGCCTGCCGTCCAGGACTCGTGTGTGCCGTGGGGGAGCGGTAGGCGGCCCAGCCACAAGTGTTCCCATCTTCCTGCCCCAACAAAATCTGTGACGGGAACCCTATGTTGATCTCATCGGGCAGCCAAGCCGTGGGCAGCGGCCTAACGTCTGCTGGGGGAGCACAGTCACACTGAATGCTATTCTCAAGACAGACAAAACAGTGGCAACGCACTATGCCAAGCTGCTACCTCCCAGGCCCTTGCCGGACTCTTTCACCCCCCTGGACTTTCCGCTGACGTTTTCCACAACGTAGTTGCTTCTCTCTGTCTCTCTGTCTCTCTCAATCTCATAATTTCCCTCTCTCTCGGGCCACGTTCCTCCCAACGCTCTCTCGTCCACTTCTACTGGGGCCCACTTCCTCTCCTGCTCTCTCTGTCTCAACGTGATTGACTTTCTTCTACTGCCCGGGACTTCCTGCCCACGTGTGCCTTTAAAACGGTAAGCGCCGCAACTCAACGTGTGAGACATCGTGCGAGATATCGTGCAGTTAGGCCGAGAGGCGGCAAGACAAACGCTCAAGAACTCAAGTACCCGGACACGCCCTCCGCTTCTAGCACCACCAGCAACACCACCCCAGGGGCATGCTTTCGAGGTCCCCCAAGCCAAGTTGAGGCAAGTCCCAGTTGAATGTCATCCCGTTCCTCTTGGACACGGCGGACCGCGCTCACCCTTAAAGGTGGGTTGAGGTGGAAGGTGAATGTCCCTTTGCGTGGCAGTGTCTCTGCACACGGGCGAGGAGGGGCACGCGTATCCGCCTGGCTGGCTCTCTAGCTGGATTCAGGTGGAACGGAGGACCATGAACCCTCTGGACCTGTTCTGCTTTGGTCCTGTGCTTTTAAGGTTTCGGGCCTAAGAGGCCCGTCAACGCCTTCTGCCTTCTTTCAGTTGATTTAAAAAAAAAAAAAAAAAAAAAAACACACACACACACACACACACACACACACACACACACACACACAAAAACAGGACATTCCACCTGCCACCTCCAGAGGGTCCTCTAGGTTCCTTCTCCACCCCTGAATTGAGCGAAGCGGTGCCGAACTCCACCCTTTGGGCACGAGCCCCTGTGCACTTGGGAGACTCCTGAACACCCTCGGAGAAGCCAGAAAGCCCCGGGAGACGGCCCCGTCTGCTGCTGCACCAGATCGGGTCTTGCAAAGGATGCATCCTCCGAGCCTCCTTCCTGCACGTCCCGTGGGGCCTGCCCCGATGCCACCTGAGGGACCCACCGGAGGAGAGGCACGGGGATGCTGCCTGAGCAGCAGACCCTTCTGGCGCGGAGCAGGCTGTCCCCAGGCAGAGTCCGACGGGTCCTTCCTTCTGGGTGCTCTCGGCTGCCCGGACTCCAGCAGGCCTGGGAAGGCCCCGGTCCCCCTTAGCTGATGCCCAGAGAGTCTCCGTTTCTCGAGCTTTGCCACCGAACTCATCGGTCGGTGCGCCTCTGACCGCAGGGCAAGGGCCTGCGCACCCCCAGAGACAACCGGGGGCCCCGGAAGGCCCCCAGGCAGAAATGAGCACCACGGGGAATGGCCCTCCTCCAAGACAACCTCGGGGACATGGACAAGGCAAGACAGGGTCGCAAGTCTCAACAAGGCGGGTGCGCGGTGTCTGAGGGTGGCCTGGCCTTGCGTGCACCTCGTCAAGAACCGTCTGGGTACGGGCCCCGCGGGATGCCCCGCGGCCCACCTTCCTCCCTAGGACGCAAGGAGGAAGGCCCCGGCGCCGGCCAGCACCGGCGGGCACCGGCGCCAATGGCCACGGAACTCAGCTCTGGGAGTTGGCCCCCCTCACTGGCGTGCAGTGTGGCCCACGGAGCCTCCCCGGCCGAGGACCCGGCTCGGCCGTCACCCCGGTTGCCCCCACGGGAAGGGGCACCAGGCACACTGCCCAAGGCCCCGAGCCCAGGCTCCCTGGCGGAGGCCTCCCCTAGTCCCGCCCAGATCATGGCCGCCACCAGGCTCGCGAGCCAGGGCTTCCTGTAGGGGAACGGCCAGGCGGCCCGGCTGTCCAGCTAGTCCTGGCGCCCATCTCTGCGGCTTCCACGGCCCGACCCGGCGGCGGACCCTGCTTCTCTGGGGCCTCCAGAGACCTCGGATCCGCCCGGGCACCTGCCCTAGTCCTGCCCGGTGCCCCAGGACGGTCCCAAGCCACTCCCCCCCCAGGCGAGCACAGCGAAGGGTGCTCGGGATCGCCAAGCCAGTTCCTCTTGATGGCAGTATTGCTCCACGAATGCCCACCTGCCCTTCCCCCAGGTCCACTCCCTCCGCCCTTTGCTGAGGAAAAAACGCCAACGGCGCTCCGCACATGGCGGATCAGCATCTCGGCCGCTTTGGGCCAGCCCTGGCCCACCTGCGGGACCCTGTCCTTGGCAGATGGGACTCGGCGGGATCCTTCTTACTAGCCTGCCTTCCTGACAAACCAGAAAGCGGTCCCCTTGGGCCGCCCTGGGGATGGACCCGACCTAACAGCATCGCTAACCATGCCGTTAGGATGGGAGGATGGTGGGACCCGCAGGGAAGAGGAGGAGACTGGGCACACAGTAGGTTCCAAGCCCCGGCCCGGCCCGGCCCCGCGGGACACATTTGCACTTGGGCATTCTCGCGGGTCACCGCAGGGCCAGCTTGACCGAGAGGTCAAAGGCCACTGGCGTCCCACTGACCCCTGGGGGTTTGGCCTCAAACTTCAGGTGAACCTACAATTCCGGAATAGCGGGACCGGGTCCCGGGCCCTTCTCACGTGGCAGCACCGGCAAGGGGCTGGGGGAAGAGCCCACGCCAGCCTACGCCAGACAGGAGGGGAGCCAGTGGCCACCCCAAACACACCCGTCCTCCTCACACCTGGCCTACGTCCAACTCTCCACGGCTCTCCCCAGAAGGCTTCACGTAGAAGACACACAGAGGCGTGCCTGCCGTCCAGGACTCGTGTGTGCCGTGGGGGAGCGGTAGGCGGCCCAGCCACAAGTGTTCCCATCTTCCTGCCCCAACAAAATCTGTGACGGGAACCCTATGTTGATCTCATCGGGCAGCCAAGCCGTGGGCAGCGGCCTAACGTCTGCTGGGGGAGCACAGTCACACTGAATGCTATTCTCAAGACAGACAAAACAGTGGCAACGCACTATGCCAAGCTGCTACCTCCCAGGCCCTTGCCGGACTCTTTCACCCCCCTGGACTTTCCGCTGACGTTTTCCACAACGTAGTTGCTTCTCTCTGTCTCTCTGTCTCTCTCAATCTCATAATTTCCCTCTCTCTCGGGCCACGTTCCTCCCAACGCTCTCTCGTCCACTTCTACTGGGGCCCACTTCCTCTCCTGCTCTCTCTGTCTCAACGTGATTGACTTTCTTCTACTGCCCGGGACTTCCTGCCCACGTGTGCCTTTAAAACGGTAAGCGCCGCAACTCAACGTGTGAGACATCGTGCGAGATATCGTGCAGTTAGGCCGAGAGGCGGCAAGACAAACGCTCAAGAACTCAAGTACCCGGACACGCCCTCCGCTTCTAGCACCACCAGCAACACCACCCCAGGGGCATGCTTTCGAGGTCCCCCAAGCCAAGTTGAGGCAAGTCCCAGTTGAATGTCATCCCATTCCTCTTGGACACGGCGGACCGCGCTCACCCTTAAAGGTGGGTTGAGGTGGAAGGTGAATGTCCCTTTGCGTGGCAGTGTCTCTGCACACGGGCGAGGAGGGGCACGCGTATCCGCCTGGCTGGCTCTCTAGCTGGATTCAGGTGGAACGGAGGACCATGAACCCTCTGGACCTGTTCTGCTTTGGTCCTGTGCTTTTAAGGTTTCGGGCCTAAGAGGCCCGTCAACGCCTTCTGCCTTCTTTCAGTTGATTTAAAAAAAAAAAAAAAAAAGACACACACACACACACACACACACAAAAACAGGACATTCCACCTGCCACCTCCAGAGGGTCCTCTAGGTTCCTTCTCCACCCCTGAATTGAGCGAAGCGGTGCCGAACTCCACCCTTTGGGCACGAGCCCCTGTGCACTTGGGAGACTCCTGAACACCCTCGGAGAAGCCAGAAAGCCCCGGGAGACGGCCCCGTCTGCTGCTGCACCAGATCGGGTCTTGCAAAGGATGCATCCTCCGAGCCTCCTTCCTGCACGTCCCGTGGGGCCTGCCCCGATGCCACCTGAGGGACCCACCGGAGGAGAGGCACGGGGATGCTGCCTGAGCAGCAGACCCTTCTGGCGCGGAGCAGGCTGTCCCCAGGCAGAGTCCGACGGGTCCTTCCTTCTGGGTGCTCTCGGCTGCCCGGACTCCAGCAGGCCTGGGAAGGCCCCGGTCCCCCTTAGCTGATGCCCAGAGAGTCTCCGTTTCTCGAGCTTTGCCACCGAACTCATCGGTCGGTGCGCCTCTGACCGCAGGGCAAGGGCCTGCGCACCCCCAGAGACAACCGGGGGCCCCGGAAGGCCCCCAGGCAGAAATGAGCACCACGGGGAATGGCCCTCCTCCAAGACAACCTCGGGGACATGGACAAGGCAAGACAGGGTCGCAAGTCTCAACAAGGCGGGTGCGCGGTGTCTGAGGGTGGCCTGGCCTTGCGTGCACCTCGTCAAGAACCGTCTGGGTACGGGCCCCGCGGGATGCCCCGCGGCCCACCTTCCTCCCTAGGACGCAAGGAGGAAGGCCCCGGCGCCGGCCAGCACCGGCGGGCACCGGCGCCAATGGCCACGGAACTCAGCTCTGGGAGTTGGCCCCCCTCACTGGCGTGCAGTGTGGCCCACGGAGCCTCCCCGGCCGAGGACCCGGCTCGGCCGTCACCCCGGTTGCCCCCACGGGAAGGGGCACCAGGCACACTGCCCAAGGCCCCGAGCCCAGGCTCCCTGGCGGAGGCCTCCCCTAGTCCCGCCCAGATCATGGCCGCCACCAGGCTCGCGAGCCAGGGCTTCCTGTAGGGGAACGGCCAGGCGGCCCGGCTGTCCAGCTAGTCCTGGCGCCCATCTCTGCGGCTTCCACGGCCCGACCCGGCGGCGGACCCTGCTTCTCTGGGGCCTCCAGAGACCTCGGATCCGCCCGGGCACCTGCCCTAGTCCTGCCCGGTGCCCCAGGACGGTCCCAAGCCACTCCCCCCCCAGGCGAGCACAGCGAAGGGTGCTCGGGATCGCCAAGCCAGTTCCTCTTGATGGCAGTATTGCTCCAGGAATGCCCACCTGCCCTTCCCCCAGGTCCACTCCCTCCGCCCTTTGCTGAGGAAAAAACGCCAACGGCGCTCCGCACATGGCGGATCAGCATCTCGGCCGCTTTGGGCCAGCCCTGGCCCACCTGCGGGACCCTGTCCTTGGCAGATGGGACTCGGCGGGATCCTTCTTACTAGCCTGCCTTCCTGACAAACCAGAAAGCGGTCCCCTTGGGCCGCCCTGGGGATGGACCCGACCTAACAGCATCGCTAACCATGCCGTTAGGATGGGAGGATGGTGGGACCCGCAGGGAAGAGGAGGAGACTGGGCACACAGTAGGTTCCAAGCCCCGGCCCGGCCCGGCCCCGCGGGACACATTTGCACTTGGGCATTCTCGCGGGTCACCGCAGGGCCAGCTTGACCGAGAGGTCAAAGGCCACTGGCGTCCCACTGACCCCTGGGGGTTTGGCCTCAAACTTCAGGTGAACCTACAATTCCGGAATAGCGGGACCGGGTCCCGGGCCCTTCTCACGTGGCAGCACCGGCAAGGGGCTGGGGGAAGAGCCCACGCCAGCCTACGCCAGACAGGAGGGGAGCCAGTGGCCACCCCAAACACACCCGTCCTCCTCACACCTGGCCTACGTCCAACTCTCCACGGCTCTCCCCAGAAGGCTTCACGTAGAAGACACACAGAGGCGTGCCTGCCGTCCAGGACTCGTGTGTGCCGTGGGGGAGCGGTAGGCGGCCCAGCCACAAGTGTTCCCATCTTCCTGCCCCAACAAAATCTGTGACGGGAACCCTATGTTGATCTCATCGGGCAGCCAAGCCGTGGGCAGCGGCCTAACGTCTGCTGGGGGAGCACAGTCACACTGAATGCTATTCTCAAGACAGACAAAACAGTGGCAACGCACTATGCCAAGCTGCTACCTCCCAGGCCCTTGCCGGACTCTTTCACCCCCCTGGACTTTCCGCTGACGTTTTCCACAACGTAGTTGCTTCTCTCTGTCTCTCTGTCTCTCTCAATCTCATAATTTCCCTCTCTCTCGGGCCACGTTCCTCCCAACGCTCTCTCGTCCACTTCTACTGGGGCCCACTTCCTCTCCTGCTCTCTCTGTCTCAACGTGATTGACTTTCTTCTACTGCCCGGGACTTCCTGCCCACGTGTGCCTTTAAAACGGTAAGCGCCGCAACTCAACGTGTGAGACATCGTGCGAGATATCCTGCAGTTAGGCCGAGAGGCGGCAAGACAAACGCTCAAGAACTCAAGTACCCGGACACGCCCTCCGCTTCTAGCACCACCAGCAACACCACCCCAGGGGCATGCTTTCGAGGTCCCCCAAGCCAAGTTGAGGCAAGTCCCAGTTGAATGTCATCCCGTTCCTCTTGGACACGGCGGACCGCGCTCACCCTTAAAGGTGGGTTGAGGTGGAAGGTGAATGTCCCTTTGCGTGGCAGTGTCTCTGCACACGGGCGAGGAGGGGCACACGTATCCGCCTGGCTGGCTCTCTAGCTGGATTCAGGTGGAACGGAGGACCATGAACCCTCTGGACCTGTTCTGCTTTGGTCCTGTGCTTTTAAGGTTTCGGGCCTAAGAGGCCCGTCAACGCCTTCTGCCTTCTTTCAGTTGATTTAAAAAAAAAAAAAAAAAAAAAAAAAAGACACACACACACACACACACACAAAAACAGGACATTCCACCTGCCACCTCCAGAGGGTCCTCTAGGTTCCTTCTCCACCCCTGAATTGAGCGAAGCGGTGCCGAACTCCACCCTTTGGGCACGAGCCCCTGTGCACTTGGGAGACTCCTGAACACCCTCGGAGAAGCCAGAAAGCCCCGGGAGACGGCCCCGTCTGCTGCTGCACCAGATCGGGTCTTGCAAAGGATGCATCCTCCGAGCCTCCTTCCTGCACGTCCCGTGGGGCCTGCCCCGATGCCACCTGAGGGACCCACCGGAGGAGAGGCACGGGGATGCTGCCTGAGCAGCAGACCCTTCTGGCGCGGAGCAGGCTGTCCCCAGGCAGAGTCCGACGGGTCCTTCCTTCTGGGTGCTCTCGGCTGCCCGGACTCCAGCAGGCCTGGGAAGGCCCCGGTCCCCCTTAGCTGATGCCCAGAGAGTCTCCGTTTCTCGAGCTTTGCCACCGAACTCATCGGTCGGTGCGCCTCTGACCGCAGGGCAAGGGCCTGCGCACCCCCAGAGACAACCGGGGGCCCCGGAAGGCCCCCAGGCAGAAATGAGCACCACGGGGAATGGCCCTCCTCCAAGACAACCTCGGGGACATGGACAAGGCAAGACAGGGTCGCAAGTCTCAACAAGGCGGGTGCGCGGTGTCTGAGGGTGGCCTGGCCTTGCGTGCACCTCGTCAAGAACCGTCTGGGTACGGGCCCCGCGGGATGCCCCGCGGCCCACCTTCCTCCCTAGGACGCAAGGAGGAAGGCCCCGGCGCCGGCCAGCACCGGCGGGCACCGGCGCCAATGGCCACGGAACTCAGCTCTGGGAGTTGGCCCCCCTCACTGGCGTGCAGTGTGGCCCACGGAGCCTCCCCGGCCGAGGACCCGGCTCGGCCGTCACCCCGGTTGCCCCCACGGGAAGGGGCACCAGGCACACTGCCCAAGGCCCCGAGCCCAGGCTCCCTGGCGGAGGCCTCCCCTAGTCCCGCCCAGATCATGGCCGCCACCAGGCTCGCGAGCCAGGGCTTCCTGTAGGGGAACGGCCAGGCGGCCCGGCTGTCCAGCTAGTCCTGGCGCCCATCTCTGCGGCTTCCACGGCCCGACCCGGCGGCGGACCCTGCTTCTCTGGGGCCTCCAGAGACCTCGGATCCGCCCGGGCACCTGCCCTAGTCCTGCCCGGTGCCCCAGGACGGTCCCAAGCCACTCCCCCCCCAGGCGAGCGCAGCGAAGGGTGCTCGGGATCGCCAAGCCAGTTCCTCTTGATGGCAGTATTGCTCCACGAATGCCCACCTGCCCTTCCCCCAGGTCCACTCCCTCCGCCCTTTGCTGAGGAAAAAACGCCAACGGCGCTCCGCACATGGCGGATCAGCATCTCGGCCGCTTTGGGCCAGCCCTGGCCCACCTGCGGGACCCTGTCCTTGGCAGATGGGACTCGGCGGGATCCTTCTTACTAGCCTGCCTTCCTGACAAACCAGAAAGCGGTCCCCTTGGGCCGCCCTGGGGATGGACCCGACCTAACAGCATCGCTAACCATGCCGTTAGGATGGGAGGATGGTGGGACCCGCAGGGAAGAGGAGGAGACTGGGCACACAGTAGGTTCCAAGCCCCGGCCCGGCCCGGCCCCGCGGGACACATTTGCACTTGGGCATTCTCGCGGGTCACCGCAGGGCCAGCTTGACCGAGAGGTCAAAGGCCACTGGCGTCCCACTGACCCCTGGGGGTTTGGCCTCAAACTTCAGGTGAACCTACAATTCCGGAATAGCGGGACCTGGTCCCGGGCCCTTCTCACGTGGCAGCACCGGCAAGGGGCTGGGGGAAGAGCCCACGCCAGCCTACGCCAGACAGGAGGGGAGCCAGTGGCCACCCCAAACACACCCGTCCTCCTCACACCTGGCCTACGTCCAACTCTCCACGGCTCTCCCCAGAAGGCTTCACGTAGAAGACACACAGAGGCGTGCCTGCCGTCCAGGACTCGTGTGTGCCGTGGGGGAGCGGTAGGCGGCCCAGCCACAAGTGTTCCCATCTTCCTGCCCCAACAAAATCTGTGACGGGAACCCTATGTTGATCTCATCGGGCAGCCAAGCCGTGGGCAGCGGCCTAACGTCTGCTGGGGGAGCACAGTCACACTGAATGCTATTCTCAAGACAGACAAAACAGTGGCAACGCACTATGCCAAGCTGCTACCTCCCAGGCCCTTGCCGGACTCTTTCACCCCCCTGGACTTTCCGCTGACGTTTTCCACAACGTAGTTGCTTCTCTCTGTCTCTCTGTCTCTCTCAATCTCATAATTTCCCTCTCTCTCGGGCCACGTTCCTCCCAACGCTCTCTCGTCCACTTCTACTGGGGCCCACTTCCTCTCCTGCTCTCTCTGTCTCAACGTGATTGACTTTCTTCTACTGCCCGGGACTTCCTGCCCACGTGTGCCTTTAAAACGGTAAGCGCCGCAACTCAACGTGTGAGACATCGTGCGAGATATCGTGCAGTTAGGCCGAGAGGCGGCAAGACAAACGCTCAAGAACTCAAGTACCCGGACACGCCCTCCGCTTCTAGCACCACCAGCAACACCACCCCAGGGGCATGCTTTCGAGGTCCCCCAAGCCAAGTTGAGGCAAGTCCCAGTTGAATGTCATCCCGTTCCTCTTGGACACGGCGGACCGCGCTCACCCTTAAAGGTGGGTTGAGGTGGAAGGTGAATGTCCCTTTGCGTGGCAGTGTCTCTGCACACGGGCGAGGAGGGGCACGCGTATCCGCCTGGCTGGCTCTCTAGCTGGATTCAGGTGGAACGGAGGACCATGAACCCTCTGGACCTGTTCTGCTTTGGTCCTGTGCTTTTAAGGTTTCGGGCCTAAGAGGCCCGTCAACGCCTTCTGCCTTCTTTCAGTTGATTTTAAAAAAAAAAAAAAAAAAAAAAAAGACACACACACACACACACACACAAAAACAGGACATTCCACCTGCCACCTCCAGAGGGTCCTCTAGGTTCCTTCTCCACCCCTGAATTGAGCGAAGCGGTGCCGAACTCCACCCTTTGGGCACGAGCCCCTGTGCACTTGGGAGACTCCTGAACACCCTCGGAGAAGCCAGAAAGCCCCGGGAGACGGCCCCGTCTGCTGCTGCACCAGATCGGGTCTTGCAAAGGATGCATCCTCCGAGCCTCCTTCCTGCACGTCCCGTGGGGCCTGCCCCGATGCCACCTGAGGGACCCACCGGAGGAGAGGCACGGGGATGCTGCCTGAGCAGCAGACCCTTCTGGCGCGGAGCAGGCTGTCCCCAGGCAGAGTCCGACGGGTCCTTCCTTCTGGGTGCTCTCGGCTGCCCGGACTCCAGCAGGCCTGGGAAGGCCCCGGTCCCCCTTAGCTGATGCCCAGAGAGTCTCCGTTTCTCGAGCTTTGCCACCGAACTCATCGGTCGGTGCGCCTCTGACCGCAGGGCAAGGGCCTGCGCACCCCCAGAGACAACCGGGGGCCCCGGAAGGCCCCCAGGCAGAAATGAGCACCACGGGGAATGGCCCTCCTCCAAGACAACCTCGGGGACATGGACAAGGCAAGACAGGGTCGCAAGTCTCAACAAGGCGGGTGCGCGGTGTCTGAGGGTGGCCTGGCCTTGCGTGCACCTCGTCAAGAACCGTCTGGGTACGGGCCCCGCGGGATGCCCCGCGGCCCACCTTCCTCCCTAGGACGCAAGGAGGAAGGCCCCGGCGCCGGCCAGCACCGGCGGGCACCGGCGCCAATGGCCACGGAACTCAGCTCTGGGAGTTGGCCCCCCTCACTGGCGTGCAGTGTGGCCCACGGAGCCTCCCCGGCCGAGGACCCGGCTCGGCCGTCACCCCGGTTGCCCCCACGGGAAGGGGCACCAGGCACACTGCCCAAGGCCCCGAGCCCAGGCTCCCTGGCGGAGGCCTCCCCTAGTCCCGCCCAGATCATGGCCGCCACCAGGCTCGCGAGCCATGGCTTCCTGTAGGGGAACGGCCAGGCGGCCCGGCTGTCCAGCTAGTCCTGGCGCCCATCTCTGCGGCTTCCACGGCCCGACCCGGCGGCGGACCCTGCTTCTCTGGGGCCTCCAGAGACCTCGGATCCGCCCGGGCACCTGCCCTAGTCCTGCCCGGTGCCCCAGGACGGTCCCAAGCCACTCCCCCCCCAGGCGAGCGCAGCGAAGGGTGCTCGGGATCGCCAAGCCAGTTCCTCTTGATGGCAGTATTGCTCCACGAATGCCCACCTGCCCTTCCCCCAGGTCCACTCCCTCCGCCCTTTGCTGAGGAAAAAACGCCAACGGCGCTCCGCACATGGCGGATCAGCATCTCGGCCGCTTTGGGCCAGCCCTGGCCCACCTGCGGGACCCTGTCCTTGGCAGATGGGACTCGGCGGGATCCTTCTTACTAGCCTGCCTTCCTGACAAACCAGAAAGCGGTCCCCTTGGGCCGCCCTGGGGATGGACCCGACCTAACAGCATCGCTAACCATGCCGTTAGGATGGGAGGATGGTGGGACCCGCAGGGAAGAGGAGGAGACTGGGCACACAGTAGGTTCCAAGCCCCGGCCCGGCCCGGCCCCGCGGGACACATTTGCACTTGGGCATTCTCGCGGGTCACCGCAGGGCCAGCTTGACCGAGAGGTCAAAGGCCACTGGCGTCCCACTGACCCCTGGGGGTTTGGCCTCAAACTTCAGGTGAACCTACAATTCCGGAATAGCGGGACCGGGTCCCGGGCCCTTCTCACGTGGCAGCACCGGCAAGGGGCTGGGGGAAGAGCCCACGCCAGCCTACGCCAGACAGGAGGGGAGCCAGTGGCCACCCCAAACACACCCGTCCTCCTCACACCTGGCCTACGTCCAACTCTCCACGGCTCTCCCCAGAAGGCTTCACGTAGAAGACACACAGAGGCGTGCCTGCCGTCCAGGACTCGTGTGTGCCGTGGGGGAGCGGTAGGCGGCCCAGCCACAAGTGTTCCCATCTTCCTGCCCCAACAAAATCTGTGACGGGAACCCTATGTTGATCTCATCGGGCAGCCAAGCCGTGGGCAGCGGCCTAACGTCTGCTGGGGGAGCACAGTCACACTGAATGCTATTCTCAAGACAGACAAAACAGTGGCAACGCACTATGCCAAGCTGCTACCTCCCAGGCCCTTGCCGGACTCTTTCACCCCCCTGGACTTTCCGCTGACGTTTTCCACAACGTAGTTGCTTCTCTCTGTCTCTCTGTCTCTCTGAATCTCATAATTTCCCTCTCTCTCGGGCCACGTTCCTCCCAACGCTCTCTCGTCCACTTCTACTGGGGCCCACTTCCTCTCCTGCTCTCTCTGTCTCAACGTGATTGACTTTCTTCTACTGCCCGGGACTTCCTGCCCACGTGTGCCTTTAAAACGGTAAGCGCCGCAACTCAACGTGTGAGACATCGTGCGAGATATCGTGCAGTTAGGCCGAGAGGCGGCAAGACAAACGCTCAAGAACTCAAGTACCCGGACACGCCCTCCGCTTCTAGCACCACCAGCAACACCACCCCAGGGGCATGCTTTCGAGGTCCCCCAAGCCAAGTTGAGGCAAGTCCCAGTTGAATGTCATCCCGTTCCTCTTGGACACGGCGGACCGCGCTCACCCTTAAAGGTGGGTTGAGGTGGAAGGTGAATGTCCCTTTGCGTGGCAGTGTCTCTGCACACGGGCGAGGAGGGGCACGCGTATCCGCCTGGCTGGCTCTCTAGCTGGATTCAGGTGGAACGGAGGACCATGAACCCTCTGGACCTGTTCTGCTTTGGTCCTGTGCTTTTAAGGTTTCGGGCCTAAGAGGCCCGTCAACGCCTTCTGCCTTCTTTCAGTTGATTTAAAAAAAAAAAAAAAAACACACACACACACACACACACACACACACACACACACACACACACACACACACACAAAAACAGGACATTCCACCTGCCACCTCCAGAGGGTCCTCTAGGTTCCTTCTCCACCCCTGAATTGAGCGAAGCGGTGCCGAACTCCACCCTTTGGGCACGAGCCCCTGTGCACTTGGGAGACTCCTGAACACCCTCGGAGAAGCCAGAAAGCCCCGGGAGACGGCCCCGTCTGCTGCTGCACCAGATCGGGTCTTGCAAAGGATGCATCCTCCGAGCCTCCTTCCTGCACGTCCCGTGGGGCCTGCCCCGATGCCACCTGAGGGACCCACCGGAGGAGAGGCACGGGGATGCTGCCTGAGCAGCAGACCCTTCTGGCGCGGAGCAGGCTGTCCCCAGGCAGAGTCCGACGGGTCCTTCCTTCTGGGTGCTCTCGGCTGCCCGGACTCCAGCAGGCCTGGGAAGGCCCCGGTCCCCCTTAGCTGATGCCCAGAGAGTCTCCGTTTCTCGAGCTTTGCCACCGAACTCATCGGTCGGTGCGCCTCTGACCGCAGGGCAAGGGCCTGCGCACCCCCAGAGACAACCGGGGGCCCCGGAAGGCCCCCAGGCAGAAATGAGCACCACGGGGAATGGCCCTCCTCCAAGACAACCTCGGGGACATGGACAAGGCAAGACAGGGTCGCAAGTCTCAACAAGGCGGGTGCGCGGTGTCTGAGGGTGGCCTGGCCTTGCGTGCACCTCGTCAAGAACCGTCTGGGTACGGGCCCCGCGGGATGCCCCGCGGCCCACCTTCCTCCCTAGGACGCAAGGAGGAAGGCCCCGGCGCCGGCCAGCACCGGCGGGCACCGGCGCCAATGGCCACGGAACTCAGCTCTGGGAGTTGGCCCCCCTCACTGGCGTGCAGTGTGGCCCACGGAGCCTCCCCGGCCGAGGACCCGGCTCGGCCGTCACCCCGGTTGCCCCCACGGGAAGGGGCACCAGGCACACTGCCCAAGGCCCCGAGCCCAGGCTCCCTGGCGGAGGCCTCCCCTAGTCCCGCCCAGATCATGGCCGCCACCAGGCTCGCGAGCCATGGCTTCCTGTAGGGGAACGGCCAGGCGGCCCGGCTGTCCAGCTAGTCCTGGCGCCCATCTCTGCGGCTTCCACGGCCCGACCCGGCGGCGGACCCTGCTTCTCTGGGGCCTCCAGAGACCTCGGATCCGCCCGGGCACCTGCCCTAGTCCTGCCCGGTGCCCCAGGACGGTCCCAAGCCACTCCCCCCCCAGGCGAGCGCAGCGAAGGGTGCTCGGGATCGCCAAGCCAGTTCCTCTTGATGGCAGTATTGCTCCACGAATGCCCACCTGCCCTTCCCCCAGGTCCACTCTCTCCGCCCTTTGCTGAGGAAAAAACGCCAACGGCGCTCCGCACATGGCGGATCAGCATCTCGGCCGCTTTGGGCCAGCCCTGGCCCACCTGCGGGACCCTGTCCTTGGCAGATGGGACTCGGCGGGATCCTTCTTACTAGCCTGCCTTCCTGACAAACCAGAAAGCGGTCCCCTTGGGCCGCCCTGGGGATGGACCCGACCTAACAGCATCGCTAACCATGCCGTTAGGATGGGAGGATGGTGGGACCCGCAGGGAAGAGGAGGAGACTGGGCACACAGTAGGTTCCAAGCCCCGGCCCGGCCCGGCCCCGCGGGACACATTTGCACTTGGGCATTCTCGCGGGTCACCGCAGGGCCAGCTTGACCGAGAGGTCAAAGGCCACTGGCGTCCCACTGACCCCTGGGGGTTTGGCCTCAAACTTCAGGTGAACCTACAATTCCGGAATAGCGGGACCGGGTCCCGGGCCCTTCTCACGTGGCAGCACCGGCAAGGGGCTGGGGGAAGAGCCCACGCCAGCCTACGCCAGACAGGAGGGGAGCCAGTGGCCACCCCAAACACACCCGTCCTCCTCACACCTGGCCTACGTCCAACTCTCCACGGCTCTCCCCAGAAGGCTTCACGTAGAAGACACACAGAGGCGTGCCTGCCGTCCAGGACTCGTGTGTGCCGTGGGGGAGCGGTAGGCGGCCCAGCCACAAGTGTTCCCATCTTCCTGCCCCAACAAAATCTGTGACGGGAACCCTATGTTGATCTCATCGGGCAGCCAAGCCGTGGGCAGCGGCCTAACGTCTGCTGGGGGAGCACAGTCACACTGAATGCTATTCTCAAGACAGACAAAACAGTGGCAACGCACTATGCCAAGCTGCTACCTCCCAGGCCCTTGCCGGACTCTTTCACCCCCCTGGACTTTCCGCTGACGTTTTCCACAACGTAGTTGCTTCTCTCTGTCTCTCTGTCTCTCTCAATCTCATAATTTCCCTCTCTCTCGGGCCACGTTCCTCCCAACGCTCTCTCGTCCACTTCTACTGGGGCCCACTTCCTCTCCTGCTCTCTCTGTCTCAACGTGATTGACTTTCTTCTACTGCCCGGGACTTCCTGCCCACGTGTGCCTTTAAAACGGTAAGCGCCGCAACTCAACGTGTGAGACATCGTGCGAGATATCGTGCAGTTAGGCCGAGAGGCGGCAAGACAAACGCTCAAGAACTCAAGTACCCGGACACGCCCTCCGCTTCTAGCACCACCAGCAACACCACCCCAGGGGCATGCTTTCGAGGTCCCCCAAGCCAAGTTGAGGCAAGTCCCAGTTGAATGTCATCCCGTTCCTCTTGGACACGGCGGACCGCGCTCACCCTTAAAGGTGGGTTGAGGTGGAAGGTGAATGTCCCTTTGCGTGGCAGTGTCTCTGCACACGGGCGAGGAGGGGCACGCGTATCCGCCTGGCTGGCTCTCTAGCTGGATTCAGGTGGAACGGAGGACCATGAACCCTCTGGACCTGTTCTGCTTTGGTCCTGTGCTTTTAAGGTTTCGGGCCTAAGAGGCCCGTCAACGCCTTCTGCCTTCTTTCAGTTGATTTAAAAAAAAAAAAAAAAAAAAAAAAAGACACACACACACACACACACACACACACACACACAAAAACAGGACATTCCACCTGCCACCTCCAGAGGGTCCTCTAGGTTCCTTCTCCACCCCTGAATTGAGCGAAGCGGTGCCGAACTCCACCCTTTGGGCACGAGCCCCTGTGCACTTGGGAGACTCCTGAACACCCTCGGAGAAGCCAGAAAGCCCCGGGAGACGGCCCCGTCTGCTGCTGCACCAGATCGGGTCTTGCAAAGGATGCATCCTCCGAGCCTCCTTCCTGCACGTCCCGTGGGGCCTGCCCCGATGCCACCTGAGGGACCCACCGGAGGAGAGGCACGGGGATGCTGCCTGAGCAGCAGACCCTTCTGGCGCGGAGCAGGCTGTCCCCAGGCAGAGTCCGACGGGTCCTTCCTTCTGGGTGCTCTCGGCTGCCCGGACTCCAGCAGGCCTGGGAAGGCCCCGGTCCCCCTTAGCTGATGCCCAGAGAGTCTCCGTTTCTCGAGCTTTGCCACCGAACTCATCGGTCGGTGCGCCTCTGACCGCAGGGCAAGGGCCTGCGCACCCCCAGAGACAACCGGGGGCCCCGGAAGGCCCCCAGGCAGAAATGAGCACCACGGGGAATGGCCCTCCTCCAAGACAACCTCGGGGACATGGACAAGGCAAGACAGGGTCGCAAGTCTCAACAAGGCGGGTGCGCGGTGTCTGAGGGTGGCCTGGCCTTGCGTGCACCTCGTCAAGAACCGTCTGGGTACGGGCCCCGCGGGATGCCCCGCGGCCCACCTTCCTCCCTAGGACGCAAGGAGGAAGGCCCCGGCGCCGGCCAGCACCGGCGGGCACCGGCGCCAATGGCCACGGAACTCAGCTCTGGGAGTTGGCCCCCCTCACTGGCGTGCAGTGTGGCCCACGGAGCCTCCCCGGCCGAGGACCCGGCTCGGCCGTCACCCCGGTTGCCCCCACGGGAAGGGGCACCAGGCACACTGCCCAAGGCCCCGAGCCCAGGCTCCCTGGCGGAGGCCTCCCCTAGTCCCGCCCAGATCATGGCCGCCACCAGGCTCGCGAGCCATGGCTTCCTGTAGGGGAACGGCCAGGCGGCCCGGCTGTCCAGCTAGTCCTGGCGCCCATCTCTGCGGCTTCCACGGCCCGACCCGGCGGCGGACCCTGCTTCTCTGGGGCCTCCAGAGACCTCGGATCCGCCCGGGCACCTGCCCTAGTCCTGCCCGGTGCCCCAGGACGGTCCCAAGCCACTCCCCCCCCCAGGCGAGCGCAGCGAAGGGTGCTCGGGATCGCCAAGCCAGTTCCTCTTGATGGCAGTATTGCTCCACGAATGCCCACCTGCCCTTCCCCCAGGTCCACTCCCTCCGCCCTTTGCTGAGGAAAAAACGCCAACGGCGCTCCGCACATGGCGGATCAGCATCTCGGCCGCTTTGGGCCAGCCCTGGCCCACCTGCGGGACCCTGTCCTTGGCAGATGGGACTCGGCGGGATCCTTCTTACTAGCCTGCCTTCCTGACAAACCAGAAAGCGGTCCCCTTGGGCCGCCCTGGGGATGGACCCGACCTAACAGCATCGCTAACCATGCCGTTAGGATGGGAGGATGGTGGGACCCGCAGGGAAGAGGAGGAGACTGGGCACACAGTAGGTTCCAAGCCCCGGCCCGGCCCGGCCCCGCGGGACACATTTGCACTTGGGCATTCTCGCGGGTCACCGCAGGGCCAGCTTGACCGAGAGGTCAAAGGCCACTGGCGTCCCACTGACCCCTGGGGGTTTGGCCTCAAACTTCAGGTGAACCTACAATTCCGGAATAGCGGGACCGGGTCCCGGGCCCTTCTCACGTGGCAGCACCGGCAAGGGGCTGGGGGAAGAGCCCACGCCAGCCTACGCCAGACAGGAGGGGAGCCAGTGGCCACCCCAAACACACCCGTCCTCCTCACACCTGGCCTACGTCCAACTCTCCACGGCTCTCCCCAGAAGGCTTCACGTAGAAGACACACAGAGGCGTGCCTGCCGTCCAGGACTCGTGTGTGCCGTGGGGGAGCGGTAGGCGGCCCAGCCACAAGTGTTCCCATCTTCCTGCCCCAACAAAATCTGTGACGGGAACCCTATGTTGATCTCATCGGGCAGCCAAGCCGTGGGCAGCGGCCTAACGTCTGCTGGGGGAGCACAGTCACACTGAATGCTATTCTCAAGACAGACAAAACAGTGGCAACGCACTATGCCAAGCTGCTACCTCCCAGGCCCTTGCCGGACTCTTTCACCCCCCTGGACTTTCCGCTGACGTTTTCCACAACGTAGTTGCTTCTCTCTGTCTCTCTGTCTCTCTCAATCTCATAATTTCCCTCTCTCTCGGGCCACGTTCCTCCCAACGCTCTCTCGTCCACTTCTACTGGGGCCCACTTCCTCTCCTGCTCTCTCTGTCTCAACGTGATTGACTTTCTTCTACTGCCCGGGACTTCCTGCCCACGTGTGCCTTTAAAACGGTAAGCGCCGCAACTCAACGTGTGAGACATCGTGCGAGATATCGTGCAGTTAGGCCGAGAGGCGGCAAGACAAACGCTCAAGAACTCAAGTACCCGGACACGCCCTCCGCTTCTAGCACCACCAGCAACACCACCCCAGGGGCATGCTTTCGAGGTCCCCCAAGCCAAGTTGAGGCAAGTCCCAGTTGAATGTCATCCCGTTCCTCTTGGACACGGCGGACCGCGCTCACCCTTAAAGGTGGGTTGAGGTGGAAGGTGAATGTCCCTTTGCGTGGCAGTGTCTCTGCACACGGGCGAGGAGGGGCACGCGTATCCGCCTGGCTGGCTCTCTAGCTGGATTCAGGTGGAACGGAGGACCATGAACCCTCTGGACCTGTTCTGCTTTGGTCCTGTGCTTTTAAGGTTTCGGGCCTAAGAGGCCCGTCAACGCCTTCTGCCTTCTTTCAGTTGATTAAAAAAAAAAAAAAAAAAAAAAAAAAACACACACACACACACACACACACACACACACACACACACAAAAACAGGACATTCCACCTGCCACCTCCAGAGGGTCCTCTAGGTTCCTTCTCCACCCCTGAATTGAGCGAAGCGGTGCCGAACTCCACCCTTTGGGCACGAGCCCCTGTGCACTTGGGAGACTCCTGAACACCCTCGGAGAAGCCAGAAAGCCCCGGGAGACGGCCCCGTCTGCTGCTGCACCAGATCGGGTCTTGCAAAGGATGCATCCTCCGAGCCTCCTTCCTGCACGTCCCGTGGGGCCTGCCCCGATGCCACCTGAGGGACCCACCGGAGGAGAGGCACGGGGATGCTGCCTGAGCAGCAGACCCTTCTGGCGCGGAGCAGGCTGTCCCCAGGCAGAGTCCGACGGGTCCTTCCTTCTGGGTGCTCTCGGCTGCCCGGACTCCAGCAGGCCTGGGAAGGCCCCGGTCCCCCTTAGCTGATGCCCAGAGAGTCTCCGTTTCTCGAGCTTTGCCACCGAACTCATCGGTCGGTGCGCCTCTGACCGCAGGGCAAGGGCCTGCGCACCCCCAGAGACAACCGGGGGCCCCGGAAGGCCCCCAGGCAGAAATGAGCACCACGGGGAATGGCCCTCCTCCAAGACAACCTCGGGGACATGGACAAGGCAAGACAGGGTCGCAAGTCTCAACAAGGCGGGTGCGCGGTGTCTGAGGGTGGCCTGGCCTTGCGTGCACCTCGTCAAGAACCGTCTGGGTACGGGCCCCGCGGGATGCCCCGCGGCCCACCTTCCTCCCTAGGACGCAAGGAGGAAGGCCCCGGCGCCGGCCAGCACCGGCGGGCACCGGCGCCAATGGCCACGGAACTCAGCTCTGGGAGTTGGCCCCCCTCACTGGCGTGCAGTGTGGCCCACGGAGCCTCCCCGGCCGAGGACCCGGCTCGGCCGTCACCCCGGTTGCCCCCACGGGAAGGGGCACCAGGCACACTGCCCAAGGCCCCGAGCCCAGGCTCCCTGGCGGAGGCCTCCCCTAGTCCCGCCCAGATCATGGCCGCCACCAGGCTCCCGAGCCATGGCTTCCTGTAGGGGAACGGCCAGGCGGCCCGGCTGTCCAGCTAGTCCTGGCGCCCATCTCTGCGGCTTCCACGGCCCGACCCGGCGGCGGACCCTGCTTCTCTGGGGCCTCCAGAGACCTCGGATCCGCCCGGGCACCTGCCCTAGTCCTGCCCGGTGCCCCAGGACGGTCCCAAGCCACTCCCCCCCCCAGGCGAGCGCAGCGAAGGGTGCTCGGGATCGCCAAGCCAGTTCCTCTTGATGGCAGTATTGCTCCACGAATGCCCACCTGCCCTTCCCCCAGGTCCACTCCCTCCGCCCTTTGCTGAGGAAAAAACGCCAACGGCGCTCCGCACATGGCGGATCAGCATCTCGGCCGCTTTGGGCCAGCCCTGGCCCACCTGCGGGACCCTGTCCTTGGCAGATGGGACTCGGCGGGATCCTTCTTACTAGCCTGCCTTCCTGACAAACCAGAAAGCGGTCCCCTTGGGCCGCCCTGGGGATGGACCCGACCTAACAGCATCGCTAACCATGCCGTTAGGATGGGAGGATGGTGGGACCCGCAGGGAAGAGGAGGAGACTGGGCACACAGTAGGTTCCAAGCCCCGGCCCGGCCCGGCCCCGCGGGACACATTTGCACTTGGGCATTCTCGCGGGTCACCGCAGGGCCAGCTTGACCGAGAGGTCAAAGGCCACTGGCGTCCCACTGACCCCTGGGGGTTTGGCCTCAAACTTCAGGTGAACCTACAATTCCGGAATAGCGGGACCGGGTCCCGGGCCCTTCTCACGTGGCAGCACCGGCAAGGGGCTGGGGGAAGAGCCCACGCCAGCCTACGCCAGACAGGAGGGGAGCCAGTGGCCACCCCAAACACACCCGTCCTCCTCACACCTGGCCTACGTCCAACTCTCCACGGCTCTCCCCAGAAGGCTTCACGTAGAAGACACACAGAGGCGTGCCTGCCGTCCAGGACTCGTGTGTGCCGTGGGGGAGCGGTAGGCGGCCCAGCCACAAGTGTTCCCATCTTCCTGCCCCAACAAAATCTGTGACGGGAACCCTATGTTGATCTCATCGGGCAGCCAAGCCGTGGGCAGCGGCCTAACGTCTGCTGGGGGAGCACAGTCACACTGAATGCTATTCTCAAGACAGACAAAACAGTGGCAACGCACTATGCCAAGCTGCTACCTCCCAGGCCCTTGCCGGACTCTTTCACCCCCCTGGACTTTCCGCTGACGTTTTCCACAACGTAGTTGCTTCTCTCTGTCTCTCTGTCTCTCTCAATCTCATAATTTCCCTCTCTCTCGGGCCACGTTCCTCCCAACGCTCTCTCGTCCACTTCTACTGGGGCCCACTTCCTCTCCTGCTCTCTCTGTCTCAACGTGATTGACTTTCTTCTACTGCCCGGGACTTCCTGCCCACGTGTGCCTTTAAAACGGTAAGCGCCGCAACTCAACGTGTGAGACATCGTGCGAGATATCGTGCAGTTAGGCCGAGAGGCGGCAAGACAAACGCTCAAGAACTCAAGTACCCGGACACGCCCTCCGCTTCTAGCACCACCAGCAACACCACCCCAGGGGCATGCTTTCGAGGTCCCCCAAGCCAAGTTGAGGCAAGTCCCAGTTGAATGTCATCCCGTTCCTCTTGGACACGGCGGACCGCGCTCACCCTTAAAGGTGGGTTGAGGTGGAAGGTGAATGTCCCTTTGCGTGGCAGTGTCTCTGCACACGGGCGAGGAGGGGCACGCGTATCCGCCTGGCTGGCTCTCTAGCTGGATTCAGGTGGAACGGAGGACCATGAACCCTCTGGACCTGTTCTGCTTTGGTCCTGTGCTTTTAAGGTTTCGGGCCTAAGAGGCCCGTCAACGCCTTCTGCCTTCTTTCAGTTGATTTAAAAAAAAAAAAAAAAAAAAAAAAAGACACACACACACACACACACACACACACACAAAAACAGGACATTCCACCTGCCACCTCCAGAGGGTCCTCTAGGTTCCTTCTCCACCCCTGAATTGAGCGAAGCGGTGCCGAACTCCACCCTTTGGGCACGAGCCCCTGTGCACTTGGGAGACTCCTGAACACCCTCGGAGAAGCCAGAAAGCCCCGGGAGACGGCCCCGTCTGCTGCTGCACCAGATCGGGTCTTGCAAAGGATGCATCCTCCGAGCCTCCTTCCTGCACGTCCCGTGGGGCCTGCCCCGATGCCACCTGAGGGACCCACCGGAGGAGAGGCACGGGGATGCTGCCTGAGCAGCAGACCCTTCTGGCGCGGAGCAGGCTGTCCCCAGGCAGAGTCCGACGGGTCCTTCCTTCTGGGTGCTCTCGGCTGCCCGGACTCCAGCAGGCCTGGGAAGGCCCCGGTCCCCCTTAGCTGATGCCCAGAGAGTCTCCGTTTCTCGAGCTTTGCCACCGAACTCATCGGTCGGTGCGCCTCTGACCGCAGGGCAAGGGCCTGCGCACCCCCAGAGACAACCGGGGGCCCCGGAAGGCCCCCAGGCAGAAATGAGCACCACGGGGAATGGCCCTCCTCCAAGACAACCTCGGGGGACATGGACAAGGCAAGACAGGGTCGCAAGTCTCAACAAGGCGGGTGCGCGGTGTCTGAGGGTGGCCTGGCCTTGCGTGCACCTCGTCAAGAACCGTCTGGGTACGGGCCCCGCGGGATGCCCCGCGGCCCACCTTCCTCCCTAGGACGCAAGGAGGAAGGCCCCGGCGCCGGCCAGCACCGGCGGGCACCGGCGCCAATGGCCACGGAACTCAGCTCTGGGAGTTGGCCCCCCTCACTGGCGTGCAGTGTGGCCCACGGAGCCTCCCCGGCCGAGGACCCGGCTCGGCCGTCACCCCGGTTGCCCCCACGGGAAGGGGCACCAGGCACACTGCCCAAGGCCCCGAGCCCAGGCTCCCTGGCGGAGGCCTCCCCTAGTCCCGCCCAGATCATGGCCGCCACCAGGCTCGCGAGCCATGGCTTCCTGTAGGGGAACGGCCAGGCGGCCCGGCTGTCCAGCTAGTCCTGGCGCCCATCTCTGCGGCTTCCACGGCCCGACCCGGCGGCGGACCCTGCTTCTCTGGGGCCTCCAGAGACCTCGGATCCGCCCGGGCACCTGCCCTAGTCCTGCCCGGTGCCCCAGGACGGTCCCAAGCCACTCCCCCCCCCAGGCGAGCGCAGCGAAGGGTGCTCGGGATCGCCAAGCCAGTTCCTCTTGATGGCAGTATTGCTCCACGAATGCCCACCTGCCCTTCCCCCAGGTCCACTCCCTCCGCCCTTTGCTGAGGAAAAAACGCCAACGGCGCTCCGCACATGGCGGATCAGCATCTCGGCCGCTTTGGGCCAGCCCTGGCCCACCTGCGGGACCCTGTCCTTGGCAGATGGGACTCGGCGGGATCCTTCTTACTAGCCTGCCTTCCTGACAAACCAGAAAGCGGTCCCCTTGGGCCGCCCTGGGGATGGACCCGACCTAACAGCATCGCTAACCATGCCGTTAGGATGGGAGGATGGTGGGACCCGCAGGGAAGAGGAGGAGACTGGGCACACAGTAGGTTCCAAGCCCCGGCCCGGCCCGGCCCCGCGGGACACATTTGCACTTGGGCATTCTCGCGGGTCACCGCAGGGCCAGCTTGACCGAGAGGTCAAAGGCCACTGGCGTCCCACTGACCCCTGGGGGTTTGGCCTCAAACTTCAGGTGAACCTACAATTCCGGAATAGCGGGACCGGGTCCCGGGCCCTTCTCACGTGGCAGCACCGGCAAGGGGCTGGGGGAAGAGCCCACGCCAGCCTACGCCAGACAGGAGGGGAGCCAGTGGCCACCCCAAACACACCCGTCCTCCTCACACCTGGCCTACGTCCAACTCTCCACGGCTCTCCCCAGAAGGCTTCACGTAGAAGACACACAGAGGCGTGCCTGCCGTCCAGGACTCGTGTGTGCCGTGGGGGAGCGGTAGGCGGCCCAGCCACAAGTGTTCCCATCTTCCTGCCCCAACAAAATCTGTGACGGGAACCCTATGTTGATCTCATCGGGCAGCCAAGCCGTGGGCAGCGGCCTAACGTCTGCTGGGGGAGCACAGTCACACTGAATGCTATTCTCAAGACAGACAAAACAGTGGCAACGCACTATGCCAAGCTGCTACCTCCCAGGCCCTTGCCGGACTCTTTCACCCCCCTGGACTTTCCGCTGACGTTTTCCACAACGTAGTTTCTTCTTTCTCTCTCTCTCCGTCTTTCTCTCTCTCTCTGTCTGTCTCTCTCTCTCCACATTCAGGTCCAACGCCCTCTCACCCACTTCTTCTGGGTTTGCTTCTTTTTCTGGTCTCCCTGTCTCAACATGATTGGGTTTCTTGGACTGTCTGGTTCTTCTTGCCCAGGTGTGCTTTTAAAGGGGACATGGATAAATAAGAACACATAACGTTCATCATGTTAAAAGAAAAATCAAAGTTGGAAAAGCTGTAAGGGGATTTGTGTTTTTACATGTCACCACAGAACTTATGTGAGTTATTTCATTGTGGAAATGAGGCCGGGGCCAGTGAGGCACTGCAATGCCAGAACTTTGGGAGGTCAAGGTAGGTGGATTGTTTGAGCTCAGCAGTTCTAGGCCAGTATGAGCAATATGGCGGAACCCCATCTCTACAAAAAATTGTAATATTAATAAAAGACCCAACCAAACAACCACCAGAAACTATCCCCGTGTGGTAGTGCGCACTTGTAATCACAGCTACTTGGGAGGATGTGTTTGGAGGATTGCTGGAGGCCAGAAAGTTGAGGCTGTAGTGAGTCTTGAAGGTGCCACAGCATTCCAGCCTGGGTGACAGAGGAAGACTCCGTATCAAGAAAGGAGGAAAGAATCAGAGAAGGAAAGAAAAGAAAGCCAAACTTTTGCCTCAGTATCAGTAACAAGAAACATGTGCACATACAAATACACACACACACTGAGCACTGTCCTCTAGAAATAACCAATGTAATTGTTTTCTTTACTTTTTGACTCTATCTACATAATTTGTCCAACTTCTATCGATATTTTGTATTATTACCACTATCTTCTATCATCTTTGATACCTTAAATTATTTCTTTATAATCTTTTTATTTCATTAATAATCACGGCCATTTCAAATCCTGTTTTACAGAACTGTAGAAAGACGAAAATGTGAAAGCCCTGAAATTTTTGTTGTTGTTGTTTGAGATGGAATCTCACTCTGTCACCAGGGCTGGAGTGCATTGGCAAGGTATCAGCTCGCTGCAACCTCCCCCTCCTGGGTTCAAGCGATTTTTCTGCCTCAGTATCCCGAGTAGCTGGGATTAGAGGCACCCGCCACTACACCCAGCTATTTTTTTGTATGTTTAGTAGAGACGCGGTTTCCCCATGTTGGCCAGGCTGGTCTCGAACTCCTGACCCTGTGATTCGCCCGTCTTGGCCTCCCAAAGTTCAGGGATTAAATGCGTGAGCCACCTCGCCCAGGCAAGTTCCTGAAAATTTTGAGGGCTTGTCCTTCCATGTTGTTAAGTGCATATATGGAAATAAAGTATATTGCCGTTTTTCTTTCTTTTTTTAAAAGAAGGGCTCTGGCTCTGATGCCCAAGATGGAGTGCAATGGAGCAATCCCAGCTCACTGCAGCCACAAAGTCGTGGGCACAAGCAATCCTCCCGCCTCAGCCTCCAGAGTAGCTGGAACTACAGGCCCACGGCATCATGCGTGGCTAATTATTGTGTAGAGACGGCGTTTCACCATGTTGGCCAGGCTGGACTCGAACTCCTGGCCTCAAGTGATTCTCCCGCCTTAGTCTTCCAAGATGCTGTTATTACAGGCGTGAGCCACTGCGCCCGGCCTGAAGCTGTATTTCTTTTTGGTCAAATATTAGTTGGAGGAAATGTTTCTTCTTCAGTTTTACATTACCGGGAGCCCAGCCCCTGTGGGCAGGGCAACCACGTGGTTTAACAACCACTCAGCCTAAACCGAACGAGAGCGTACACCTCCTCAGCCATGTAGACGGGGAGAACACGAGTGAGGCGAAGGAATCTGCTGGCGCACCCTTCTCCCTCTGCCCGCCCTGCCACAGGAGACGCTTCCAGGCTCCCGACGGGGAAGGCCAGAAAGGCTCTACTAGGAGGACCTCCCTACACTTGCCAGAACTAAAACTTAGGCAGCGGCAAAAACTCGGCGTCCAAAACGCTCCCTAAAGCCCTCCGATGTCCGCAGGACGCTGGAGCCAACTCGGCTGCAGCCACCATTGCGCAAGGTCGCGCGCCCGGCACAGGCTGTCCAGAAGCCGGAGGGCAGGCAAGGTCCTCCGCACCAGAAAGGCTGCCCATGGCACAAACCCTGATCTCGTGTCCTGTGTCAGGGAAAGAAAAGGCGAAGGAGACCTACCTGACTGAGGCCACGCGCCAGCGGGAAAGGCCCAGTCCTCTCTACGTCCCGCAGTCGCACCTCAGATACGGGTAGGATGCCCCCTCCCCATTCCTGGGAGGTGAGGGCTGAAAGAATCCGGGGAGGGGAAGGGAGAGGAATCCCGTCTTCCTAGAGCCGGCTCCGCCCAGGGTAGGAGTGGGGTGTCCTCAGCCTGCCCCTGGTGCAAGAAGGGGCGGAGAGAGGCAGCTTTGGGAAAGTTGGGTGGGAAACCTCTTGTCTTAGCTAATTGCTGAGGAGTACCTATTTGTCCCATTTGTTTCCTTTGAGTAAGGTCCTCGCTGGCAAGAGGGCAAAGGAGACTGATGTATGGAGAAAACGAAAAGTTTACCGTTTAACATTCACAAAACTCTTTAGAGGAAGAAGAAGCTTAAGCAGGTACACTTTCAGGCGATGTTATAAGTTTGTATCATCTGTATGCCTGACGTTATTGAAAGCTTCAATTGTTCCCTCCCCAGGTGAGAGGCGTGTTCCCAAGACCAGACACTGCCGGTGCCCTATCACCTCCCACTTTTTTTCTGTAACTGCTAGGGGCCCAGCGCTGCTTCTGCAGCCTTCCAGGTGATGCTGCTGGTGGCGCGTACGCCGCCTAGGTGGGTGGGGATGTGCTGAGGCCGAAGGAGTGACAGCGACTCGCAGGTTTCCCCTGCTTGACCAGTCCTCTGATTGATATTTTCTTTTGAAAAAAGGGACTTGCAGCCGGGCGCGGTAGCTCACGCCTGTAATCCAACACTTTGGGAGGCCGAGGCGGGTGGATCACCTGAGGTCTGGAGTTCGAGACCAGCCTGACCAACATGGATAAACCCTGTCTCTATTGAAAATACAAAATTAGCCGGGCTTGGTGGCGAATGCCTGTAATCCCAGCTACTCAGGAGGCCTAGACAGGAGAATCGCTTGAACCTGGGAGGCGGAGGTTGCGGTGAGTCGAGATCGCGCCATTGCACTCCAGCTTGGGCAACAAGAACAAAACTCCGTCTCAAAAAAAAAAAAAAAAAAAGGGACTTGCTGCTCTTGCAGAATGGAGACACCTGTAGCGTATTAAGGAAAACGAAGATAATCTGTTGATGACAGTACTCTGAGGAGTGTTAACTTGGGGCGTGCATCCTCCCAGCACCTTGTTCCCTAAGGGGAGGGGAGATGCAAATAAAGGTCCTTTAAAAATAATAGCCTGGTGAGTTCCCAAGGCTTATGGGAATCACGCACGCTATTCGGCTTGCTTAAAAACTTGACTGTGAAGATGTGGATTTTTTTTTTTTTCTATTCACAATGTAGTCCTTGATTGGTTTTTGGGAGAATTTTTTTTTTTTTTTTTTCACAAATAGAAACGTGTTTTCAGTGGGAACCAAAGTCATTCCTCTCCAGGTACACTCTCCAGTGAACTCATCTTAAAAGAGACACTTCAAAAAGAAATCTAAGGCCTCTGAGGGCACTACAACTGGTCTTTGACCAGCTCCAACTTCTCAGAATTTCTCTGGCTCCATTTCACTCCTCACCAACTGACGTTCACACTCTCAGTCCACCACCCCCACCCCAAGACCACCTGCTGCCAGATACTCCCAGACCTTTTCTCTTACTCGTTCCCTTGTGGTTTGGGCAGAGGTGGGTGGGAATTACCAGGAGGTTGGGGGAGGAGGAGAATAAATGGGCACAGGTGATGCTTCATTCTTGTCAGGCAGCTGCCTTCACCTGCTAAGGGGAGAGTTGGGGGAGGGGTTAAGGCTCTGCCACAACTCCACGTTGTAGAAAATGGAAACTGAAAAGAGCTTTCCCCTCACCCCAGGTGGAATTACCCAAAAAATAACTGGGCTATGAATCTCAGCTGCCCCTCTCTGAATACTTCCCTGTCTTTCTCCTCCTTTATTTAAGGGAGGAATGTCCATCGCCTGACACAGAGAACCAAGTCATAGCCTTTTTTCTGTCTACATTCTCTGAACGGACAGATTCAATAAGCACTCATTGTGCCAGGAAACCAAGGTCTACAGAGGCTAAATGGCTTTGCCAAGGTGAATTAAGGTGGCAGGATGGATCCAAACATGCCAGGCTCTCATGCTGCAAATCCTTTGCTTTCTCCATGCAAACAGCCAAGCAGCTCAGTACAGGATGTTTGCCTGGGCAACAAGAGCGAAACTCCATCTCAAAAAAAAAAAAAAAAAAAAAAAAAAAAAAAAAAAAAAAAAAAAACCTGCTGCTCAATATCATTCATTTAGGCAAATACAAAGGAAACTCACAAGGAGATACACCTCACACTTATTAGGATGGCTAGAATAAAAACCAAATTGAAAATAACAAGTGTGTGAGGCCAGGCGCCGTGGCTCACGCCTGTAATCCCAGCACTTTGGGAGGCCGAGACCATCCTGGCTAACACAGTGAAACCCCCTCTCTACTAAAAATACAAAAAATTAGCCGGGCGTGGTGGCGGGCACCTGTAGTCCCAGCTACTCAGGAGGCTGAGGCAGGAGAATGGTGTGAACCCAGGAGGCGGAGCTTGCAGTGAGCTGAGATCACGCCACTGCACTCCAGCCTGGGTGACAGAGCAAGACTCGGTCTCAAAAAAACAAACAAACAAACAAAACAAGTGTGTGAATATGTAGAGAAATTGAAACTGTCATACACTGCTGGTGGGAAAGTAAAATGATGTAGATAGATATTTAATATTATCGAAAGCAATTTGGCACTTCCACAGAAAGTTAACCATAGTGCCTTTTGATCCAGCAATCCCACTCCTGGGTATCTATCCAGAGGAAAAGAAGTCATTATACAGAAAAGACACTTGCACACGCATGTTTGTAGCAGCACCATTCGCAATTGCAAAAATATGGAACCAGCCCAAATGCCCATCAATGAGTAAAGAATATATGTGTGTGTATGTGTGTATATATATATATATACACACACATATATATATATATACCATGGACTACTACTTAGTCATAAAAGGAATTAAATAATGGCATTCACAGCAACCTGGGTGGAATTGGAGACCATTATTCTAAGTGAAGTAACTCAGGAATGGAAAACCAAACACCGTTTGTTCTCACTAACAAGTGGGAGCTAAGCTTTGTGGAAGGACACAAAGGCATAAGAATGATACAATGGGTCAGGAGGGATGGCTCACACCTGTAATCCCAGCACTTTCGGAGGCCAAGGCAGATGGATTACTTAAGGTCAGGAGTTCGAGACCAGCCTGGCCAACATAGTGAAACCCCCCCCCCACCTCTACTAAAAATTTAAAAATTAGCTGGGCGTGATGGCACGCACCTGTAATCCCAGCTACTCAGGAGGGTGAGGCAGGAGAATCGTTTGAGACCAGGAGGCGGAGGTTGCAGTGAGCCAAGATCGCTCCACTGCACTCCAGCCTGGGTGACAGAGAGAGACTCCGTCTAAAAAATATGTATACAATGGACTTTGGGGATGTGGGTTGGGAGAGGGTGGGAAGGAGGCAAGGGATAAAAGACTACACATTGGGTACAGTGTACACTGCTCCGGTAATGGGTGCACCAAAATCTCAGAAATCACCACTAAAGAACTTATCCATGTAATCAAACACCACTTGTTTCCCCAAAACCTATTGAAATAATAAAAAAAGTTAAACAGAATGGGAGGACCCGGCGGCTCGTGCTCGCGCACGCTGGGTGGGGGGAGGGAGCGCACGACCTGCGCGCACCCTCTGCCCTCGTCCACCGCTGCCACCTCCTTCTTCTGCAGCTCCTGGTGCTGCTTGTGTGCTCGTTTGGTGCCGACCTGGTACCTCTTTTGTGAAGCGGCGGCTGAGGAGACTCCGGCGCTCGCCATGGCCGACGAAAAGCCCAAGGAAGGAGTCAAGACTGAGAACACCGATCATATTAATTTGAAGGTGGCGGGGCAGGATGGTTCTGTGGTGCAGTTTAAGATTAAGAGGCATACACGACTTAGGAAACTAATGAAAGCCTATTGTGAACGACAGGGATTGTCAGTGAGGCAGATCAGATTCCGATTCGACGGGCAACCAATCAATGAAACAGACACACCTGCACAGTTGGAAATGGAGGATGAAGATACAATTGATGTGTTCCAACAGCAGACGGGAGGTGTCTACTGAAAAGGGAACCTGCTTCTTTACTCCAGAACTCTGTTCTTTAAAGACCAAGATTACATTCTCAATTAGAAAACTGCAATTTGGTTCCATCACATCCTGACTACTACCGTATAGTTTTCTCTATTCTTTCATTTCCCCCTTCCCTATTCCTTTATTGTACATAAAGTAACTGGTATATGTGCACAAGCATATTGCATTTTTTTTAACTAAACAGCCAATGGTATGTTTTGATTGACATCAAGTGGAGACGGGATGGGGAAAAATACTGATTCTGTGAAAATACCCACTTTCTCCATTAGTGGCATGCTCATTCAGCTCTTTATATTTCAGTAAGTTATTTTGCTCTCACTGTTTCAACAACAACAACAAAAAAAAAACATAAAAATCCTTGCATACCTTTTTCAATTGGAGAATTTTAATGTTTTTCATTTATCATTGTAAAACCAAGGACAATTTTATAACTTTTTTGTACGTAGCTGTTACATGTAGGGTAATCTGTCTTTAAGTAGGGATAAATTACTCTAAAACAAAAAAGAATCCTAGATAGTTTTCCCTTCAAGTCAAGCATCTTGTTTAAATAAACTGCTTGTTTAAAATGAAAAAAAAAAAAGTTAAACATAGGGTTACCATATGATCCAGCAATTCCACTCCTAAGTATATACCCGAGAGCTAAAAACAGATATTCAAACAAAAGTTATGCATGAATGTTTGTGGCAGCATTATTCATAAAACCCAAAAGCGGAAACAACCCAAATGCGCATGAACTGGTGAATGTTTAAACAAATGTGCTATATGCATACCATGGATTATTTTAGCCATAACATGGAATGAAGCACAGATACATAATACAATGTGGATTTAACCCTAAAAATATTATAATACATTAAAGAACCAGACACAAAAGAATGCAGATTGCGTGATCTCATTTATATGAAATGGCCAGAATAGGCAAATCTAAACAGACACAAAGTAGATTAGTGGATGCCAGGGGCTGGGGAAGGGAGAATAAGGAATGACTACTAATAGAGATGGAGCTTTTGGCTGGGTGCCATGGCTCATGCCTGTAATCCCAGCACTTTGGGAGGCCGAGGTGAGAGGATCACATGAGGTCAGGAGTTCGAGACCAGCCTGACCAACATGAAGAAACCCCATCTCTACTAAAAATACAAAATTAGCTGGGCATGGTGGTGCACACCTGTAATCCCAGCTACTTTGGAGGCTGAGGCAGGAAAATTGCTTGAACCTGGGAGGTGGAGGTTGCGGTGATCCAAGATTGCGCCATTGCACTCTAGCCTAGGAAACAAGAGCAAAACTCCAGAAAGAAGGGGAGGGGAGGGGAGCTTTCATTTTAGAAAAATGTTCTAAAATTGGTTGTGCTAATGGATGTACAATTTTCTGAATGTGCTGAAAAGCAGTGACTTGTACATTTTTATATGGTGAATTTATATGATACGTGAACTGCTTATCAACAATAAAAAATAAACCAGCAGATAGATTCAATAAAATTTAGGTACAAGATTGGTGGGAAATTTTATAATATGGGTGAATCAAGGTGAGAATACTGCAACTCACTGATCTTTTACATCAAATATATGCAAAACATATGTGAGTGTGTCCAGGTATGATGGCTCACACCTGTAATCCCAGTACTTTGGGAGGCTGAGGCAGGCGGATCACCTGAGGTCAGGAGTTGAAGACTAACCTGGCCAACATGGCGAAACCCCGTCTCTACTAAAAATACAAAAATTAGCCGGGTGTGGTGGTGCGTGCCTGTAGTTCCAGCTACTCTACTCAGAAGGCTGAGGCAGGAGAATTGCTTGAACTCAAGAGGCAGAAGGTGGCAGTGAGCAATTGCACCACCATACTCTAGCTTGGACAACAGAGCGAGACTCCGTCTCAAAAAATAATAATATGTGAGTGCTGATATCATGCAATCAAAGTACAAAGCATCAACTATGAATGTTCCTGCCAAAAAAAATTGTACCCAAATCTAACCAAATCCATAGATCTAACTACAAGATATTCTGCTTAAAAAGGAATATGTTTTGCACTGGAATGGATACAGTGAAATGTAGAAGGTGAATAATTCTACAGGACAAATAATAAACTAGTCTCTCACCAAAGGAATAGCAAAGAAAAAAACAGGGAGAGTTGTTACAGATTACAGATTAGAAGATGAAGAGGAAATATTTGAATCAATGTTATCTGTAATACTTCTTTCTTTCTTTTTTTTTTTTTTTTTTTTGAGACAGAGTCTCACTCTGTCACCCAGGCTGGAGTGCAGTGGCACCGTGTCGGCTCACTGCAACCTCCGTCTCCTAGGTTGAAGCAATTCTCCTGCCTCAGCCTCTGAGTAGCTAGGATTACAGGTCCGCCACCATGCCCAGCTAATTGTTTTATATTTTTAGTAGAGATGGGGTTTCACCATGTGGGCCAGGCTGGTCTCAAACTCCTGACCTCAGGTGATCCTCTCGCCTCGGCCTCCCAACGTGCTGGGATTACAGGCATGAGCCACCATGCCCGGCCCTGTAATAGTTATTTTAAGTTCCACGATACATGTGCAGAAATTTTGCAGGTTTGTTACATAGGTAAACGTGTGCCATGGTAGTTTGCTGCACCTATCAACCCATCACCTAGATATTAAGCCCCACATACATTAGCTATTTATCCTGATGCTTCTTTAGATCCTAATAAGAACAAGTAAAATTTAAGAGGCATATTTAGGTCAAACAGGGAAATTGGACATGGATGTTTTCATGTGCCATTAAAGAATAATTATAATTTGTTAGAATCAATGATGGCATCTTGATTACTTTTCCCTAACATCCTTATTGTTTACATTGCATATTATTGTAGACAGCATGGATTATATAGCTTGTTATAATTCATATGTGAATTCATATGATAGTTGGAATATATTTTTACATATTTCAGCTCAAAAAATTAGCAAATAGAATGTAAATGGTGTTTTTTTTGTTTGTTTGTTTTTTAGGGTTTGTTTTTGTTTTTGCTTTGTTTTCAGACAGGATCTTGCTCTGATGCCCAGGCCGGAGTACAGTGGTGCAATCTCTGCTCAAGAAAATGGTGATTATTAGGCCGGGTGCAGTGTCTCACGCCTGTAATCCTAGCACTTTGGGAGGCCGAAGTGGGTGGATCATCTGAGGTCAGGAGTTCAAGACCATCCTGGCCAATATGGTGAAACCCCGTCTCTACTAAAAATACAAAAATTACCCGGGCGTGGGGGCGGGCACCTATAATCCCAGCTACTTGGGAGGCTGAGGCAGGAAAATTGTTTGAACCCGGGGGCGGAGGTTGCAGTGAGCCAAGATCCCACCACTGCACTCCAGCCTGGGTGACAGAGTGACACTCTGTCTCCAAAAAAAAAAGAAAAGAAAAAAAGAAAATTATTATTATTGAAGCTGGTTGGTGGGTACATGAAATTTTTGATACATTCTTCTATCAGCTTTGAAATTGTCCATAATAAAGAGTAAACAAGAACAACCAAATTTGAGTTTGAGTATATTATTGAGAACTATGAGTGAAAATATCACAAATAAAAGAATTGGGCTGGGTGTGGTGGCAGAGGCCTGTAATCCCAACACTTTGGGAGGCCGAGGTGGGCCGATTGCTTGAGCTCAGAAGTTGGAGACCAGCCTGGACAACATGGCGAAACCTCATCTCTACAAAAAAAATACAAAAATTAGGTGGGTATGGTGTTCCCCGCTACTCAGCAGGCTGAAGTGGGAGGATCATTTCAGCCTGGGAGGTCAAGACTGCAGTGAGCCAAGATTGCACCACTGCACTCCAGCCTGGGCAATGAAATGAGAACCTGTCTTAAAAAAATAAAAATACCTCCGGGCACGGTGGCTCACGTCTGTAATCCCAGCACTTTAGGAGGCCAAGGTGGGTGGATCATGAGATCAGGAGTTCAAGACCAGCCTGTCCAACATGGTAAAACCCCGTGCCTACTAAAAATACAAAAATTAGCCGAGTGTGGTGGTGGGCACCTGTAATCCCAGCTACTCGGGAGGCTGAGGCAGATAATTGCTTGAACCTGGGAGGCGGAGGTTGCAGTGAGGTGAGACCATGCCACTGCACTCCAGCCTGGGCGACAGAGTGAGACTCTGTCTCAAATAATAATAATAATAATACAAATAAAGAGTTGATTATGGTCACATTCACAGAGTTATAATTTCTTGGGTTTCAAGAGAGGATTGAAGTAAGGTGATTTTTGTTTAAAGTATTGTAAAAATATTCAGCAGCTTTATTAAGGTACAAGGTATCGATTTTTAATGGGCCTTTGAATCAAAATGTAATAAGTGGAAGGAAGTTCTGAAAGAAGTGCACTATACTGTTGACAAGGTCACCTCTGGGAATGGCATAAAGATTAGGACTGGTGAACAAAGGTGACCTTCATTAATTTCTTCAGCAAACATTTGTTGAACACCTAGTATATGTTCATCGTGTTCTTAATGTAGAAAGTACAGCCAGTAAATAGACCAAAAAAAATCCTGATTCACGTGGAGCTCACATTCTAGTAGAGGAGACTGATAAAATAGGATCAATAAGATATATATGTATCATTATAGTCATATGTGCTACGCAGCAAACTGAGCAGGGAAGGGGAACACTGTGGGGTGAGTGTGGGATTTGCACTTCTGGGTAGATTGTGCTGCTAAGGGCTCGCTGAGAAGGAGACACCAGAGGAAAGATCTGAGGGAGGAGATGTAGGAGCTCTGTGGATATCTGGGGACGGGGGTTGCAATGAGAGAGAGTATCCTAAGCTTCCCATGGATTTTTCCCTGTCAATGTATTCATCACTGACAAATAGTAATTTTCCCCAATTTTGATGCAAGGTGTGCTGCGTTGTTGTTTGGCAATGTGAATTGGTCAGGATTAAGGTCACAGTTACCTTCATGGTTCACACAATTAGGACATGGTTTCAGACCTTTGATGCTTTGAATAAATTGAGGCTATAGCCACGCATAATAACTGTGTATGCATCTATAAAATGGATGTTTTGGGAATATGTATAAACAGATCCTTGCAATAACCTCTCACTTAAGTGGTTCAGTCCAGTTTTGTAAGGTGTTTATAGCTACTTGAGTAACAATGCTGTACGAATTCCAAACTGTTGCTTCACACCCAATGTCAGGATACTCAACCGTGATTGGAATCAATAAGCTACAGGTGAGAACACATTTCTGTGTGTTTGGATGTGGACCTAAGAGATTATTTATTTCATTAACTTCAGAAAAGGAACAATGGCTTAAGTAAGCAGAAAAGCCTGTTCAGTATCTTTGACCACAAGTCTGAATCCCAGACATTACCATATGAGGTTACTAATTGGTCATAGTTGATTACATAACAATAGGTGTGGCCCTATAAAGGCCAGACCAGCTTCAGCCTTAGGCTAATTTCTTCCCAGGGTGTGTAGTGGCTTGGAGATCTTTTTAAATTGTTGTTGTTATGTTTTTATTTTATTTTACTTTATTTTTAAATAGAGATGAGGTATTGCTATGTTGTCCAGGCTGGTCTCAAACTCCTGGGCTCAAGCAATTCGCCTGTCTTGGCCTCCCAAAGTGCAGGGATTGCAGATGTGAGCCACCATGCTTGGCCCTTGCTATATTTTAAATAGTTAAAAGTACTGTTTTTGTTTTGTTGGGTTTTTTTTTTTGTTTTTCCTTGCTGAATACTTGGGAAAATTGGTTTGTGTCTGTGGCAAAGGAATTCAACAATACTTTCATTTTCAGGTCAGACTATTTTAAGAAAATAGAAGACTATCATTTACAGCTGGTATGGCCCTGTGGTGGTGTGGACCCAGACTTCAAGCACAGATGAAGATCGAAAACTGATATCCCGCATCTGATATGTATGTAACACAATTCTCAATTGTCCTTTGATTGTGTTTTTCTCCCTTCTGTACAATAGACTCATTTTTAAAGGTACATCTCTCACTGAACTTCCTCTCTTAATATCTGGTTAGGCACTGTGTCCATGTATACTCTATGGTTAGAGTTGTTAATTATGATGATCATGAGAATTCTCCCTGTGGGGTTGAAAATAACCTATTTGATAAGTTCTAACACTGCTGAACTCAGATTAAACTGAAAGCCCCAGAAAAGGTCATTATTTAACTAGAGTTAAATGCCTTGATATTTGGAAGTATAACTTTCTGAAATGTTTTCATCCAGTTTGTACTGGTACCATGGAGGTTTGGTAGAAACCGTATGTTCATTAGGCTTTGGCTTGCATCATAGCCAAATTCTCAATGGTCAACATTGAGCAATGAAAGGCAGGGTTATTTGAGTAACCTGGGACCTTGCAAGGCTATCAAAATAGCCTGATATTTCTATAAACTGTAGAACTGGGAGACAATTTGAGGTGATCCTGTTTGTCCCTTTGGATTGCTGAAAAAAAGACCCTCCTGGCATTCTACACTGGGATCTCTGAAGGCTGTGTGAACCTTCCCATGTGAGGTGCACTCTGCTGTGTGGCCTTCTGGTTAAGCAGTTTTATTTACAACGTACTGAAATTGCTGTTGGAAATGATCCAGCATAAACTTATTTGTGGTGCATTTCAAGAAAGAAAACTATATTTGTAGCATGCCAATTATATACTATTCTTTTCTCCATAGCACAGAGTAGGCTCACAGTAACAATCAAAGGTAAATAGTTTATTATTTATGATGTATTCTTCTTTGTGGTTTTAATAATACATGCTTATTGTAGGCAATTTAGAAAGTTATACGCATTTCATGAGAAAGTCATTAGAGTACTTTCAAACCTTTCTATTGGCTTCCAATCTTGAATGGATCAGCACACACACTCTCTTGGTAACTTGAGCAAATCCTGAAGCCAAGGTTCAGCAGACATTGGCTTGTTGTGCTGTGTACCAGGTCCTTATGATTATGTTTTATTTATCAAAAGTATTGGGGGCAGGGAGAGATAAGGGGACCAGGTGAGAGAGGGTGGTCGGCATCATAAACCTACTATGACTTCATCAACTTGTCACCCTGGTTTTGAACCAATCATTTTACTTCTCTAGGTTTCAATTTCCTCAACTAATATGACGGTCCAATAAATGAGTGGTTCTTAATATTTTCTTTTTCTCTCTTTTTTTTTTTTTTTTGAGACATAGTCTCACTGTGCTGTCCAGGCTGAAGTGCAGTGGCACAATCTCGGCTCACTGCAACCTCCACCTCCTGGGTTCAAGTGATTCTCTGCCTCAGCCTCCTGAGTAGCTGGGATTACAGGTGCCTGCCACCACCCCTGGCTAATTTTTGTATTTTTAGTAGAGACAGGGTTTTACCATGTTGGCCAGACTGGTCTTGAACTCCTGACCTCAGGCGATCTGTCCGTCTTGGCCTTCCAAAGTGCTAGGATTACAGGCGTGAGTCACCGCTCCCGGCCAATATTTTATTTTCAAGGACCTTTTTGAGAAGCTGGTGAATGGTATGGGAATTTTTATAAAAAGCAAATGTGCACATACACACAAATTCAGGAACCTCAAGGACACCTATGGACCCTCCAAAAAGCTCAGTGTTTTCCAATTTCATACATATATGTGATTCTTGTGTCTTCCATCATTCAGATCATATCAGGCCCCTGCCTAAAACTCTCCAGTGCTTTCCGTTAAAATTAGAATTAAAATAAGAACCAGCCACAACTCATTGTCAACAAGATGTGGTTACTCTGCCCTCATTACTTACCGCTTTTCTACTTAGTTGTTTGCCCCAGCCACACAGATTTTCTTTTTTTTGTAAGCTGTAGTAGTGCAGGTATAATTGACAGACAAGAGTCTGCCCTTATTTAAAGTGTACTATTTGATAAATATTGCCATAGGTGACAGCTGTGAAAGAATCAGTGCAATGAACATAGCAGACATATCCATCACATTCCAATGTTCTGGATCCCTATGTATGCACAGTGATGAAACCTACATTATTGCTCCAAAGGGATTATTTATGTCATACTATGTCATGTTTATGTTTAACTAGGACTAAATTATTATTAAGGCAATTATAGATGTATTAAAAGAAAAAGCATCCACCTGGACGATTTGAATGTTCCTGAGTTCCTTTCGTTATATGCGTATACTTTCTACCTCGATCCAATGTTATGTAAGCAAAATCTTTCACTAGGAATCCTGAGTTAATGAGTGTTATTGTGTATCCTCTTCTCATTGCTTTTAGTTTCAGGGTCATTTGAGTCTTAACCATTTTAAACATGGAATCTTTAAACCATTTTAAACATGGAGTCACCCATAATAAATTATAAAAGAAATTTTAAAGAATTCTATAATCATAAAAGTTTAACATATGTTAAGTCATTTTAAAATAGTGATAGTGTGGTCAAATACATTCACGGATGCTTGGTCTTGACAATCTCTATTCAGTAAGTTATCTAAGAAAGAATATATGGTAGCTTATGTTTTATATGTGGTATAGGTCAATTTATCTTTATTGGCAATTACATAAAAATAATAGCCTGCATAGTAGAGTTATCGGCTGGCAGCCACATTTGCCTAAGGGAGGTGACATAATTTCTAATTGCTTTTGTTTAATCTTAGTAATTCTTGCATGGACTCAGCAAAAGTTGAAGAAAGTGAACAAAAACAGCAGTGGAAAGTTCATAAAAGGTAAAGCATCCTATATATTAGATATTATTGTTTTACTTAATAATCTACTCTTACCACATATTTTACTCTTTCTCTTTGGTAAGAGTTTTTAATATTGTTTCAGTTACACAGTACTTTATATTTCTGGACCCAAAACATAACCACAGGATATTTTTGGTAGCATTATAGTGAAGCACTGTAAACAAGTGAAATATCTATCACTTGAGAAGTAGTTCAAGAAATATGTTGGACTGGGCACGGTGGATCATGCCTGTAATCCCAGCACTTTGGGAGGCCGAGGGGGGTGGATCGCTTGAGCCCAGGAATTCCAGACCAGCCTGAACAACATGGCAAAACCCTGTCTCTAAATAAAATAATATAAATGTGTGTGTGTATTTTTTTATGATATAATCATACATACTGTAAAATACAATGAAGTTATTTATAAGTAACTCTATAAAAATAAATTTATAAATAATAGAATGATGTGTATAATTTGATACCTTTTTTTTTTTTTGAGACGGAGTTTTGATCTTGTTGCCCAGGCTGCAGTGCAATGGCACAATCTCGGCTCACTGCAACCTCCGCCTCCTGGGTTCAAGCGATTCTCCTGCCTCAGCCTCCTGAGTAGCTGGGATTATAGTCATGCACCACCACACCTGGCTAATTTTGTATTTTTTTAGTATAGATGGGGTTTCTCCATGTTGGTCAGGCTGGTCTTGAACTCCCAACCTCAGGTGATCTGTCCGCCTCAGCCTCCCAAAGTGCTGGGATTACAGGCATGAGCCACCATGCCCGGCTCTAATCTGATACATTTTTATGTATGTATACATCTGTGATACTGTCACCATGTCAAGATACTGAAAATATCCAACACCTCAGAAACTACTCCTTCCCCTTGGTAATCCTCCCCTCATACCATTCCCTGCCCTGCCATCTCCTGGCAGTCACTGATTTGCTGTATATCACTATAAAAAATTTAATAGGTTTTTGGAGTTTCAAATAAATGGAATGATATAGAGTGTGATCTTTTTTTTGTCTGGCCTGTTTCACTTGGAATAGTTATTCTGTTATTCATCCATGAGTGCATCAATGATTCATTTCTTTTGTTGCTGAGTGGTGTTCCATTATATAGATATGCCACAGTTTGTCTGTTTTCCTGTTGATGGACATTTGAGGTATTTCCAGTTTTTGATCATTACAAATAAAGCTGTTAGTACCTTTGTGTGTGGGAACACATGTTGTGTGAACATATGCTTTTATTTCTGTCGAGGTATAATTCACCTATTCTCAAATTCACTTTGAAGGTGTACAGAGTTGTATGAATTTTGACAAATACATATAGTCATTTATCTACCATCATAATCAAGATATGAAATCTTTCTATTGTAGCAGGATGAGTCGCAGAAAAAACTCCTCAGACACCGGATTAAAGAAGGAAGAGGTTTTTTATTCGGCCGGGAGCGTCGGCAGACTCTCGTCTTAAGAGCCACGCTCCCTTTTGGCTTAGGATTGACTTGGCGATGCGGGCTCTTTTTTGGTTCCATATGAACTTTAAAGTAGTTTTTTCCAATTCTGTGAAGAAAGTCATTGGTAGCTTGATGGGGATGGCATTGAATCTGTAAATTACCTTGGGCAGTATGGCCATTTTCACGATATTGATTCTTCCTACCCATGAGCATGGAATGTTCTTCCATTTGTTTGCATCCTCTTTTATTTCCTTGAGCAGTGGTTTGTAGTTCTCCTTGAAGAGGTCCTTCACATCCCTTGTAAGTTGGATTCCTAGGTATTTTATTCTCTTTGAAGCAATTGTGAATGGGAGTTCACTCATGATTTGGCTCTCTGTTTGTCTGTTATTGGTGTATAAGAATGCTTGTGATTTTTGTACATTGATTTTGTATCCTGAGACTTTGCTGAAGTTGCTTATCAGCTTAAGGAGATTTTGGGCTGAGACAATGGGGTTTTCTAGATATACAATCATGTCGTCTGCAAACAGGGACAATTTGACTTCCTCTTTTCCTAATTGAATACCCTTGATTTCCTTCTCCTGCCTAATTGCCCTGGCCAGAACTTCCAACACTATGTTGAATAGAAGTGGTGAGAGAGGGCATCCCTGTCTTGTGCCAGTTTTCAAAGGGAATGCTTCCAGTTTTTGCCCATTCAGTATGATATTGGCTGTGGGTTTGTCATAGATAGCTCTTATTATTTTGAGATACGTCCCATCAACACCTAATTTATTGAGAGTTTTTGAACAAAGCTGGAGGTATCACACTACCTGACTTCAAACTATACTACAAGGCTACAGTAACCAAAACAGCATGGTACTGGTACCAAAACAGAGATATAGATCAATGGAACAGAACAGAGCCCTCAGAAATAATGCCACATATCTACAACTATCTGATCTTTGACAAACCTGACAAAAACAAGCAATGGGGAAAGGATTCCCTATTTAATAAATGGTGCTGGGAAAACTGGCTAGCCATATGTAGAAAGCTGAAACTGGATCCCTTCCTTACACCTTATACAAAAATCAATTCAAGATGGATTAAAGACTTAAACGTTAGACCTAAAACCATAAAAACCCTAGAAGAAAACCTAGGCATTACCATTCAGGACATAAGCATGGGCAAGGACTTCATGTCTAAAACACCAAAAGCAATGGCAACAAAAGCCAAAATTGACAAATGGGATCTAATTAAACTCAAGAGCTTCTGCACAGCAAAACAAACTACCATCAGAGTGAACAGGTAACCTACAAAATGGAAGAAAATTTTTGCAACCTACTCATCTAACAAAGGGCTAATATCCGGAATCTACAATGAACTCAAACAAATTTACAAGAAAAAAACAAACAACCCCATCAAAAAGTGGGCAAAGGACATGAACAGACACTTCTCAAAAGAAGATATTTATGCAGCCAAAAGACACATGAAAAAATGCTCACCATCACTGGCCATCAGAGAAATGCAAATCAAAACCACAATGAGATACCATCTCACACCAGTTAGAATGGCAATCATTAAAAAGTCAGGAAAAAACAGGTGCTAGAGAGGATGTGGAGAAATAGGAACACTTTTACACTGTTGGTGGGACTGTAAACTAGTTCAACCATTGTGGAAGTCAGTGTGGTGATTCCTCAGGGATCTAGAACTAGAAATATCATTTGACCCAGCCATCCCATTACTGGGTATATACCCAAAGGACTATAAATCATGCTGCTATGAAGACACATGCATATGTGTGCTTATTACGGCACTATTCACAATAGCAAAGACTTGGAACCAACTCAAATGTCCAACAATGATAGACTGGATTAAGAAAATGTGGCACATATACACCATGGAATACTATGCAGCCATAAAAAATGATGAGTTCATGTCCTTTGTAGGGACATGGATTAAATTTGAAATCATCATTCTCAGTAAACTATCGCAAGGACAAAAAACCAAACACTGCGTGTTCTCACTCATAGGTGGGAATTGAACAATGAGAACACATGGACACAGGAAGGGGAACATCACACTCTGGGGACTGTTGTGGAATTGGGGGAGGGGGGAGGGATAGCATTGGGAGATATACCTAATGCTAGATGACGAGTTAGTGGGTGCAGCGCACCAGCATGGCACATGTATACGTATGTAACTAACCTGCACATTGCGCACATGTACCATAAAACCTGAAGTATAATAATAATAAATAAATAAATAAATAAAAGAGCTGAGCTCCTGAAAAAGAAATTCCTAGCCCTTTTAAGGGCTTACAACTCTAAGGAGTCTACGTGAAAGAGTCATAATAGATCAAGTAAGCGTGAGGAATGTGACTGAGGGCTACATACATCAGCTAACAGAACAAAAAGTTTTGCAGTGCTTTCTCATACAATGTCTGGAATTTACAGATAACACCAGTAGTTTTGGTCAGGGGTTAATATTATTATTATTTTAACCACCAGGGCCAGGTGGTTGCGCCAAGGTCGTCTAGCTATTTATCTTACTTCTGTTTCTTTCCAACTTTTTGCTTTCTCCCTTTTCTCCTATCTTATAAACTAGGGAAAAGGGGAGGTTGGAGAGAAACTGGGAAGGACAACAGGAGAAGTGGTGGTCTCATAGCATACTATGACCCCAGAAAGTTGCGTTGGGTTTCTTTGTATTTCAATGCCTTCAACCTACTTCCAGCCCCTGGCAACCATTGATCTAATTTCTATGCATATAGTGTTGGTTTTTTATAGTATCATATACTTGGGATCGTAGAATAATGATCCATTTGTTTCTGACTTCTTTCACTCAGCACCATGCTTCTGAGACTCATCCATGTTGTTGTATGTATCAGTGGTTCATTTTTGTTGTTGATGAGTATTATATTGTATGGATATCTGACAGTTTGCTAATTCATTCATCAGTTCCTGGACATTTGGGTTGTTTCCAGGACTTTGTGTATGTATGGCATAAAACATGTAAAAACCATGTTTATTTTTAAGATCTGAATTTCAACACAAAACAGTTAAAATGTCCATGATAAATGAAGAAAAATTTTTGGTCCACCCATGTTTTTCTTTTTCTTTTTATTTTTTTTTGGGGGGGGGGGACAGGGTCTCATTCTATCTTCCAGGCTGGAGTTCAGTGGCATGATCTTGACTCACTGCAGCCTCAACCCCCACCCAGGCTCAAGGGATCCTCCTACCTTAGCCTCCCTAATAGCTGGGACCACAGGTGCTCACCACCCCACCTGGCTAATTTTTTTTCTTTTCTTTTCTCTTCTTCTTCTTTTTTTTTATTTGTAGAGACAGGTTTTCACCACGTTACCAAGGCTAATTTTTTTTTTCTAGGAATGAAAACATGATGGTTTGCCTTTAGTTGGGGATCTATTTCCTCATTACTGCCACTTCTACCACCAGCACCAGCCCCACCCCCACATGAGTACTTAATAATCATGAAAATAGTCAATAAGTGAGGGTGTGAAAACTCGAGGAGCAAAAAATGCTCTATATATTTCATATGTAATATTGCTTAGAGATTTCCTGAAAATACCTTATTAAGTGTATATTTATGGTGGTGATCATTGCAGACAAATGAAGAATTCAGAGCCCAATCCTAACCTCAAGCCAAGAAGTAAAAAAAGGAAGAAAAAATCAAGATGCTCAGAACAGAACTCCAGCAATATTGAACCCAGGTAATGAAACTAGATATGTATTGTGTGTCATGTCACATTGAGATCTATGGTAGGAAATTTTCTTGTTAGATGGAAGTAAAATATGACTAGTAGCAGACTTTTTGGCAAATTCTCATTTTATTTTAAATAACTCTATAGGAAAAAAAAACAGCTCTATGGATTTTATTTTCTAAGACAATCAACCATTTTCATGTGTGGAAAAAACCCAGGCATTACTTAACTGTCCTGAATCTTTTGTGACAATATATTAAACAAGCAAAATTGTTTGTTTGTTTGTTCTTAAAGCTTCACTCTGTTGCCCAGGCTAGAGGGTAGTGGCGTGATCAAGGCTCACTGCAGACTCAACCTCCTAGGCTCAAGTATATTCTCCTCAGCCTCCAGTATATTCTCCTGCAAGAACATACCATCCAACACCTGGCTAATTTTAAAATGTTTTGTAGAGACAGGGTCTCACTATGTTGTCCAGGCTGGTCTCAAACTCCTGGCCTTAAGTGATCCTCCTGCCTCAGCCTCCCAAAGTGCTGGGATTATAGGCATGAGCCACCACATCTAGCCACAAAACTTGTTTAGCGAAAAAATTGTTATGATGATGTGAATAATTGGGTCCACAATATTTCCTTTTAGAAAGAAAATTGGCCAGGCGCGGTGGCTCACGCCTGTAATCCTAGCACTTTGGGAGGTCGAGGCGGGCAGATCACTTGAAGTCGGGAGTTCGAGACCAGCCTGACGAACATGGAGAAACCCTGTCTCTACTAAAAATACAAAAAATTAGCCGAGCATGGTGGCACATGCCTGTAATCCCAGCTACTTGGGAGGCTGAGGCAGGAGAATTGCTTGAACCCGGGAGGCAGATGTTGCAGTGAGCTGAGATCGCGCCATTGCACTCCAGCCTGGGCAACAAGAGCGAAACTCCATCTCAAAAAAAAAAAAAAAAAAAAAAGAAAGAAAGAAAAGAAAAGAAAAAGAAAAAAAGAAAGAAAATTGGAGCTGGGCGCGGTGGCTCACGCCTGTAATCCCAGCACTTTGGGAGGCTGAGATGGGGCGGATTACCTGAGGTCGGGAGTTTGAGAGCAGCCTGGCCAACATGTTGAAACTCCGTCTCTGCAAAAATACAAAAACAAATAGCCAGGCATGATGGCTGGTGCCTGTAATCCCAGCTACTCGGGAGGCTCAGGTGGGAGAATCGCTTGAACCTGGGAGGCGGAAGTTGCAGTGAGCCGAGATTGAGCTGTTGCACTCCAGCCTGGGTGACAGATTGAGACTCCATCTTAGGAAAAAAAAAAAGAAAGAAAGAAAGAAGAGAGAGAGAGAGAAAGAGAGAGGAAGGAAGGAAGGAAGGAAGGAAGGAAGGAAGGAAGGAGGGAAGGAAGGAAGGGAAAGAAAAGAAAGAAAGAAAGAAGGAAAGAAAGGAAGAGAAAGAAGGAAAGAAAGAAAGAGAAAGAAGGAAAGAAAGAAAGAAAGAGAAAGAAGGAAAGAAAGAAAGAGAAAGAAGGAAGGAAGGAAGGAAAGAAAGAAAGGAAGGAAGGAAAATTGGGCCATATGTGAGACCTCATCCCAAAAAGAAAAGAAAATCCTTACATTTTAATAATCCCAAAGCCCTCTGTATACCTGTGTAAATCTCAAATACTATATTTTATTTTTTATTTATTATTATTTTTTTTTGAGACGGAGTCTCGCTTTGTCGCCCAGGCTGGAGTTCAGTGGCGCGATCTCAGCTCACTGCACCCTCCGCCTCCCGGGTTCACGCCATTCTCCTGCCTCAGCCTCTCCGAGTAGCTGGGACTACAGGCGCCCGCCACCACGCCCGGCTAATTTTTTTGTATTTTTAGTAGAGACGGGGTTTCACCATGGTCTCGATCTCCTGACCTCGTGATCTGCCCGCCTCAGCCTCCCAAAGTGCTGGAATTACAAGCATGAGCCACCAGGCCCGGCCTCAAATACTATATTTTAAAAACCTTTAAAGTTTATACATCCAGTTACTTTCTCTTTGAGGAAAGGTACCATGCATGCTAAAAATCTTCACTAGATAGTGTTCACTTTTAGAGATGCTTAAACATTCTCCTCAAGACACTCTCCTTTGCAGGGAATATGCAGAAAGTGAAGATTTCATGTTAACATAGTGGATGCTCACTAGGTGTTTGTTGATTGAACTGGTTTGTTTCTACCATTTTATTGAAAAGTAGGTTAAGCAAAAGTCAGCAGTGAACTCCAAATGACACAATCTAGTGGCCTTTTCCTAGCCTCACTCTAGTTCACTTCATAGTATCTTGATCATTTCTTTTCAATAAAGTTTTTTTCCTATCCTCCTACTTCCATTTTTACTTTTTTTTTTTTTTTTTTTTTGAGACAGAGTCTCACTCTGTCACCCAGGCTGGAGAACAGTGGTGAGATCTCAGCTCACTGCAACCTCTGCCACCCAGGTTCAAGTGATCCTCCGGCATCAGCCTCCCGAGTAGCTGGGATTACAGGTGCCCCCCACCATGCCCGGCTAATTTTTGTATTTTTAGTAGAAATGGGATTTCACCATATTAGTCAGGCTGGTCTCGAACTCCTGACCTCAAGTGATCTGCCCACCTCAGCCTCCCAAAATGCTGGGATTATGGACGTGAGCCACGGCACCTGGCCCCTTTTTTATTTCTGAGAATTCAGTTACTATCCCTCATTTTATCCCTCAATAGGGCATTCCTGAAAGTTCTGTCCTCAGCTTATGACAAATTATATGCATTTATGAGGGGGTAGTCTTTTATAGTAGAAAGGGAACTGAATTAGGTGTGTGAAGAATTGCATTCAAATCTTGATCATGTTTCACACTGTGTGACCTTTGTCCATTTACTCAAACTTTTGGAGTTCGTTTCCTCATCTACAAGCAGTGAAATGAAACTACTTGCCCAACCTACATTACAGGGTTATAATGAGGATCAAAACAGATGATAGATCTAAACACTCTGACAAATATACATGCAAATGGATGTTACTTTCTATTCATTGTTACTATTATTAGACAGCTAGGTCACTGACACTATGAGACAGAATCTTTGTATAAACTTATTTGGCTCGCAAGGTAATCAAACTAATGACCTTGTATTAATTATCCATATTTGAACCAACTATTCTAACAGGTCCAAGCCATATAGAGTATTTTTTTGCATATGTTTATCATGAAATCTAATTTGTCATTATTTTGTAGTAATATTTCACAAGGCCTTTAATGAGGATACCAACTTTCCTAGCATTCGAGTATTAGCAGAAGTAGTCATTGTGTTGAGTTTAAAATGCTTATTATATGTCTACACAAGTCTTTTCCATATACTGATACTGTTAGGTCCTTGAAAGTTAATAAATTAATAAGTTTAGTGTATAATCTCTTTAAAAGCCCACAAATATCTACTGTTACATATTGTGGCCTGCATATTGTATTGCGAGCATTTAAACACTTGACTATTTGTATTACGGGAGCATGGACCCTCGGGCTGCTCATAGATTTCAGGATCTTTTCCACTACTTCCACAGGCAGATAGAGTGCCATCCCCACCACCATCTCTACCACCACCATCTTTTCCCAGAGGAGTTTTTACTCCTCCTCCAACTCCTTTGCCTTAACTAAGTGGTAAACCGTCATCATCACCATCACCTTTAGAGACCTCCTCTACCACTACCTTTGTTGAGAGACCTACTCTCCAGGATCCCCACCTGCTCTGTCTTATAGAGGGAAACAGAAATAAATGTGTAAGACTCAACTCCATGTGTTGATTATTGAACTACACGAGAATTCTCTTTGAAGAGAATCAACTCGTCAGGGCAAAACTTTGAATAGTTTTTGGTGACTTTGGTCCACTGGTGATCATTAATGAGTGAAAAGTGATTAGCTGGCTGGGAATGGTGGCTCACACCTGTAATCTCAGCACTTTGGGAGGCCACGGTGGGTGGTTCACTTGAGGCCAGGATTTTGAGACCAGCCTGGGCAACATGGTAAAACGCCATCTCTACTAAAAATACACAAATTAGCCAGGCATGGTGGAAGGTGCCTGTAATCCCAGCTACTCGGGAGGCTGAGGCAGGAGAATCACTTGAACCCAGGAGGCGGAGGTTGCAGTGAGCCAAGATCATGCCAATCATGCCACTGCACTCCAGCCTAGGCAACAGAGCAAAATTCTATCTCAAAAAAAAAAAAAAAAAGTAAAAGAAAACTGATTAGCCATGTATACGTATTGTATAATGTTAGAGAACATGACTGCTTATTTTTTATTTCCTTTGTGAGCTCACCGTGTTATCAATACAATATCTCAATAATTGGAAAGTCTATAGAGAATATTAAATTCATGTAGAAGGCAAAGAGAAATCAATAAAGTGGTGTAATGATAATTGTATTAGTTTTTCAGGGCTGTCATACAAAATTCCTACAAACTAGGTGGCTCCAAACAACAAAAATTTATCTTTCACAGTTGTGGAGTCTAGAAGTTCAAAGTCAAAGTGTTGGCAGGGCGACACTTTCTTTGGAGGTTCTAGCAGAGTAACCGTTCCTTGTCTCTTCCAGCTTCTGGTAGTTGTTGGCATTAATTGGTTTGTGGCCACCTCTCTACTCCATGTTCTCATAGCCTTCCCTTCTGTATGTCTGTAAATTCCTCCTACCTCTCATAAGTGTCAACAAGTCCACTGATAAAGATTTTCTTTTAAGAAAACCAAAAGAGACTTTATTCCAGTAAACAGTTTGCAAACCAGGGAGACACCGTATTCTGTATAAAACAAAGATGCATTCAGAGAAAAGGGAGGGGTTATCGTTGTTGTTGTTGTTTGTTTGTTTGTTTGTTTTCTGCCTTCCTTTAACTGTGAATGCCCTGAGTGGAAGAGTGGTTATCTTTTATAGACAAAGTTCAAAGTTCCCACCCAAGTTTCCCATTTTGGTCCACTTATGCAAATGAAGAAAGCAAACTTGCTCAGTTCTAATTCCTTGACTTGCTGAGTTCTGATTGGTCCACACAGGTCACAGTCTATTGGCTGATTCTGGCAACATAAACAGGAACAGACAGTTATGAAAGTCCCAAAGTTAAGTGAGCATGGAGTTTTCCAGGACTGCAAATTATGTGCGTGACCTTTAGTAAGCAAATGGCCTGTTGGCTCTGTTTTTAATTTAGGCCCAGTTAGCCACTCAGCGTCCATCTTAGAGGATTGGCTCTTTCAGGGTTCACATGTGAATGCATTTAGGGTCCATCCAAATAATCCAGGGTAAGCTCCTTCTCTTAATATCCTTAACATAATCATATATTTTGCCATATAAAGTAATACTCACAGGTTCTAGGAATTAGGACATGGGCATTTCCTTTAGGAGACCACCATCCATTCCACTACAATAACATAGGAAATACATTCTCAAAAGTAATTTTGATTCTTTTACCATCTTTAAGTAGTGTTACACACAGGGATGATCCAGTGGCAGCAGGCTAGACAGGAGAACCACACAGCCCAGTGGTGGTGGACTGGGCAGGAGAACCACAAAGGCTGCAAACAGCACGTAGTTCATATAGCATTTTCACCTAGCCCCGTCCCCTTACCAACCTCAAAACAAAAGGCCCCCATACAGCCTGCATTCCACAGGACAGGGTAGTGGGAGGCTCAGATATTCCTTATAGATAAGTAATGAATCTCTGTGTTGGCCCCTACCAGATTTCTAAGCTCAGAACTCTAAACATGCATTCAGGTGCATCTGCCATACAGGGTCATTCTCACAGTATGCTTAAGTTATTGCTGTCAGGCATGTTTACCATACACAGGTGCATCTACCATACAACTGCATATGAATAAACTTCTGGATAAAAGAGGCAGTAGTGGAACACATGAACAGGGAAAGGAAAGGAAGTATAGGACAAATAAATTACAGGTGATCACAACATCTAATATGATGTCATGGCTACAGAGGGGTAGGCTCAGTTAAGTCAGAAATGAAAACTATCATGATAGTGTCTTTGGTAGATAGAATCATTCGTCCCACTTCTTCACCACCTCATTGTATCCACACCCTTTGTCATGCGTCTTTGCATGTCTCTCAGTAGAATTGGAGTGTATTTCCCTATTTATTTGTTTTTGAGACAAGGTCTCTGTCACCCAGGCTGGAGGGCAGTGGCGCAATCACAGCTCACTGCAGGCTCGATCTTCCAGGCTTAAGTGATCCTCCCATCTCAGTCTCCCAAAGTAATGGCATTAGAGATGTGAGCCACTCCACTTGGCCCCTGTCTCTTTAATATTAGGCTCAGACATACCATTGTCACTGGCCAAAGGGATATAAGCAAAAATGACAGCATGTCATTTCTGAACTTAGGACATAGGAGGCATTGTAGTTTTACTACTTGCTCGCTTTTTCCCTCTGTCATCACCATTCCTTGGCTAGCCTACTGATTCTAAAAAGATGAGAGATGTGTAGAGCACACCCAGACCCAGTCTTTCAGCCATCTAGCTGAACCTAGCTCAGATCAGCCAACCAACTACCAGGCAATCTGCAGATGTGTGAGCAAAAAAGATGTTTACTGTCACACACCACTGAGATTTAATGATTTTCTCTAGGCCACAATAACAACCTAATAAAATATCACAGGGGTGCTCAGAAATACAGATCGGGGATTAAGAGGCACTGCACAGAATGGATAGGAGCTCACGCTTTGGGAGTCAAAGTCCAGCTCTGCCACTTAACTACCTGTGGGAATGTCAGGAAATCACTAAGCTCCCTATACCTAAATTTCCTTATTTGTGAAATGGGGATCACAGTTTATGCACCTTCTCATACCTCATAGAGTCATTGTGGTAACTAAATTGATATATATAAGGTGCCAAGGATATTAGCTTGCACACAGGAAACACTAGATAAGTGTTTGTTTATGATTATGATTATGATCATTGTCATCCACTGGGACCTATAACTAGTCTTTGAACCAATCATAAATGTCATAGAGAATTGCCAAAAAGTAGTACAAATATTCAGTAGCATATGCATTCTCCCCAAAACCATATGAAAGTCACCCTTTGTATACAACCTCAAAATAATAAGAATTATAAATCTGTTTTTGTTTGTTTGTTTGTTTTTTGGAGAGAGTTTTGCTCTTGTTGCCCAGGTTGGAGTGCAGTGGCATGATCTCGGCTCACTGCAACCTCTGCCTCCCGAGTTCAAGCGATTCTCCTGCCTCAGCCTCATGAGTAGCTGGGATTACAGGCACCTGGCTAATTTTTTGTATTTTTAGTAGAGATGGGATTTCACTATGTTGGCCAGCCCAGCCAGGCTGGTCTCGAACTCCTCAACTAAGGTGACCCACCCACCTCAGCCTCCCAAATGCTGGAATTACAGGCATGAGCCACCATGCCCAGCTTATAAATCTGTTTTTAACCTTTGCCAATGTGGAACACGAACAACCATATTTCAGCAGTATTTTTAAAAGACACAGCCCCCTGGCCAGGCACATTGGCTCACACCTGTAATCCCAGCACTTTGAGAGGCCAAGGTGGGTGGATCACTTGAGGCCAGGAATTAGAGACCAGCCTGGCCAACATAGCAAAATCCCATCTCCACTAAAAATAAAAAAATTAGCCAGGCATGGTGGCACACATCAGCAGTCCCAACTATTTGGAAGGCTGAGGCACGAGAATCGCTTCAACCTGGGAGTCAGAGGTTGCAGTGAGCCAAGATCATGCCATTGCACTCCAGTCTGGACAACAGAGTGAGACCCAGTCTCAAAAAGAAAAAAAAAAAGACATATCCATACGCATTAGCCAGATAAAGTATCTGTTTAAATATTTATAGCTTATTTTCTTTTCTATGTGTTTCCTGATCATATCAATGACCCATTTGGATCAATGGCCTATTAAACCAACCATCAATGGTGGTTTGTCTTTAAATATTTTGTTTTTTAGGAGCCACTATTATATTATGTAAATCCAGACTTTGTCTGGTTTTATAATGCAAAATTTTTTCAGAGTTTAGTATTTCGTTTATGGTGTCTTTCATCACACAGAGTTTTTTTCCCATTTAATCAGCTCTGCCAAACTTTTATTATATAAATATGGATTTTCTATCAGGTTTAGAAAATAATTTCTTACATTTTATTGTGAAAATTTTATTTTAATTTTTTTTTTTTTTTTTTTGGAGACGGTTTCGCTCTTGTTGCCCAGGCTGGAGTGCAATGGCGCGATCTCAGCTCATGGCAACCTCCGCCTCCCAGATTCAAGCAATTCTCCTGCCTCAGCCTCCCAAGTAGCTGGGATGACAGGCATGCACCACCATGCCTGGCTAATTTTGTATTTTTAGTAGAGACAGGGTTTCTCCATGTTGAGGCTGGTTTTGAACTCCTGACCTCAGGTGATCCCCCGTCTCGGCCTCCCAAAGTGCTGGGATTACAGGTATGAGCCACCGCGCCTGGCTGAGAATTTTAAAACGTTATTTTTTATATTTCTGATTAAAAGTATTACATGCTCGTTATAAAAATGCAGAAAATGATGTTGAAGGAAAAAAAGGGTGAATCCTATGACTCATGATATTCACTTTAAAGATTTGCATCTGACTCTGACAGAAATTTCCTATGCGTAAGATACATTCAGTTAAGAATTTTTTTTTTTTTTTTTTTTTTTTTGATACGTAGTCTCACTCTGTCACCCAGGCTGGAGTGCAGTGGCATGATCTCGGCTCACTGCAACCTCTGCCTCCTGGGTTCAAGCGATTCTTCTGCCTCAGCCTCCCGAGTAGCTGGGACTACAGGCGCATGCTACCACGTCCGGCTAATTTTTGTATTTTTAGTAGAGATGGGATTTCACCATGTTGGCCAGGCTGGTCTCAAACTCCTGACCTCGTGATCCGCCCGCCTCAGCCTCCCAAAGTGCTGGGATTACAGGCGTGAGCCACCGCGCCTGGCCCCAGTTAGGAATATTTTAATGGGAGTGTCTTATTCATGCAGTTACGTAAGCTATTTTGTTCATTTTTATAAATATCATTAACATCTATCCATATCATAAATAAATATTTATATCCTACTTTTTTTAAGTAGAGATGAGGTCTTGCTATGTTGCTCAGGCTGGTCCTGAATCCCTAAGCTTAAGCAATCCTACTACCTCAGCCCCCGAAAGTGCTGGGATTACAGGTGTGAGCCACCATGCCCAGCCTACATTCTACTTTTTTCCTTATTATTTTATCACATTATAATTCAACTACGGAATCATATATTGGTTGGTACTTAAGTTGGGCAGGATGAACACTATATCTATTCTAAGAGACTGTCTGCTTGATACACAGAGTCTTCTGGGTAATGGCTTACAGTTCAGAAACTTACTTGGACTAGGCTGAGTAGACCTAGGGAAGGCTGAAAGTGATAAATGAAGATTTTGTTCAACCTGAGTATAATGTGCTACACTGCAGTTTGTAGTCATAATGCATACAGTACACACACAGAGTGCAACCCTATGATTGAGGAGAGGCACTCCACTTTGATGCAGATGTTGCTGGTACATATCCAGCCTATCCTACTCTGTTTGTAATGTGACTAATTACCTTCCAGAAGGTCTGGTATGGCTCTCACTCACTAAAGTATTACATCTGCAAAATTGTGTCTCCACCTTCCATCATCCCACCATCACTACCATTGCTGCTTGATAAGGATCAGAAGTTCAGATGCTTATATCTCCACACTCAAGAGCACAGCTTATCTTTGAGTTGTGTATCCTGACTACAATGACTTTCTTCTATGTCATTTGCAGAAGTAAACCTTAGTTGATTTACTTAGATGGTGTCTGTCTGAGCTTTCTGTCCAAACAATCCTACTATGGTTATTTGTCAATCAGTGGATGTATAGGCGTTTAAAGAATATCTCCATAGATAATAAAACAATGTGTACATGTCTGAACATTTCGCGTGGATGAAGTGTCATGTATGGAATTACCTGGTGAAGCAGGACTATCAAATCAGTCAACTGCCTTCAAGAAAACTTGTACCAAGGGATTCACTTTCTGTGGATGAGACTAAGTACTTTGCTGCTCCCTGGCCAGAACTGAGTAAAATTAAGATTTTACACTTGGCCAAGTTGACAGGCCAGAAGTAATAGTACTTCACTCTTGTCCTTTGCATCATCATGACGGCTATTGAGTAAAAAATAGCCAGTTGACAGAGGCGTTATAAATACAAACTTAGAATCAAACAGACCCAAGGAGGAACCCAGCTCCACCTCTTGATTTGGGCACAATTTTAGGCCGGTTTCTTACTCATTCCGTGCATAGGTTGTTTCCTTTGTAAAATGGGCGTAACACTTAGGTCACAGAGGAGAGGTCAGAACTAGCAAATCTGACTCACAAATTAAGCACTCAAACATGCTTTATGTGCTCACTTCAGCAGCACATATACTAAAATTGGAAAGATACAGAGAAGATACATGGCAGCTGTGCAAGGATAACATGCAAATTTGTGAAGCATTCTATATTTTTCATGTTCATGGATTGGAAGAATTAATATTGTTAAAATTTTCATACTACCCAAAGCAATCTACAGATTAAATTCAATCCCTATTAAAATACTAATGACATTCATCACAGAAATAGAAAAAACAATTCTAAAATTTATATGGAACTACAGAAGACCCAGAATAGCCAAAGTTATCCTAAGCAAGAAGAGCAAAATTGGAGGGATAACTTTAGCTGACTTCGAATTATACAACAGAGCTACAATAATCAAAACAGCATAGTACCAGCACAAAAACAGACACATAGACCAATGGAACAGAACAGAGAACCCAGAAACAAATTCACACACCTATAGTGAACTTATTTTTGACAAAGGTGCCAAGAACATACACTGGGGAAAACACAGTCTCTTCAGTAAATGGTGCTGGGAAAACTGGATGTCCATATGCAGAAGAATGAAATTAGACCCCTATCTCTCACCATATACAAAAATCAAATCAAAATGAATTAAAGACTTAAATCTAACACCTCCAACTATGAAACTACTACAAGAAAACATATGGAAAACTCTCGAGGACATTGGTCTGGGCAAAGATTTCTTAAGCAATACCCCACAAGCACAGTCAATGAAACTGTGGACAAATGGAATCACATCAAGTTAAAAAGCTTCTGCACAGCAAAGGATACAATCAACAAAGTGAAGAGACAACCCATAGGATGAGAGAAATATTTGCAAACTACCCCTCTGACACACAATTAATCACCAGAATATGTAACGAGCTCAGACAACTCTATTAGAAAAAATCTCATAATATGATCAAGAAATGGGCAAAAGATTCGAATAGACATTTCTCAAAAGAAGACATACAAATGACAACAGCATTTTGAAAGATGCTCAACATCACTGATCATCAGTGAAATGCAAATTAAAACTACAGTGAGATATCATCCTATCCAGTTAAAATGGTTTATATCCCAAAGACAGGCAATAATGAATGCTGGTGTGGATATGGAGAAAAGGTGGGAATGTAAATTAGTACACTCTTGGTGGGAATGTAAATTAGTACAACCACTATGGAGAACAGCTTGGAGGTTCCTTAAAATATAAAAATTGAGCTACCGTAAGATCCAGCAACCCCACTGCTGGGTAAATAGCCAAAAGGAGGAAAATCAGTAGATATCTGCACTCCTATGTTTGTGGCAGCACTGTTCACAATAGCTAAGATTTGGAGGGAAGCTAAGTGTTCATCAGCAGATGAATGGATAAAGAAAATGTGGTACATACACACAACAGAGTACTGTGCAGCCATAAAAAAGGATGAGATCCATTCATTTGCAACAACGTGGATAGAACCAGAAATCATGTTAAGTGAAATAATTGAGGCCCTGAAAGACTAACGTCACATGTTCTCACTTATTTGTGGGATCTAAAAATAAAATCAATTGAATTAATGGACATGGAGAGTAGAAGGATGGTTACCAGAGGCTGGGAAGGATAATGGGGGGTTTGTGGCAGAGGTGAGGATGGTTAATGGGTACAAAAAATATATAAAGAATGAATAAGACCTACTATTTGATAGCACAATAGAGTGGCTATCGCCAATAATAACTTAATTGTAGCCGGGCGCAGTGGCTCACGCCTATAATCCCAGCACTTTGGGAGGCCGAGGCAGGCAGATCACCTGAGGTCCAGAGTTTGAAACCAGCCTGGCCAACATGGTGAAACCCTGTCTCTACTAAAAATACAAAAATTGGCGGGGCGTGGTGGTGCGTGCCTGTAATCCCAGCTACTTGGGAGGCTGAGGCAGGAGAATCACTTGAAACTGGGAGGTGGATGTTGCAGTGACCCGAGATCATGCCACTGCACTCCAGCTTTGGAGACAGAGTGAGACTCCATCTCAAAAATAAATAAATAAATAAATAAAAATAACTTAATTGTAAATTTTTAAATAACTTGAGGAGTATAATTGGATTGTATGTAACTCAAAGGATAAATTCTTGAAGGAATGGATACTCTGTTATCCATGATGTGCTTATTTCACATTGCATTCCTGTATCAAATCATCTCATGTAACCCATAAATATATACACCTACAATGTACCCATAACGTTTTTCTCTTTTGAGATGGAGTTTCACTCTTGTTGCTCAGGCTGGAGTGCAATGGCATGATCTCAGCTCACTGCAACCTCTGCCTCCTGGGTTCAAGAGATTCTCCTGCCTCAGCCTCCCAAGTAGCTGGAATTACAGGCATGAGCCACCACATCCAGCTAATTTTCTATGTTTAGTAGAGATGGGGTTTCTCCATGTTGGTCAGGCTGGACTCGAACTCCTGACCTCAGGTGATCCACCCGCCTCGGCCTCCCAAAGTGCTGGGATTACAGGTGTGAGCCACTGCACCTGGCCTACTTTTTTTTTTTTTTTTTTTTTGAGACGGAGTCTCACTGTGTTGCCCAGGCTGGAGTGAGTGCAGTGGTGTGATCTCAGCTCACTGCAACATCTTCCTCTTGCATTCAAGTGATTCTCCTGCCTCAGCCCCCTGAGTAGCTGAAACTACAGGCACCCTCCACCACGCCCAACTAATTTTTGTATTTTTAATAGAGACACGGTTTCACCTCGTTGGCCAGGCTGGTCTCGAACTCCTGAGCTCAAGTGACCCACATACCTTGGCCTCCCAATGTGCTGGGATTATAGGCGTGAGCCACCACGCCCAGCCTTAGCTTTGGGTTTTTCCCAGATGCCCTTTATGAGGATGAGGAAGTTATCTCTATTCCTAGTTTATTGAATATTTTTATATGAAGCGGTGTTAGATTTTGTCAATTTTTTCTCTGCAACTATTGGGATAATCATGTGATTTTTGTGTTTTTTCTTGATATAGTGTATTATATAATTTCATTTTTGGATGTTAAAAGAACATTGTATTCCTGGGATAAATCACACTTGGTTATATTGTATAGTTATTTTTACATGTTACTGTAGTCACCTTTCTAGTATATTGTTGATAGTTCGTGCATCCACATAAATAGGGAATATTGGTTTGTAGTTTCCTTTTTATTTTTTCTCTTCCTTTTTTTTTTTTTTCTTTTTTGACAATGTCTTGCTCTGTTGCCCAGGCTGAAGTGCAGTGACGTGATCACAGCTTACTCCAGCCTCAACCTCCTGGGTTCAAGTGATCCTTCTGTCTCAGCCTCCCAAGTAGGCAGGACTACAGGCGTGTGCCACCATGCCTGGCTAGTTTTTGTTTATTTTATGTAGAGATGAAGTCTGGCTTTGTTGCCCAGGCTGGGGCTGTCTTTTAAAAATAGCACTGAAATGTGTTTGTTCCTGTATCACATTGGCAAAGGTTAAAAAGGTTTTTTTGGCCGGGTGTGGTGGCTCACGCCTGTAATCCCAGCACTTTGGGAGGCTAAGGCGGGCAGATTACCTGAGGTCAGGAATTTGAGACCAGACTGTCCAACATGGTGAAACCCCATCTCTACTAAAAATATAAAAATTAGCCAGGCGTGGTGTTGGGTGCCTGTAATCCCAGCTACTTGGGAGGCTGAGGCAGGAGAATTGCTTATACCCGGGAGGCAGAGGTTGCAGTGAGCCAAGATTGTTCCGCTGCACTCCAGCCTAGGAGACAAGAGTGAGATTCAGTCTCATAAATAAATAAATAAATAAATAATAATAATAATAATAAAAACCCAAAAAATTTTTTTTTCCAATGTTCAGTTTTCTTTAATGACCCCTTCTCCCTGAAGGGCAGGTTCAGGCAGCTAGGTGATGGTAACAGATGTTCACTTGAAGATCTTGCCCTGATTGAAGGCTTTGCCCACATGCTGGAAGGCCCCCTCCCAGGAAAAGTACTCTCAAACCAGCGTCTGGGTCTCCTCGCTGCCAGGATCCAGTTTCTGCCATGTGTATGATTCATAGTCCACCTGCCAATCTGGACTCAGTGGAAAGGCAAGCTCCTGGCCTCAGAAGACCCAGACTCCAGACATGGAGCTGCTATTGTTGGTTCCAAAGAAGATGACACTGGCGAAGGCATTCTTCCTCAGCTTGTCCAGTCACTGGAACATTCCAGTGATGAGATTGCAGCTCATGAAGGTCTGAGTGAATTCTTCAGGGAAGCGATGCTCTGAGTACCACAGGGACCGGCCGTCCTTATCAAAGTGCTCCCAGAAATATGGCAGTGCCACAGAGAGTGTGTCCTCATTGGAGTACTTGAGCTTCAATTCATCCAACACTAAGGTACTCTTGGGCAGGTGAGCAAAGGGGTCCTTGGCCTTGGGCTCAGCAGCCAGCACCTGCTCACATTCATCCATCTCCTCCTCAGGAGTAGGGGCAGCCGCCTTTTTCTCCTCCCGCTCAGCCTGGGGTTTCTGCTTCTCTTCCCGTGAACGCTTCTCTTTCCGTGGTGTGTCCTTTTTAGGCTGGCTCTCCACAAACTTTTTAGCATCAAACTGGGCCATCTTCTCACATAGTTTTGCTTTCCCCAAGACAGTGCAGAACTGAGGCTGGTTAATGCAGGTGAGGAACCAGCGGTTGGTATTGGGAAAGGCCTGGCAGAAAGAAGGTTCTAGGACCTGCTTATACAGCCACAATAGGGTGCAGACAACTGTGATGTCAACCAACATCAATCGTTCGCCCTCCAGAAAAGTCCTTGTCTTCAAGTGAGCATCCAACAGCCCCAGAATTTGCCTCACTTCCTCCTTTGTATTCTCAGTGGCCTGTTTGTTGTGGTGCATGATGCCCAAGGTGGGGAACACCAAGGTACTGGCTGGGGACACTATATTGCTAGCAGCAAAGCTCACCCACTGCGTCACCTGGGCTGCTGCCTCTGGAGTACTTCCCTGCAGCTCCTCATTGCTCACATAGTAGGCAACGGCATTGCTCTCAAACACACAGAATTTATCGTCACCCTCAAATGCTGGAACCTTGCCAGCAGGAAATTTGCGGAGAAATTCAGGGGTGCGGTTGGTTTGGCCAAAGTGGAAATGGGGTGGTGCGGAGAGCACACGGACCTGAGCCCCTCTGTGCTGAGCAGCAATGAGGGCCTTGAAGGTCCTTCAGTTTTCAGGATATGTGTACAGGGTCCCAGCCGCCATGGTGATTCCTCAAAGAAAGGCTTTTTTGTTTGTTTTTTAAGATAGAGTCTCACTCTGTCACCGAGGCTGGAGTGCAGTGGTGTGATCTCAGCTCACTACAACCTCCGCCTTTCAGGTTCAAAGAGATATTCTCCTGTCTCAGCCTCCCGAGTAGCTGGGATTACAGGAGTGCACTACAACACCCAGATTTTTTTTTTTTTTTTTTTTTTTGGTGTTTTTAGTAGAGACGGGGTTTCACCATGTTGCCCAGGCTGGTCTTGAACTCCTGAGCTCAAGCAATCTGCCCACCTCAGCCTTCCAAAGTGCTGGGATTACAGGTGTGAGTCACCATGTTGGGCCTGTAGTTCCCTTATTTGTGATGCTTTACCTGGTTTTGATATGAGAGTTATACTGGCCTGATAGAATGGCTCACAAAACTCAGGAAAACACTTTACTTACATTTACTTATTTATTAGAAAGCGTTTTACAAAGGGTACTGATGAACAGCCAGATGGAAAAGATGCACAGGGCAAGGTATATGAAAAGGGGTGTGGAACTTCCGTGCCTTCTCCTGGCACCCTCCAGGAACCTAGATGTGTTAGGCTATCTGGAAACGGTCCCAAACCTTGTCCTTTTAGGCTTTTATAGAAGCTTCATTTCATAGGCATGATTGATGAAATCAACAGCCATTGGTTATGAAGTCAACCTTTAACCCCTGTTACCTCCCTGAAGTTTGGGAAGTGGGGCTGAAAGTCCCAACCCTCTAATCATGCTTGGTCTTTCCAGTGACCAGCTCCCACTCTGCAGCTACCTAGGGGCTGCCACCAGTCATCTCATTAGCATACAAAAGCCATTTTTATCACTCTGGAGATTTGAAGGGTTTTAGGTGCCGTTTTAGGAAACCAGGACTTGAAGACTAAGTTTTTTTATTACTTTTTTATTTTTTATTTAATTATTTTTTTTTAGATGGAGTCTTGCTCTGCTACCCAGGCTGGAGTGCAGCGGTACGATCTTGGCTCACTGCAACCTCCGCCTCCTGTGTTCAAGTGATTCTCCTGGCTCAGCCTCCTGAGTAGCTGGGACTACAGGTGCATGCCACCATGCCCGGCTAATTTTGTGTATTTTTAGTAGAGACGGGGTTTCACCGTGTTAGCCAGGATGGTCTTGATCTCCTGACCTCGTGATCCACCCGTCTTGGCCTCCCAAAGTGCTGGGATTACAGGCGTGAGCCACTGTGCCCGGTGAAGACTAAATATTTATATTTCACAATATAATACCCTTTTGCTGTTGCCCCCTACTGCCATCCTCAACAGTCCTAGACAACCATTAATTTCCTTGTGTCTCTACAGATTTGCCTATTCTGGATTTTTTTTTTTTTTTTTTGATAGGGAGTCTTGCTCTGTGACACAAGCTGGAGTGCCATTGCACGATCTCGGCTCACTGCAAGCTCTGCCTCCCAGGTTCAAGGGATTCTCCAGCCTCAGCCTCCCAAGTAGCTGGCCACCATGCCTGGCTAATTTTTATATTTTTAGTAGAGATGAGGCTTCACCATGTTGCCCAGTCTGGTCTCGAACTCCAGGGCTCAAAGTGATCCACCCACCTTGGCCTCTCAAAGTGCTGGGATTACAGGCATGAGCCATCGCGCCCAGCCAGGATTTTTTTTTTTGGCAGACAGGGTCTCACTCTGTCACCCAGGCTGGAGTGCAGTGACATCATCTCAGCTCACTGCAACCTCCACCACCGCTGCGGCTCTAGCAATCCTCACCTAGACTTCCGGAGTACCTGAAGATACAGATGCATGCCCTGGCTAATTTTCTTTATTTTTTGTACAGACAGAGTCTTCCTATGTTGCCAAGGCTGGACTCGAACACCTGGGCTCAAGTGATCCTCCCGCCTCAGCTTACCAAAGTGCTGAGATTATAGGCGTGAGCCACCAAGTCTGGCTTGGACATTTTTTTTGTAGATGGAATAATACAATATGTACCACAATTTCTTTATCCCTTCACCTTTTGCTAGACACTAGGGATGCACTCAGTGCTTACCTATAAAGCCGTTATGATTATGTATATTTTTTGTACAGACATATGTTTTCATTTCTCCTTAGGTACCTACCTAGGAATGAAATTGGTAGGTTATGGAATTTTTATGTTTAACTGTGTGAAGATCTGCCAGACTTATGTGCAAGGTGGCTGTAACATTTTACATTCAGGAGAAGGGAGAAGAGGAGAGAGAGAGAAAAAATTCACATTCTTACCAGCAGTGTATGAGAGTTCCCATTTCTCTAATGCTCACCAAAAATTTTTATTCTTTTTTTTTTTTTTTGAGATGGAGTCTCACTCTTGTCACCCAGGCTGGAGTGCAGTGGCGCCATCTCGGCTCACTGCAAGCTCCACCTCCCAGATTCAAGCAATTCTTCTGCCTCAGCCTCCCAAGTAGCTGGGACTACAAGTGCCCACCACCATGCCCAGCTAATTTTTGTATTTTTAGTAGAGACGGGGTTTCACAATGTTGGCCAGACTGGTCTTGAACTCCTGACCTCAAGTGATCCACCTGCCTCAGCCTCCCAAAGTGCTAGGATTACAGGCGTGAGCCACTGCTCCTGGCCTGATTTTAATTATAATCATCCCAGTGGGTTTGAAGTGGTATCTCTTTGTGATTTTGATTTACATTTCCCTGATGGCTAATGATGGTGAGTATATTTCCAAGTGCTTACTGGCCATTTGTATATCTTCTTTGGAGAATGTCCATTCAAAGGTCTTACCCATTTTTAAATCTAGTTACTTGTTTATTGAGTTGCGATTGTTCGTTGTATGTTCTCGGTACAAGTCTCTTATTAGATATAGGATTTACAAAAATTTTCTCCCATTGTTTGAATTTTGTTTTCATTTTCTTGATGTTGTCCTTTGAAGCATAGAAGTTTTAAATTTTGATGTTATCTGGTATATATATATATATGTACACTGTATATATATACACAGTATATATATATACAGTATATATATATATATACAGTGTATATATATACAGTGTATATATATATACTGTATATATATATTCAGTATATATATATACTGAATATATATATAGTATATATATAGTACATTATATATATATATTTTAGATTTCCCATTTTCTTTATTTTTTCCTTCCTGGAGGCAACTACGATCACCTGAACGGGTACTTTTCTCAAGTGTATTGTTCATGTGATTGCTACCTAGTATGAATTTGTAAGTCACACGTTGCATTGCTATGCATATTTTTAAACATTATAAAATCGGTATTATGCTATGTACATTGTTCTCCAACTTTTCTTGATTAATTATGTTTTTGAGAATTATGTATGTTGAGCATACTCTACTGTATAACAATGCCACAACGTACTTGTCTATTCTCCTGTTGGCTGATGTGTTTCAGTATATATATTTTATCTTTTATTGACTGTGCATTTGGTATTTGTGATATTGTTTTCACGTTTGATTTCGTAGGAGTCACCCCTGAGTCAGAGCAGCTTATTGTCCAGTGTTTGGTCAGAGTTTTGTGTTTAAACCCCTCATGCCAGTGAAGCTTCTGTTCTGTGTTGATGACTCTGTGTATGGCTTGGAAAATGCTTTTATATCTCGCCTATGTCTTGCTCTAAGGCTCACTCTTTTTTTTTTTTTTCTTTTGAGACAGAGTTCCACTTTTGTTGCTCAGGCTGGAGTATAATGGCATGATCTCGGCTCACTGCAACCTCCACCTCCCGGGTCCCGGTTCAAGCAGTTCTCCTGCCTCAGCCTCCTGAGTAGCTGGGGTTACAGGCATGCGCCACCATGGGCAGCTAATTTTTGTATTTTTAGTAGAAACGGGGTTTCACCACATTGGCCAGGCTGGTCTCGAACTCCTGACCTCGTGATCCGCCCGCCTCGGCCTCCCAAAGTGCTGGGATTACAGGCCTGAGCCACCGCGCCCGGCTAAGCTTCATTCTTGATTGGCTACAGCCATCCCTATTGTACAAAGAGTTCCCCAAACCTCTGGACTGTGATCCAGAGGGTTCTTTTTGGCTGTCTCTTTTCTTGGTTTTCTCTAAGTATTCTCCAAGACCTCCACTGGTCACAGATTTCACCACTCTCTATTCTAAATAAAGTTAGTTATTTATACAGGCTCATGCCTGTAACCCTAGCACTTCGGGGACTGAGGCAGGAAGATCGCTTGAGCAGTAAGCTGTGAGCCGTGATCATGCCACTGCACTCCAGCCTGGATGACAGAGGGAGACGCTGTCTCTAAATAAATAAATAAACAAATAAACAAAGTTAGTCCCTTCAGGCCAAACAGCAGAGCTCTTAGAAATTACAGCCCATCTTCCCCCTTGAAAATCCCCTGTGCCACTATTCTTGACTAGGGACACAGAGCCACTTTTTACAAAATGACATCCTGTTCTATTCTTAGAACAGGACACTGGAAGGCTATAGTAACCCCTACTGTTCATGGTTTGCGCATTCTGCCACAGAACTAGGATGGTTGTTGATAGTGTCCCATTATTCTGGGCTGCCACCACCTCTCATTCTCCCTCTTCTCTTTCTCCTGGCCTCCAGGCTAGGAGTAAGCCCAAAAGTATTTGTAGTAGGGTTTTGGGATGACTATTGTATGTGTTGTGTCCCTGATGGGCTATCTCTGTTGCCTGAAGAGGCAGGGAGGCACGGGCTTCAGAAAGCTAGAGAAGAAACTTCTCATCCTTTGCCACTTGCCCAGGGAGAACCTATTTGTCTCTTTAAGGGAGCTAACTGCTGGCAAGTGCACAAAGGATGATTGAGACTAACAACAGGCTGGGCACGGTGGCTCACGCCAGTAATCCCAGCACTTTGGGAGGCTGAGGTGGGTGGATCACCTGAGGTCAGGAGTTCGAGACCAGCCTGGCCAATATGGTGAAACCTCATCTCTACCAAAAGCACAAAAAATAGCTGGCGTGGTGGTGCACGCCTGTAATCCTAGCTACTCGGGAGGCTGAGGCAGGAGAATCGCTTGAACCTGGGAGCGGAGTGTGCAGTGAGCCAAGATCGTGCCATTACACTCCAGCCTGGGCGATAAGAGCAAAACTCTGTCTCAAAAAAAAAAAAAAAAAAAAGAAGAAGAAAAAAAAATCGAGATCTAACAACAAAACAGAAAAGTCATTCACAACCCTATTGAGAGGTAAAAAAGAATTTAAATAAGTACATGCTCAAATGATAATGTTGCCTGTTGTATCATTCATATGCCTTAATTGCTCCCTCCCCAGGTGAGAGGCAGGTTCCCAAGACCAGACACTGCCTGAGCCCTATCACCTCTCACTCTTTGTCATGGAATTGCTAGAGGGCCAGCACCTTAAGGGCTGCTGCTTGGTGGCGCCGATGCTGCCTAGGTGGGCGGCAATGTGTCGGGGCCAAAGGAGTGACAGCAGCTGGCAGGTTTCCCCTACCTGACTAGTGCCCTGATTTGTATGTTCTTTGTTTTGAGAAAACACACTCCTCTTGCAAAATAATATTCACCTAAGGAGACATGTACAGGGTAAAGAGGAAAATGACAATAGCCGGTGATGAGAGATGAGGAGTATTAAATGGGGCTGTGTATCCTCCTAGCACCTTGTTCCCTAAGGACAGAGAAAGAGACAAATATAGTTTTAAAACAATAGTCTAGTGAGCTCTATAGGTCCGTGGGTAACTTGCTGGCCATTTAGTTAGTAAACAATAACAATGAAAAGATTTTTGTGGACCTACCTTTTTGATTTCTATTGACAGATGTAATCCTTTCTTATTTTTTTCAGGAAAAATGTCTTCACAAATACAGAAGTGTTTCAAGGAAAAATTGAAGTCACTCCTGCCCACATCCACTGCCCAGTGTAACCGCCCTTAAAGATTGCTGTGTATTTGTGTACTAATTTTTCTGTGTTTATAAAATCATTCATATATTTATTAATAACATGTTTAGAAGAAATCTCTGCATTAACCTCAGGGCACACAGCTGTCTTTGATCGCCCCCAACTCCTCAGAATGTCCTGCCTCCATTTCACTCTCCCACAGCTGACTTTCTCCCATGCTCAGGCCCCCCAAGACCACCTGCTGAAAAACTACTTCCAACCTTAAGCTCAGGCCCTGACTCACAGCCCTTTATTCTAACAGAGCCCCTAGGTGTTTGGGCAGAGGTAGGTGGGTATTACCAGGGAAGCGGGAGGAGGACAATGAGGCCCCTTAAGTTCTTTGTCCTGGCCAGGCAGCTGCCCTCCTGCATTACAGGTCTCCACAGGATAGGTCCCAATTCCCAGCTACTTTCAATTGGTGGGGTGTGGCTTGGCAGGATGGGTTAATGCTCTGCCGCAACTTTCTCACTTTGTAATGGGAGCTGTATGGTAAATTCACCTGATAGTAATAACTTAAGCATATCCTGAGAATGATCCTGTATGGCAGACGCACCTGAATCCTGAATGTGTGTTTGAAGTTCTGAGCTAAGAAATCTGGGGGTGGCCAACACAGAGATTCATTTCTTATTTATGAAGAAGCTGTGAACCACCAGCCGTCCTGTCCCATGGAATGTGGGCTATACAGGGGTTCAAGGCCCTGTGTTTTGGGTTAAATGAAGGCTGCCAGGTGGAGGTTGTTAGGGGGAGGGTGTGAAGTGAAAATACTGTATAAGGCCGGGTGCGGTGGCTCACACCTGTAATCCCAGCACTTTGGGAGGCCAAGGCGGGTGGATCATGGGGTCAAGAGATCAAGACCATCCTGGCCAACATGGTGAAACCCCGTCTCTACTAAAAATACAAAAAAGTTAGCTGGGCATGTTAGCGCGCGCGTGTAGTCCCAGCTACTCGGGAGGCTGAGGCAGGAGAATCGCCTGAACCCAGGAGGTGGAGGTTGCAGTGAGCTGAGACCACGCCACTGCACTCCAGCCTGGCGACAGATCAAGACTCAGTCTCAAAAAAAAAAACCCTCTATAAATTGCATGACTTTATTTTGCAAGTGGTTGTGATTCTCTTGTCCAGCCCACTGCCGTTGGGCCCTGTTCCCCAATTGTAAGCCCCCAATAAAACCTCATGTCTCATTCACTGGCTCTGGGTCTCTTCAGCCTATTGAACCCAGTATTCATCCCCATTGGAGTGTACAGGGGTTCGGCACAACATGAGCATATGACAAAGACCTGGGCTATGAATTTTAACTACCTCTGTCTGGATTCCTCCTTGTTTTTTCTCCTTTACTTTAGGGATGAATGGCCATTTCCCCACGTAAAGAACCAAGTCATCACCTTTTTTTTTGTCCTATTTGCTGGGTGGGCAGATTCAGTAACTACTTGTGCCAGGAAACCAAAGTCCATAGAGGCCGCGTGGCTTTGCCAAGGGGAACAACCAGGATGGTGCAGGATAGTTTCACACAGGTAAGGCTCTCATGCTGCAAATCCTTTGCTCTCTCCATGTTATATAAATGGATTTTTAAATTTCACCTTAGGGTGTTGTCTTAATCCGTTTTCTGCTGCTAAAACAGGAGTGACTAACCCGGAGATTCGTTCTTTGTCTATGAGGAACATCTGAGCCACCATCCTGTCCCGTGGAACATGAGCCATATAGGGGTTTGAGGCCCTGAGTTTTGGTCTAGATGAAGGCTACCAGGTGGAGGACGTTAAGAGGAGAGTGTTACGTGAAAATGCTATAGAAACTTCTGAAACAAAGAGAAAAATGTGCGACCCCAATTCACTCTGCTAAAAGGAAAAAATTAAGCTGAAATCTGAGTGCTGCAAGCAGCTGCCTTTTCTTTTGTTCCTAAGCAGATAGCTACAGATAAAAGGTTAAATATCTCCACAGGTAGCTAATCAGTGTTCACCTTTTCTTATGTAAAGTGCCGATTTACTGAGCCTGAGACGAATACATGATTGACTATTCCCTTACCAGCTCCTTTTCTCTTGCAACATGTGGATTCAGTAATGTGACCATGCCCGCCCCCTTTCCCCTCCATCCTGCTTACCCCACCCATCTCCCCCAACTTTTTAAAAGATAGAGTCTCGCCCTGTCACCCAGGCTGGAGTGCAGTCCCGGGTTAAAGCAATTCTCCTGCCTTGGCCTCCTGAGTAGCTGGGACTACAGGTGTGTGCCACCACGCCCGACTAGTTTTATATTTTTAGTAGAGATGGGGTTTCACCATGTTGGCCAGGCTGGTCTTGAACTCCTGACCTCAAATGATCCACCCGCCTCAGCCTCCCAAAGTGCTGGGATTACAGGTGTGACCACCTTGCCAGGCCTGCTTTTCCCCCTTTAAATAATGAAGCCATTAAAATTCTCTTTGGAGAAAGGCACAGACCACAGATTGTTTCTGTGATTCCATTGTTCTTTCTCCCAGGACATTGTCCTTAGTCTTGGCAAAATAAACTTCTGAATTGATTGAGACCTGCCTCAGATACTTTCGTTTTACAAACTGCATGGTCTTTGCAAGCAGTTGCAATTCTCCTGTCCAGCTCACTGCCATTGTACTCTCTCCCTTTTATCTAAGCCCCTAATAAAATCCGAAGTCTCATTTGCTGGCTCTGGGTCACTTCTTTGGCCTCTTGAACCTGGTGGCTTCCCTACTGAGGTTTATAGGGGTTTGGCACAGCATCCACTCTTGAAAGCAGAGCCTAATTACCTCCTAAAGGTCTCACCTCTCTCTTTTTTTTTTTTTTTTTTTTTTGAGATGGAGTCTCACTCTCACCCAGGCTGGAGTGCAGTGGCACAATCTCAGCTCACTGAAACCTCTGCCTCCCGGGCTCAAGCGATTCTCCTGCCTCAGCCACCCAAGTAGCTGGGATTACAGGCGTACACTACCACGCCTGGCTAATTTTTGTATTTTTAGTAAAGACAGGGTTTCACCATGTTGGCCAGGCTGGTCTCGAACTCCTGACCTCAAATGATCCACCTGCCTTGGCCTCCCAAAGTACTGGGATTACAGGCATGAGCCACCATGCCCAGCAGGTCTCACCTCTTAATACCATCACAATGGCAATTAAATTTCAACATGGGCCAAGTGCAGTGGCTCACACCTGTAATCCCAGCACTTTGGGAGGCCAAGGCAGGTGGATCACTAAAGGCCAGGAGTTTGAGTCCAGCCTGGGCAACATGGCAAAATCCCATTTGTACTAAAAATACAAAACTTAGCTGGGCATGGTGGTGCATGCCTGTAATCTCAGCTACTAGGGAGGCTGAGGCAGGAGAGTCATTTGAACCCAAGAGGTGGAGGTTGCAGTGAGCCAATATCAGGCCACCGCACTCAGCCTGGGTGACAAAGCAAGACTCTGTCTCAAAAAAAAAAAAAAGAAAAAAAAGAAAAAAAATTTGGCTGGCCACGGTGGCTCACGCCTGTAATCCCAGCACTTTGGGAGGCCGAGGCAGGTGAATCACCTGAGGTCAGGAGTTCGAGACCAGCCTGGCCAACATCGTAAAACCCCCCATCTCTACTAAAAATACAAAATATTAGCTGGGTGTGGTGATGGGCACCTGTAATCCCAGCTACTCGGGAGGTTGAGGCAGGAGAATCGCTTGAACTTGGGAGGCGGAGGTTGCAGTGAGCCAAGATCATGCCATTGCACTCCAACCTAAGCAACAAGAACAAGACTCTGCCTAAAAAAAAAAAAAAAAAAAATTCAACATGAGCTTTGGAAGGGATACTGAAGCCATAGGACGTAGAAGCCAACTCCCTGCAAACCTCAGTATCTAATGCTTCTAGATTCCCTGCCCTCGCTCAACCTCCAACTCCCCTTCTCTGTGCCTGTCCAGTTTCTTTTTTTTCTTTTCTTTTCTCTTTTTTTTTTTTTTTTTTTTGAGATGGGGTGTTGCTCTGTCACCCAGTCTGGAGTGCAGTGGCGTGCTCTTGGCTCACTGCAACCTCTGCCTCCCAGGTTCAAGCAATTCTCATGCCTCAGCCTCCCGAGTAGCTGGGATTACAGGCGCCACCACCACACCTGGCTAATTTTTGTATTTTTAGTAAAGACAGGGTTTCACCATGTTGGCCAGGCTGGTCTCGAACTCCTGACCTCAAGTGATCCACCTGCCTCGGCCTCCCAAAGTACTAGGATTACAGGTGTGAGCCACCACGCCCGGCCACCTGTCCAGTTTCAAGGTTAATAAAGGCAAGCTCAGTATACTCCAATTCTTTTCTCAGCTAGAGGCCAGGACCATCCTGACCTGGTTTATAATTTGCTCCTGTTCTCTCCAATTTAGCTCCTGTTCAGGGCCCTGAGGATTAGGTTCCCTCATGGCCCCAGCTCCTGGCCTGCTGACACATTTTGATCTTCCTAGCCTTAAGCTCAGTCATCAAGCTCACCTCTCTGGGCCCTGCATCCCCTGGAACTCCACAATTATCTCTGGCCCTCTGGAACACAAACCCTCACCGCTCCAAATTCAGCTGCACCTTTGCAGGGTGTAGTGGAAACCCAGGCTGGCAAGGACTGTTTCTAAAATCCACATTCTCACCTGTTGTGCTCCCAGAATCCTGCTGCCTAAATATATCCCCTCCTGGTTTCAGAACAGAGACTCACAAACATATATAGATAGGGTCAAAGTGACCTCAGCTTCAAGGTCAAATCAGTCCTTCCCAAATGAAGACTTTGTTTTCCCACAAAAGACAGACTGTTTCCCAAAAGTTTAAAGGATTCCTTGCATCTTGAAATAGCTGAGGCTTTGTTTGTATTTCATGGAAGCCAAAGGAGTGCATTGTACCTGCTGGGCTCCTTGAACATTGGGTTCAATTTTAAATAAGCTAGTAGCACTATGCAATTTGGCCACTAGATGGCAGGACATCTTCACCATGAGTATAACATGACGCTGACTCAGAAAACCCCCAAGTAGTAACACCAGCCAGCCAAACAAAGCAAAAACAACAGCCAGCCAGACAAAGCAAAAGGAATGTACCAAGTTTGGTGAAAGGTCCTCTTCATGTATGAATCTTTTCAAATTTATTCTTATTTTGATAATGATGTTAGCAAATACAATTATGATTATCTAACTTGTTTCCATAGTGATGTCTGTCCTTATTATACCTTCTCTCCACACTTAAGTCTTCTAAGGAAAACCACTCTAATCAGGAAAGAAATCTGAGACTTTTTATGGAAATACAGGGAAAATACAGAGACTCCATTTTTACAGGAAAATGTTTTTCAAAGGAAGTCTCTAGGAATCCTCAGCAAGCTTCCTGAACACAGGTCATTTCAAACAGAAGAAGTAATCCAAACTTCATTTAGGGCAATTACTCACAGTTAAACCTTTACAATAATTAATTTCATGCTAAGTACTTTGAACTCCTTCCAGGAGTGAAGTGGGTATACTGCAAAATTATTTTCCTCTTTTGAGAAGACAAAGTCAGAAGAGACAAAGTAGAGAGGAGGAGACTAGTTCTGGGCATGTAAGTAGGGGTGAAAATTCCAGTGTATTTTCTCATTGCTCTCCACGCGAACAATCTGGAGATGAAGTTGGTTGTTTCCAGAGTCAAAGAATACCAGGAACATCTCCGCAGTGAAACAAGCGGGATTTGTTGTTCACTGAAGGAACCATGGAGCACCTCCAGAAAAGGGTGTTAGAAAGGACTTATTTTAGGATTTGAGTTTGTATTAGGTGGTTTTAGAGAGGATATAAGGAATTAGTGCTATGCTCTAAATTGGATGCTATGAGAGAGTGAGGATAATTCTATTATTGGGAATCCTAATAAGTTTATCTAGGATGAGGCAAGAATACAGACTGAGGCTAACGCCATAATTTGTTTAAAAAAACAAAAGCAGCTGGGCATGGTGGCTCACTCCTGTAATCCCAGCACTTTGGGAGGCCAAGGCTGGAGGATTGCTTGAGGCCAGGAGTTCGAGACCAGCCTGAGCAACATAGCAAGATCCTGTCTCTACAAAAACTAAAAATAAAGCTGGGCGTGGTGGCTCACACCTGTAATCCCAACACTTTGGGAGGCCGAGGCAGGCAGATCACCTGAGGTCAGGAGTTTGACACCAGTCTGGCCAACACGGTGAAACCCCGTCTCTATTAAAAATACAAAAACTAGCTGGGTGTGGTGGCACACACCTGTAATCCCAGCTACTCGGGAGGCTGAGGCAGGAGACTCGCTTGAACCTGAGAGGCAGAGGTTGCAGTGAGCTGAGATCAAATCATTGCACTCCAGCCTGGGCAACAGAGCAAGACTCCATCTCAAAAAAATAAATAAATAAAAATAAAAATAAAATAGTCAGATGTGCTGGCACACACCTTCAGTCCCAGCTACTCCAGAGGCTGAGGCAGAAGGATTTCTTGAGCCTGGGAAATTGAGAATTGAGGCTGCAGTGAGCTATTATCATGCCATTGTACTCCAGCCTGGGGAGCAGAGTGAGACTGTCTCTGAAAGAAAAAAAAAAAAAAAAAAAGCAGTAGTCACTCATATTAGCCAGTCTAGGGGAATATTGGTCATTCCTGTAGCTGAGACAATGTTTATGTTTTTTTTATTTTATTTTACTATTATTATATTTTAAGTTTTAGGGTACATGTGCACAATGTGCAGGTTAGTTACATATGTATACATGTGCCGTGCTGGTGTGCTGCACCCATTAAGTTGTCATTTAGCATTAGGTATATCTCCTAATGCTATCCCTCCCCCCTCCCCCGACAATGTTTATGTTTAATTTAGTTTTTGTTAAAACATTACAGTTTGGTCTTGTTTTTGCCTTGATTGATCATTGTCACAGAGTGGCCTTGTCTGATGTTGCTGTTCTGTGAGATTTCTCGTGTTCAACAGCAGATCACCATGGCCCAGGTGTGAATGCAGGGACAGCAACACTAAGGCTGATGCTTTGCTCTGTTTTCCTTTTGGCCAAGGGCAGACTGCAGTCAGCCTGCAGAAACTTCATCCTTGATATCCAGATTTTCACCATAGCCAAGACTTTGCTTTAGAAACTATTTGCAGAGAATGTAATCTAAATTTGGAGTATTGATAGTTTCTCCTGCTCCTTTTGTTGCAGGGTAAATTGTTGAATCCTCTGATTTGTTAATGGTCACAGAATATCATTTAAAACTGATGGGGATTAGGGGTGTCGGCTCAGGCCTGTAGTCCAAGCACTTTGGGAGGCCAAGGCAGGAGGATTGCTTGGGTACAGGAGTTTGAGACCACCCTGGGCAGCACAGTGAGACCCCTCCTGTCTCTACAAAATAAAAAAAAAATTACCCAGGCATGGTGGTATGCACTGGTAGTCCCAGCTTTTCAGGAAGCTGAGGTGGAAGGATCGCTTGATCCTGGGTGGCTGAGGCTGCAATGAGCTATGATCGCACTATTGTATTCTGGCCTGGGCAACAGAGTGAGACCCAGTCTCAAAAATAAAAATAGGGCCGGGCGCAGTGGCTCACACCTGTAATCCCAGTACTTTGGGAGGCCCAGGTGGGTGGATCACTTGAGGTCAGGAGTTCAAGACCAGTCTGGTTAACATGGTGAAACCCTGTCTCTACTAAAAATACAAAAATTAGTCGGGTGTGGTGGCACATGCCTGTAATCCCAGCTACTCTGGAGGCTGAGGCATGAGAATCGCTTGAACCTGAGAGATGGAGGTTGCAGTGAACCGAGATCGGGCTGCTGCACTCCAGCCTGGCGACAGAGCAACACTCCGTCTCAAAAAAAGCCAAACCAAAACAAACAAAAAAACTGATGGAGTTCAAGACACGACACCTCTCCCCAAAATAAGAGTGTAGACTACCAGATTATGCCACCCCATATTATGCCTGTTGGGCATAATAATTATCTTGAGAAACAAGAGACAAAGGAGAAGAAACTCTGAAAGCAAGAGTAGAAGTTACCCGCTCCCCTCCCCGACACCTTTTTTTAGCCCCAAACCTTAGAGGACAGAAGTTACCCTTTTGTAGGAGAAATTTACATGCATATAAAAAATCTCCATTTGTAAGGGTTTCTCCCACTGTGCACCAGAATAAGAATGGTGACTCTAAATTACTGGAGACTCTTATCAATGGAGAAGGCAATGGACTTAAATCTGCATTTTTGTTTTTTGCTTACTCATGAGTTTATTTGTTTTGTAGTACATAGATGCAGCCAGGAGTATTTAGTATAGCGTAAATTCCGCCTTGGCAGCTTAGGAGGTAATCAACGACTATGTGATTTCCCATAACAAGCTAGGCTAATGAGTTTAAACTAGTTTGTCTTTCAGAGTGAAGTGTTTGTTATGACTTTTGTTAGGGTATGAGGCAAGTTTTGGACCATGTTTGCCAGTGGTATTATCTTTAATGAGGGAATTGCAACTTACATAGTATCCGTGAAAAGGGAGTCAGTTATGTCTTTTGGGAGTTTGTTTGTTTAATTGTAAATAAGCTTTTGTGTTCTGTGTTTTGGAGGTTTCTGGGTAGAATTTTTCCAGGGAAACATGATCCACTAGGGGGATGATACTTTTAAAGATCTGAAAGTGTCTCACAATTATACTAAATACACAAGATAAATTAGGATGTAGGAGACCACTGTAAGCCCAATATCCGTATAAAGTGTAGTACCCTAATTAGGAGCTAGACTGTTGTATAAATATTATGTATGACAATAGGAGTAAGCCATTTTCATGTCCTTTGAGGTAGACAGATTTTTGAGTTGGGTTAAACACCTTAGCAAAGCAGAATGACATGTTTCTGGAGAATAAACTGACTATGGTGGTCAGGAGGGCCTAACTATTATTGTCTACTTCTGATTGGCTAGGTCTCGCTGATAGTATTATAATAACCTTAGCAGAGGCATTCTAGTAATCTGAGGTCAGAGTCCATTTTATACAAGGCTGCAGGATTAATGATATGAGGGAAGGTTAAATGACAGAAGGGGCCTATAAAATGGAATCTGCGTTTTGTTTTTGTTTTTTCTTTTTTGAGACGGAGTTTTGCTCTTGTTGCCCAGGCTGGAGTGCAATGGCACGGTCTCGGCTCATCGCAACGTCCACTTCCCAGGTTCAAGCGATTCTCCTGCCTCAGCCTCCCGAGCAGTTGGGATTATAAGCACGTGGCACCACGCCTGGCTAATTTTGTGTATTTTTAATAGAGACAACGTTTCACTGTGTTAGCCAGGCTGGTCTGGATCTCCTGACCTCATGATCCACCCGCCTCGGCCTACCAAAGTGTTGGGATTACAGCCATGAGCCACCATGCCCAGCAGTGCCTTCTTAAGTGTTTAAAGGAATTGCTAGTAGATTATTGTCAGCAGGATCTGGTGGAAGATGTTAGATCCAGCAATCAGTTTAATTCAAAGCAGTATCTAGGGCCTGTGAAAAACATGAGGTGATAGAAGACAACCATAAGGATTCAAAATAATAGGATGAAGATAAGTGTGGGTTATATTAGTGTTCTAGAGGGTGTCCTAGTGTAATAATAGGTAATCATAGTAGAAGAACAAAGGACAGAAAAGAATGTTGAAGAATCAGAAAATTAATCTTGTTCCGCTGTCTTAGGTGGAACTTCTGAAGTCAGCAGCTAGTTTTGTCTGGCGCAAAAGCTGTCCACTTCTGTAGTCAGTGTCAGGATTCCTAAGAATCCCCAGTTTAAGGTCTTCAGATAAAATGGATGTCCATTAGTGTAGGAAGAGGTGACGTGTATCTTTTAAGTTAAATATTTTGTATACTCTTAAAAATCTAAGTATCGATGGCCGGGTGTGGTGGCTCACGCCTGTAATCCCAGCTACTGGGGAGGCTGAGGCAGGAGAATCGCTTGAACCCAGGAGGCAGAGGTTGCAGTGAGTGGAGATCGCGCCATGGCACTCCAGCCTGGGCAATAAGAGTGAAACTCCGTCAAAAAAAAAAATGAAACACACACACACACACACAAAACACTAAGTATCAACACCTTGGAGTTTTACTGATATATCAACTTCTTAACAGTACTGAAAAGACTTTTTTTTTTTTTTTTTTTTTGATGGAGTTTCGCCCTTTCACCCAGGCTGGAGTGCAGTGGCACAATCTCGGCTCACTGCAACCTCCGTCCCCCAGGTTCAAGTGATTCTCCTGCCTCAGCCACCCAAGTCGCTGGGATTACAGGCACGCGCCACCATGCCTAGCTAATTTTTGTATTTTTAGTAGAGACACGGTTTCACCACATTGGCCAGGCTGGTCTCGAACTTCTGACCTCAGGTGATCCACCTGCCTTGGCCTCTGAAAGTGCTAGGATTACAGGCGTGAGCCACCGTGCCCAGCACAAGAAGACATTTTTTTTTAACCAAGGTTCAGGGAAGTTGTATTTCTGTTGCCTATTTCATAAGACCAGATCTCCAGGTTGCGGATCATGCAGAGGATGTTTAGGTACGTACTTTGAAAATGCACTTTGTCGGTCATAATGCTGGAGGTATTATATGAGTCTCTTGGAATATTCAGCCACATTAGACTGTAAATCAGTAGTATCTGGGATTGGAAGTGAAATTCCCAAATGCATGAAGCAGGCTTTTATTAACTTAGAAGTTGATAACCTGTGGATCTTTGAGAGCTTTGATCTCATTGTCATCAGGGCTAATGACAGTTCTCTGGGCCTGGGAAGTCCAAGGATTTTTGAAAGCTTTGATAATTATAATTTGAGAATTCTATTAATTGTCTTTATTTTTTTATGAATTTGAGCATGGCAAGGATAGAGGAATTTTTGAGTAAAATGTAATATGTTAAGGGATTTAAAAATAATGATACCAACAAGATGTGTGTCCCTGTTACTAGGGAGATACCTCGAGACTTCCCACGTCAGGAGCACAAAAGCAAGCAATTAAAAAAATCACTACATTCAGTTCTATAGCAAGGTGAGGACTCAACCAACCATAAGAATAGACCATGATAACCAGAACACACTCACAACCCACTTGGAGAGGTTTAAAATGGGCCTCAAGGCTGTAGTTCCTGCCCATTTCCTACCCTAATAGTCTTGCAAGATTGCACAACTGCAGGTAGGACACTTCCTTGAAAACATCTTGGACAATATCTCTCAAAATTGCCCCACCATTGTTGGTTCAGTATTGTGGCCAATCTATCTCTGCTACTGAGAGAGAAATCATGAAGCATTTTGGCTGAAATGTTATTATGATTATCTTCTTGGATAATGGCAAAACATCTCCCAGTTTTCAAATTCACCATTTCAGTCATGAGGGTTCTTGGAGAGGTCAGAAAATCTCTTTGTTTCTAAACCATTGTGATGTTATGAACTATCTTAAAATCACAAGTTTACTATAAACATACAAATCTTCTTTTACATTTTGTCAGTTGATAAGTCTGGGCCAAGACAATCAATTTAGCCATCTGTTTTGCAAATTATTAGTTGTTGTTTTTCAGAGACAAGGTCTAGCTTTGTCACCCAGACTGGAGTGAAGTGGCAAAATCATGGCTCACTGCAGCCTCAAACTCCTAGGCTCATGTGATCCTCTCGCCTTAGCCTCCCAAGTAGCTGGGACCACAGATGCTTGCCACCACATCTGGCTTGTAATTCTTTTATGAGATGATCCCTCAGGTGTGGCCACTAGAGGAGATATCAGAGAGGCTCAGAAGTAAAACAGTTTATTTACTCACAGGTTGTACAGACAGGAGGCCAGGTACGTCATGCAGGGCCACATGGGAAAGACATCAGGGTGGTCTGAAGGCAGAAGACACGAGCAAGGGGAAGATTTAGGCCATGACCTTTACTGGGACTTCCATACAATAGGCAATGCAGGGCAGGGTGAACAGTTTATGACTGGCTAGTTTGAATAACTGCCTTGGGCTTTGGGCTACATAAGGATGGTTTCCAGTTGCTTGGTACCTGGCCCTAGTGTCAGAAGTGTCCTAACCCGAGTGACTGCATCTTGAATAAAGGCCAAATAAAGCCAAACCTGCTGGGTTACATTCCCAGGAGGTTGGGAACTCTTGGTCACAAGATGTTTATGGTTGAGGGGACAAGTTAAGGAGGCTAACTACATAAGATCCAGAACTTAAGGAAATGTCCTGATGTCCCAATATCTTAACAAAATGCACTCTTAGTTTAAGAATACATTTCACTTTTTAAAAATTTTTGTTTATTCATCTATGTTTTTGACGGAGTCTTGCTATGTTGCCCAAGCTGAAGTGCAATGGCGTGATCTCGGCTCACTGCAACCTGTGCCTCCCAGGTTCAAGCAATTCTCCTGCCTCAGCTTTCCAATTAGCTGGGATTACTGGCGCCTACCACCATGCCCAGCTAATTTTTGCATTTTAGTGGAGACGGGGTTTCACCATGTCGGCCACACTGGTCTCGAACTCCTGACCTCAAGTGATCCACCTGCCTCGGCCTCCCAAAGTGCTGGGATTACTGGGGTGAGCTACCATGCCTGGCCAATTTCACGTTAAAGATAATAGTATACCCATAAATTCCTGCTGAAATCAATAGTTATACAAGAGAATAACAATGCTACTATCCGGTCACAACCTGATCACAAGCCTTTGTAATAAAGCACGTAAGACCATTATTCTTAGCTCTATTATCATATCTAAGCAAGCATTGTATTTGAGGTGATTTCGTTCCTCCTCTTGCTTTCTGAGGACACCCTACTCTGCAATAGAGTAGTCTCTAATCAGAGTATAGTGAACTATCTTTACTTCACTATACTCTGCGACTTGCCCTGAATTTTTTCTTGCATGAGATCCAAGAACCCGCTCCTTGGGATCTGGAACAAGACCCTTTTTCCAGTAACAGTAGGATGATTAGGAAGAGGAATGTGGGCCGGGCATGGTGGCTCACTCCTGTAATCCCAGCACTTTGGGAGGCCGAGGCAGGCAGATCACCTAAGGTCGAGAGTTCGAGACCAGCCTGACCCACATCGAGAAACTCCGTCTCTACTGAAAATACAAAATTAGCCAGGCGTGGTGGCGCATGCCTGTAATCCCAGATACTTGGGAGGCTGAGGCAGGAGAATTGCTTGAACCTGGGAGGTGGAGGTTGCGATGAGCTGAGATCACGCCATTGCACTCCAGACTGGGCAACAAGAGCAAGAACTCACCTCAAAAAAAAAAAAAAAAAGAAGAAGAAGAAGAAGAGGAATGTGGCCTCCTGGGGTATCTGGGCCAAACAGGGGAGGTATGGCTCTGGATTGGTTAGTTTGCATATTAAAGATGCTCCTGGCTGGGACTTTGTTATTTTTAAGACTTGGCTAGCCCCAGGAGGGGCAGTCTCCCCCTAGTCAGAAAGGTTTTTAAAAATGTCAAAACATCATAATACACAGAAAATGTAAAATGTTTATAATACAAAATGTGAACTGATTTAGTTTCTATGAGAAGCTTGTATTTTAAGGACAAACAAGTCTGTGATAGGTTATCCTGTTTAGCAATTTTTAGTTTTACTTTTTATGTTTGAACCATTAATGAATACAATTAAATCAGGGTTATTTAAGAAAGTCTCTGGATCAAGCTTCTCCAACCCGTGGCCTGTGGGCTGCGTGAGGCCTGGAACGGCTTTGAATGCGGCCCAACACAAATTCCTAAGCTTTCTTAAAACATTACGTGATTTTTTTTTTTTTGCTTTTTTTTTTTTTTTAAGCTCCTCAGCTATCATTAGTGTTAGTGTATTTTATGTGTGGCCCATGACAATTCTTCTTCCAATGTGGCCCAGGGAATCCAAAAGATTAGACACCCCTGATCTAGAAGATCTGTCCAGGGCTCAGATACTCAGATAATCTCCTAAAAGAGGTAAGCCACCATGGAGTTTTACTTTTTCTGGTAAAGGAAGGAATATTTAATTATCATATTTTCTTTTCTTTTTTTTTTTTTCTTGAGATGGGGTCTGGCTCTGTTGCCCAGGCTGGAGTGCAGTGGCACGATCTCAGCTCACTTCAACCTCTGCCTTCCGGGCTCAAGTGATTCTCATGTCTCAGCCTCCCAAGTAGCTGGGACTACAGGTGCATGCCACCTTGCCCGGCTAATTTTTTTGCATTTTTGGTAGAGATGGGGTTTTGCCATGTTGCCCAGGCTGATCTCAAACTCCTGAGTCAAGTGATCTGCCCGCCTCAGCCTCCCAAAGTGCTGGGATTACAGGCCTGAGCCACTGCGCCTGGCCATATTTTCTTTATGTATGATTAACTTAAGTTAAACTCTTTAGATTTGTAAAGTTGATTATTATCATTATTACCATCACCATTATTACTAAGTTTAGCAGAGAAAAGCTCTCATAACAGTTTTTACTTAATAGTTAGAGAAATTTACTCTTATTGTCTTTTATAGGATTGAGGAACAAATCTTTGTGTTACTTAGAGCTGCTATAACAAAGTATCATAGAGTGGTGGCTTATAAACAACAGAAATTTATTTCTCACAGTGCTAGAGGCTGAAAGTCTGAGATCAGGGTACCGGCTTGGTTGGAAGACAGGGTCTTGCTTTGCTGCTCAGGCTGGAGTGCAGTGTCAAGATCATGGCTCACTGCAGCCTCCACCTCCCGGGCCCAACCAAGCCTCCCACCTCAGCCTCTCAAGTAGCTGGGACTACAAGTGTGTGCCGCCACGTCCGGCTAAATTTTTTTTTTTTTTTGTAGAGACAGGGTCTCCCTATGTTGCCAGGGCTGGTATCCAACTGCTGGGCTCAAGGGATCCTCCTGCCTCGACTTCCCAAAGTGCTGGGAGTACGTGCATGAGCCACTGCAACCAGGAAGTATGGTTGGTTATTGTTAGGGCTCTCTTCCAGGTTGCATATTGCTGACTTCTTTTTTATTTATTTATTTATTTTTATTTTTTTGAGATGGAGTCTCACTCTGTCGCCCAGGCTGGAGTACAGTGGTGCAATCTTGGCTCACTGCAAGCTCCGCCTTCCGGGTTCACGCCATTCTCCTGCCTCAGCCTCCCCAGTAGCTGGGACTACAGGCACCCACCACTGCACCCAGCTAATGTTTTGTATTTTTAGTAGAGACGGGGTTTCACCATGGTCTCGATCTCCTGACCTTGTGATCCGCCCGCCTCGGCCTCCCAAAGTGTTGGGATTACAGGCGTGAGCTATCGCGCCCGGCCCGCCCGCATATTGCTGACTTCTTGTGTCACATGGCAGAAAGAGGGAGAGAGAGCTCTCTGGGAGTCCCTTTGATAAGCGTACTAATCCCATGATGGTATCATGGTATGATGATACCATCATATGGTATGATGATCACCATCATATGGTATGATCATCATCATGGTATGATCCCATGATGGTATGATGGTATCATTAAGCGTACTATACCCATGATGATGTCATGGCTTAACTGCCTCCCAATGGCTCCACCTCCTAATACCGTCATGTTGGCGGTTCAGAGTTTGACATATGAATTTTGGGGAGACATAAACATTCAGTCTATTATTATTACCTGATGAACATTTTAGGAACCCAAAATATGGTTTAGGTATAAAAGACATCTTAATAGTTTTATAATTTTGAATTTAGATCATGAATTCAGGAAAGGCAAAATCAAGAATAATTGTTAAAGGAGAAAAGGTGTAAGTCATAAATATCTAAAAACAAGAAATATTTACAGTCAATGATATAAAACCATGCTAGATTATACTAAGGCTAAAGCTGTAATTCGCCCCCCACTTCGTAATAAAAGCAAAAAGCAGTAGCAATCACTCATATTAGCCAGGAGAAGGGGATATTTGTTAATTTCTGTGGCTTGGACGTGTTTTGTCTGTGTTCAGACATGGTTATGCAGTGGTCCTCCTTTTTGTCTCACTTCATTACCATTACAGAGGGACCTTGCCAGATGTTGGTACTCTTTGAAATTGTTTATGCTCACAGGAGAACAACAAAGTCTAGCTGTGAGTGCCACGCTAACTCCTACATGTCCGGGATTATTTTTCTCTTTCTCATCACTGTGATAGAAAAAATTGGTGATGCTGTTTTATTGGTGATATGTGTTACATACATTTTAAGTATAAGCTGTCAAGACTCACAAGGAGCCCCCTTTTGTGAAATCTAATGAACATATCATGGTTTGTTTGTATTTTTGGGGAGGCGGGGCGGGGTGAATATGTGCTGTCAAAGTGGGCACAAACATATCATGCTGTTGAAACAGGATTTTAAGGCAGAGAGCAAACCCGGGTGAAATCTGGACAAGAACAAATCTGCAGAATTTTGTTTTAACCTCTCTGGGCCCTATTAACTTCCAGTCAAACTTGTAATAAAACTAAAGCTAAAGCATCACTTTCACATCGAGGACCTTGCTCACCATCACCTACCCACCCCACGCTCATTCCACCACTGTCAAAGTGTACCCTTTCTGACTTTGTGCTCCTACCTGCTGTAAACTTCCATCGAAACACTTTATTTCATGGTGTTTGTGTCCCTCTAGAGTCCTACACTACTCTAGAACTCAAAGAAAAGAACATATCTCATTCATCTTATTCAGGCCTTAGACAAAATCCTGGGACAAGAAAGTACTCAATATTATTTAATTAATTAACTATTAATAAAACATGTTTTAACAGAAGACATGACAGAAAATATGACTTTGAAAACTTCATCCACATGAAGTACCTTCTTTTGTTTTTTTTAGACAGGGTCTTGCTCTGTCGCTCAGGCTGGACTGCAGTGGTGTGATCATAGGTCAGTGCAGCCTTGAACTCCTAGACTCAAGTGATCCTCTCTCGTCAGCCTCCCAAGTAGCTGGGACTACAGTTGTCCACCACCATGTCTGACTAATTAAAAAAAATTAATTTTAGAGATCGAGTCTCATTGTGTTGCCCAGGTTTGTCTTGAATTCCTGTACTCAAGTAATCCGCCCACCTCAGCCTGCCAAAGCCCTGGGATCACATGTGTGAGCCACCATGCCCAGTCTACATGAAGAATTTTGAATAAAAAGTGACAAGAGAGGAAGAAGACTGAAGTTATAAGTTCTTCACTTAGGGACATTTTGCAAAACGAACGAAATCTGATAAATTCCTCATGAGTCACTGCAAGCCTCCAAACCTGGTGTTTAATGCTTTATTATAAAAATTTTGTACAAATGCTATTTGTTTCCAGTAAGGGGTTGTCATTTCCACCTCATTGGTCCTTTTTGTGTACCTTCCCATGCAGTGTTCCCAGGAAGATATATGTAGGTATACAAAGAGCAGAGGACCTATTTCCACTAAATAAGCAATGATTGCTTTTATCTTATTATGAACATGATGCATATATATGCAAATATATATGTATTTGTTCTTTTTTTTTTTTTTTTGAGACGGAGTCTTGCTCTGTCGCCCAGGCTGGAGTGCAGTGGCGCAATCTCGGCTCACTGCAAGCTCCGCCTCCCAGATTCACGCCATTCTCCTGCCTCAGCCTCCCGAGTAGCTGGGACCACAGGTGCCCGCTACCACACCCTGCTAATTTTTTTGTATTTTTAGTAGAGACGGGGTTTCACCGTGTTAGCCAGGATGGTCTCGATCTCCTGACCTCGTGATCCGCCCGTCTCGGCCTCCCAAAGTGCTGGGATTACAGACATGAGCCACCGCGCCCGGCCTGTTCTTGTTTTTGAGACAGAGTCTCACTTTGTTTCCCAGGCTGGAGTGCAGTGGCACAATCACGGCTCACTGCAGCTTCAAACTCCTAGGATCAAGCAATCCTCCTGCTTCAGTCTGTTGAGTAGCTGGGACCATAGGTGTGTACCACCACACTCAGCTAATTTTTACATTTTTTGTAGAGATGAGGTCTTGCTTTGTTGCCCAGGCTGGTCTTGAACTCTTGGGCTCAAGCGATCCCCCCACATCAGCCTCCTAAATTGCTGGGATTACATGTATGAACCACTGTGCCTGGCCCATGTATTAATAATATAATAAAATATATTATGAAAAATGATCTCTAAACCTATCACCTGGAGGTAACCACTAGCAGTATGTTGGTTTATCTTCTTCTTGGCCTTTTTATACTATGTGTGTGTATCCACAGACATACACACACATTTAAACCAAAACCTTCCTTATTCAGTTGGCCACGGCCATAATGACACTCTTCTATACAGAACTCTCATCCTTCACATCGAATGCCAGGGAAATATTTCCTCAGCAGTTTCTTCTCTGATTCCATCCACTGCAGCCATAATGAAGAGGAATATAGAGACCAAATCCACCTCAGGAGCACAGGAATACTGAAAGCAATGGAGAGAAGATGGAAATTCTGGCCAGCTGCTTACTAGGACAACATCAAATCAAGGCCACCACTACACATAAAATACAAGAAAACTAGTAATGAGAAGCCATTTTCTTTCCCTTTAAAAACTAAAACAACAAAATCATTACAACATGCAATTATGAACCTTTTTCAGGGTCTTCTCCTTTATTTTTTTATTTTTTATTTTTTTGAGACAGAGTCTTGCTCTGTCACCCAGGCTGGAGTGCAGTGGCATGATCTAGGCTCACTGCAACCTCCGCCTCCCGGGTTCAAGCGATTCTCCCTCTTCAGCCTCCCGAGTAGCTGGGACCACAGGCATGCACCACCACACCTGGCTAACTTTCATATTTTTATTAGAGACAAGGTTTCATCATATTGGCCAGTCTGGTCTTGAACTCCTGACCTCAAGTGATCCACCGCCTCAGCCTCCCAAAGTGCTGGAATTACAGGTGTAAGCCACCGTACCCAAGCTTCTTCTTTATTTTTGTTTGGAAACTATTTAGTTTATGTAAGAATTCCTAGAGGTTATAAGGCTTTCTGGACTAAATGCCCAAGAGACTCCTGAGGTGTACACCAGACACTATTTGATTCCTTGTTACTGTGGCATGTAGTTCCAGGCACTACTAACAGCCACTCATGCCATGGTGGTTCTGGGAAGTCCAAATATACATTGAAGGCCAGAGAGTTGGGTATTGTCCATCCAGGGTATTGTGAGCCTTCAAACCACTTCTGTCACATAGCTGAAAATATGCCTTTAGGGTCTTCTCTTCTGCACCTCCTAGGCACTTTTCTCAAACCTATCCAAAGATTAGAATTTGGCTTTTCTTTTCTTTCTTTCTTTTTTTTCTTTTTCTTTCTTTTTTTTTGAGACAGAGTCTTGCTCTATCACCCAGGCTGGAGTGCAGTGGCACAAACTCAGCTCACTGCAACCTCTGCCCCCTGGGTTCATGCGATTCTTGTGCCTGAGCCTCCCAAGTAGCTGGGATTACAGTCGTGCCACCATGTCCGGCTAATTTTTTTGTATTTTTAGTGGAGACAGAGTTTCGCCATGTTGGTCAGGCTGGTCTCGAACTTCTGACCTCAGGTGATCCACCTGCCTCAGCCTCCCAAAGTGCTGGGATTACAGGCGTGAGCCACCATGCCTGACCTGAATTTGGCTTTTCTATATGAGACCATGTCTTAGCTCAGGCTGCTATAATAACGTACCATAGACTGGGTGGCTTAAATAACAGAAATTTATTTCTCACAGTTCTGGAGGCTGGAAAAATTCAAGAACAAAGTGCTAGCCAGGCTGGGCATGGTGTCTCATGCCTGTAATCCCAAAACTTTGGGAGGTGAAGCAGGAAGATCACTTGAGGCCAGGAGTTTGAGACTAGCCAGGACAACATCGAGAGACCCCATATCTACAACAACAAAAAGTACTAACCAATTTGGGTCCTAGTGAGAGCCCCCTCTTGGCTTGCAGAAGGTCATCTTCTTGCTGAATTATCACATGGTAGATGTAGAAAGAGCAGAGACGGAGAAAGACACAGAGAGAGAGAGAGAGACCTCATGTCTTATCCTTTTAAGGGCATTAATCCCAGGATTGGGGCTCCACCCTCATGTTCTCATCTAAACCGAATTACCTGCCAAGGTCCTACCTCCTAATACCATCATACGGCAGGGAGGTGTTTCGGCCTTTAATTTACAAATTTTGAGGGGATACAAATATTTAGTCCGTAACAGACCTCTAAGTAAAATTTCACTTGAAAAATTGGTTCCATGGCTGGGCGTGGTGGCTCACGCCTGTAATCCCAGCACTTTGGGAGGCTAAGGCAGGTGGATCACAAGGTCAGTAGATCAAGACCATCCTGGTCAACATGATGAAACCCCGTCTCTACTAATATACAAAAAAAAAAAAAATTAGCCGGGTGTAGTGGCATGCACCTGTAGTCCCAGCTACTCAGGAGGCTGAGGCAGGGAGCCTCCTCCCGCTTGAACCCGGGAGTCGGAGGTTGTGGTGAGCCAAGATCACACCACTGCACTCCAGCCTGGTGACAGAGTGAGATTGCATCTCAAAAAAAAAAAAAAATTCGTTCTATGGTTATAATTTAGCCAACAGAATCCACAGTTCCAGGCAATCGTAATATATCATTTTTACCCAATCAATTTACAAACGGCTTATATCATTTTGCTCTAGTACTCTGTTTCATTTTACATTGTTATTGGTTTCTTGCACTTTGGATGTGGTAGGTAATTCACTGAACTTCCCCTTTTCCAGGACATTCTTGTTTCTGTTCATCATTAGATGCCATTTTGCATTTCATAGTCTCTATCACCTGATGTAAAAATTACCATTATTGGCTCCTAGTCCAATAACCTCTTTTACTAAGACCAGGCTTACCTTTCTAACCTTTCCTAAGGTATATTGGGGCATTTTAACTAGAATCAATAGTTTCCAGTACCTGTGTCTCATACCCGGGAGGCAATGGATATGATCACAGCCATCTCCCCTCTCTGTGCCAAAGAAATTTATGGGACTGATGGCTGGATCCACAGTCTAAATAATCAAAATGAAGAGTGTTTCCAACCTTTTGTTCACTGGATCCATCAGTAAGAGTGCAGTCTCCTCTGCTCTTGAAACCCATGAGAGGCCAGGTGCAGTGGCTCAGGACTATAATTTTCTGTCTCATTGATCTGTCTAATATTGACAGTGGGATGTTAAAGTCTCCCACTATTATTATGTTGCAGTCTAAGTCTCTTTGTAGGTCTCTAAGAACTTCTTTATGAATCTGGGTGCTCCTGTATTGGGTGCGTACATATTTAGGATAGTTAGCTCTTCTTGTTGCATTGATCCCTTTACCACTGTGTAATGCCCTTCTTTGTCTTTTTTGATCTTTGTTGGTTTAAAGTCTGTTTTATCAGAGACTAGGATTGCAACCTTTGCTTTTTTTTGCTTTCCATTTCCTTGGTAAATATTCCTCCATCCCTTTATTTTGAGCCTACACGTGTCTTTGCATGTGAGATGGGTCTCCTGAATATGGCACACCGATGGGTCTTGACTCTTTGTCCAATTTGTCAGTCTGTGTCTTTTAATTGGGGCATTTAGCCCATTTACATTTAAGGTTAATATTGTTATGTGTGAATTTCATCCTGTCATTATGATGCTAGCTGTTTATTTTGACTGTTAGTTGATGCAGTTTCTTCATGGTGTCAATGGTCTTTACAATTTGGTATGTTTTTGCAGTGGCTGGTACTGGTTATTCCTTTTCATGTTTAGTGCTTCCTTCAGAAGCTCTTGTAAGTCAGGCCTGGTGGTGACAAAATCTCTCAGCATTTGCTTGTCTGTAAAGGATTTTATTTCTCCTTCACTTATGAAGCTTAGTTTGGCTGGATATGAAATTCTGGGTTGAAAATTCTTTTCTTTAAGAATGTTGAATATTAGCTGGGCGTGGTGGCTCACGCCTGTAATCCCAGCACTTTGGGAGGCCGAGGCAGGTGTATCATCTGAGGTTGGGAGTTGAGACCAGCCTGGCCAACATGGAGAAACCCTGTCTCCAGTAAAAATACAAAATTGGCTGGGCGTGGTGGCGCATGCCTGTAATCCCAGCTACTTGGGAGGCTGAGGCTGGAGAATCACTTGAACCCAGGAGGTGGAAGTGGCGGTGAGCCGAGATTGCGCCATTTCTTTCCAGCCTGGGCATCAAGAGCGAAACTCTGTCTCACAAAAAAATAAAAACAGAATGTTGAATATTGGCCCCCACTCTCTTCTGGCTTGTAGGTTTTCTGCTGAGAGATCTGCTGTTAATCTGATGGGCTTCCCTTTGTGGGTAACCTGACCTTTCTCTCTGGCTGCCGTTAACATTTTTTCCTTCATTTCAACCTTGGTGAATCTGACAATTATGTGTCTTGGAGTTGCTCTTCTCATGGAGTATCTTTGTGGTGTTCTCTGTATTTCCTGAATTTGAATGTTGGCCTGTCTTGCTAGGTTGGGGAAGTTCTCCTGGATAATACCCTGAAGAGTGTTTTCGAACTTGCTTCCATTCTCCCAGTCACTTTCAGGTACACCAGTCAAACGTAGGTTTGATCTTTTCCATGGTCCCATACTTCTTGGAGGCTTTGTTCGTTCCTTTTCATTCTTTTTTCTCTAATCTTGTCTTCATGCTTTATTTCATTAAGTTGATCTTCAATCTCTGATATCCTTTCTTCTACTTGATGATTCAGCTATTGATACTTCTGTATGCTTCACAAAGTTCTCGTGCTGTGTTTTTCAGTTCCGTCAGGTAATTTATGTTCTTCTCTAAACTGATTATTCTAGTTAGCAATTCGTCTAACCTTTTTTCAAGGTTCTTAGTTTCCTTGCATTGGGTTAGAACGTGCTCCTTTAGCTTGGAGGAGTTTGTTATTACCCACCTTCTGAAGCCTACCTCTGTCAATTCATCAAACTCATTCTCCGTCCAGTTTTGCTCCCTTGCTGGCACGGAGTTGTGATCCTTTGGAGGAGTAGAGGCATTCTGGGTTTTGGCATTTTCAGCCTTTTTGCACTGTTTTTTTCTCATCTTCATGGATTTATCTACCTTTGGCCTTTGATGTTGGTGACCTTCGGATGGGGTTTTTGTGTGGATGTCCTTTTTGTTGATGTTGATGGTATTCCTTTCTGTTTGTTAGTTTTCCTTCTAACAGTCAGGCCCTTCTGCTGCAGGTCTCCTGGAGTTTGCTGGAGGTCCACTCCAGATCCTGTTTTGCTGGGTATCACCAGTGGAGGTTGCAGAACGTGCTCCTCCATGCAGAAGATTGCTGCCTGTTCCTTCCTCTGGAAGTTTCATCCCAGAGGGGCACCTGCCAGATGCCAGCTGGAGCTCTCCTGTATGAGATGTCTGTCAACCCCTGCTGGGAGGTGTCTCCTAGTCAGGAGGCATGGGGGTCAAGGACCCACTTGAGGAGGCAGTCTGTCCATTAGCAGAGCTCGAGCACCATGCTGGGAGATCTGCTGCTCTCTTTTTTTCTACTTTTATAATGTCAAAAGCAAAGACTTTTTTCCACTCTTATTGAACTGAGTTATCTTCCAAAGTTGTAATATCTATACAAACTCAAATCGTTATTTAAAAAGTGTTAAATATCATGCATGAATGAGTATTTTCAAGTCTGGAAAGACTGTTAGAAATTTAATTGAAGGCTTCCATAGCAGGCTGAACTTGAGCATGAGGGACCACCTGGTATCCTAAATTTTCTCCTCTGCCTCACAATTGTGTTGAATACATTGTGACTCAGTAATGTTAGCAACATCAAAGAACTCATCATCAGAGAAGTTTAGTCTCTAGATTTTCTTTTCTTTTCTTTCTTTCTTTCTTTTTTTTTAATTTTTTTTTTTTTTTTTTTTTTTTTTTTTTTGAGAGAGAGTCTCACTCTGTCACCCAGGCTGGAGTGCAGTGGTGTGATTTTTTTTTTTTTTTTTTTTTTTTTTTTTTTGAGATGGAGTTTCTCTCTTGTTGCCCAGGCTGGAGTGCAATGGCGCAATCTCGGCTCATCGCAACCTCCGCCTCACAGGTGCAAGCAATTCTCCTGCTTCAGCCTCCTGAGTAGCTGGGCATTACAGGCATGTATCACCACGCCCAGCTAATTTTGTATTTTTAGTAGAGATGGGGTTTCTCCATGTTGAGGCTGGTCTCAAACTCCTGACCTCAGGTGATCCACCCGCCTCGGCCTCCCAAAGTGCTGGGATTACAGGCGTGAGCCACCGTGCCCGGCCTAGTGGTATGCTCTTGGCTCACTGGAACATCTGCCTCCCGGTTCAAGTGATTCTCGATTCTCCTGCCTCAGCCTCCTGAGTAGCTGGGATTACAGGTGCACACCACCACACCTGGCTAATTTTTGTATTTTTAGTAGAGACGGGGTTTCACCATGTTGATCAGGATGATCTCGAACTCCTGACCTCATGATCCACCCACCTCGGCCTCCCAAAATGCTAGGATTACAGGCATGAGCCACTGCCCCTGGCCATAGTCTCTAGATTTTCATTTGAAAACTAAATCATTTTATAAGCAGTGCCATGGTTTGAATGTGTTCCCCAAAGTTCGCATGTTAGAAACTTAATCTCCAATGCAGTAGTGCTGAGAGGTGGGACATTTAAGAGGGCAGAGCCCTCATGAATGGATCAATGCCATTATCATAGGATTGGGTTCCTCATGAAACAATGAGTTTCGCATCCTTCTCTTTTGCTCTCTCATGCTGTCTTCCTTTTCAGCCTTCCTCCATGAAATGAAGCAACACAAAGGCCCTCACAAGATGTCAGCACCTTGATCTTGGACTTCCCATCCTCCAGAACTATGAGAAATAAATCTCTGTTTTTTTGTTTTGTTTTGTTTTTTGTTTTTCATAAATTGCCCCATCTCAGTAGCAGGAAATGGACAAAGACAAGCAGATAAAACTTTCTATTAAAGTAAAATTATAGGCTGGGTGTGGTAGCTCATGCCTGTAATCCCAGCTCTTTGGGAGGCCAAGGTGGGTGGATCACTTGAGGTCAGGAGTTCGAGACCAGCCTGGCCAACATGGTGAACTCCTGTCCGTACTAAAAATACAAAAAAAAAAAAAAAAAAAAAAAATTTCGCCGGGCATGGTGGTGGACGCCTGTAATCCTAGCTACTCTGGAAGCTGAGGCAGGAAAACTGCTTGAACCGAGGAGGTGGAGGTTGCAGTGAGCAGAGATCGCACCACTGCACTCCAGCCTGGGTGACAGAGCAAGACATCATCTCCAAAAAAAAAAAAAAAAAAAAGAAAAGAAAAGTAAAATTATAAGTGGCTTCTCATAGAATGATTAGACACTTTGCTTAGATGACTGTGGGCCCTTTTTGTGTAAATGTAGTCTGTCTGCCAGGTGATGCCCAACACCATGCCTAACCCTACTTCATCCTCAGCACCCAACTTATTTGACATATCACCTGGTAATAAAAATATGATTTTTTTTTTTAAAAAAAGTTGCCCAGCACGGTGGCTCACACTTGTAATCCCAGCACTTTGGGAGGCCTAGGCTGGCAGATCACAAGGTCTGGAGTTCAAGACCAGCCTGGCCAACATAGTGAAACCCTGTCTCTACTAAAAATACAAAAAATTAGCTGGAGGTGGTGGCAGGCACCTGTAATCCCAGCTACTCGGGAGGCTGAGGCAGGAGAATCACTTGAACCTGGGAGGCGGAGGTTGCAGTGAGCCAAGATCACTGCACTCCAGCCTGGGCGACAGAGCTATGTTCCATCTTGGAAAAAAAAAAAAAGTCTATATGGTCTGTGGAAGTGGGAATCCATAATGAGACGAGGAAACAGCAAGTGATCAAGTTAGATCATAAGGCAGATGTCAGATCACAAAAGCAGATGCTTGGGCAGTTCCAGTAGGAAGCTATGTCATGGTTGAAAGGCAAGACACTCCTAGAACCTTAGTAATTTTCCATGTGAACATTGTAAAAGAAGTCTATACGCCTACAGAACAGCATAAATTCATACCATGGACTTATTTATACCTACGCCTATTAATTTATACCTATGACTGCCAGGCACGGTGGCTCACGCCTGTAATCCCAGCACTTTGGGAGGCGGAGATGGGCGGATCAAAAGGTCAGGAGATCGAGACCATCCTGGCTAACACTGTGAAACCCCGTCTCTACTAAAAATACAAAAAATTAGCCAGGCACAGTGGTGGGTGCCTGTAGTCCAAGCTACTCGGGAGGCTGAGGCAGGAGAATGGTGTGAACCCGGGAGGCGGAGCTTGCAGTGAGCTGAGACTGTGCCACTGCACTCCAGCCTGGCGATGGAGCAAGACTCCATCTCAAAAAAAAAAAAATTTATACCTAGGACCATTACCTTTATCTTGATAGACTTTTACACATATTTGCTACTTATGATGTTATAAAAGTAATAAACATTCTTTTAAAATCTTCCCCATATTACAGAAATATGTGAGTTTGAAATGAAAGGTCCCTGTTATCTCCCCACCAGCTATAATCACTAACAAAAGGTTTTTGTATATTCTTCAATATACATATTTTTTTTTCTTTCTTTCTTTTTTTTTTTTTTCTGATACAGGGTTTTGCTCTGTCACCCAGGCATCAAGATAATACTTTACTGCAGCCTCGACCTCTCAGGTTCCATCAATCCTTTCACCCCAGCCTCCCATGTAGCTGAGACTACTAATATGGGCGCCACCATGCCTGGCTAATTTTTTATATTTTATTGTGACAGAGTCTTACTGTGTTGCCCAGGCTGGTCTCAAACTTCTAGGCTCAAGCAATCCTCCTGCCTTGGCCTCCCAAAGTTCTGAGATTACAGGCATGAGCCCCCACGCCTAGCTTGTTTATCTTTTTTTTTTTTTTTAACTAATGCATCTTTTGTCATTTTATAGCTCCCCACTGCAGCTGCCCTTCCACGCTTCCCTTCGATGACCACGTTGGCAGGCTTCAGGGGGACCAGGGAACAAAGCTGGGGAGAACAAGTCACAATTACAAATCATCACAACAATTAGCACTTGTACCTGGGGGATCTGCAAATCGAGGAAGCCCCAGCTCCTCATTGTACAGGGATCTATTTGGCAGTGACCTTCTTCTGGAGATGATGATATTCCTTCAGGCTGAGGGAATTGATGTTGATGAAACTGGTGGCATCGATTGGCTCATAATCACCCTGCACGTTCATGCTCACCAGGTCCTCATTGTAGAGACACAGTGGGACTCCTGGCCTAGGATGTACACCAGGCCCTTGAAGACGGACACCTGCACTTTCCCTTCCACTCACTTCTGGGACTTGGCAATGCAGTGGTGGACAAATTTACACTCAAGGCTGTGCCAGAAACCAGTATACACCAGCTCAGCAAATTTCAAGCCCAGGCCTTATTTGATTTTGCATACTTCCCGGTCCATGGTGAAGGCCCTGATGTCTAAATGAGCATGGTAAACGATGGTGCCTGCTTGGGTCTCGTAGATACCTGGGAACTTCATTCCAGTGAAGTGGTTCTCCTTGATGTCAATACGGCCCAAGCCGTGCTTGCCCGCGTCTTCGCTCATGTACAGGAAGAGCTACAAGGAGGTCTCGTGGGTGGTGCCATCCTTGACGTTGGTCACTTTCACGGGGACTCCTTATTTGAACTCGATCTCAAGAATATCAGGGGTTCTGGGGGCTTTGGCCAGGTCCTGGGTCTTTGTGGAGAGACCTGGAGGTGCTTGGTTCTTGGGGTTCTCCTCATTGCAGCCTCATTGTTGATCTGCATGAGGTTCTCGTCCATGCTCCACGGGTTCTTGGGAGTGACTGGGATGGGAATCCTGTGTTGCTTTGTGTATTCCATAAGGTCATTCGGACCTCGAACCTGTTGTAGAACTTGGGCATCCTCCAGGGAGCAATGACCTTTATCTGGGGGGCCAGCGAGTAGCAGATTAGCTCAAACTGGACCTGATCATTTCCCTTTCCTATGGCACCGTGGGACACTTACTTGGCCCCTTCCTGCTGGGCGATTTCCACTTGTTTTCGGGCAATGCAGGGCCTGGTGAGAGAGGTGCCCAGGAGGTAGCGGTCCTCATACAGCGCGCTGGACTGGATGGCCAGCCAGATGAACTCCTTCACAAACTCCTTGCTGACTTCCTCAATGAACACCTTTTTGCCCCCAAGCTTCAGTGCCTTCTTCCTGGCTTCCTCAAAGTCTTCCTTCTGGCCAATGTTGGCCACGTAGGCAATGATGTCATAGCCTTGTTCCTTCAGTAACACGAGGATGCAGCAGGTGTGCAGGCCGCCACTGTAGGCCAGAACCACAGAGCCTTTGCTGGACATAGCATCTGGCATTGGAGGCACGAGTTCCCAGCATCTGGAATCTGTCTTAACAGTGCAGTGAACCACTTGGGCCTGGGCAGCAGTGGCAGGAGATGGAGCAGGGCTGTTTATCTTTTAAAAATGAGATTTTACAATATATGGGGGCACATATAAATGTCACTAATATTGATAAAAATATAACTTTTAAGAGGCTTCATACTATTCTAGTTTATGGAAGAATCAACTGTAATTTATTTTAATTTTTATTAAATATCACATATGCAAGATTTTTCAACCAAAATGTACGTTATTTATTTATTTATTTATTTATTTATTTATTTATTGAGATAGGATCTCACTCTGTCACCCAGGCTGGAGTGCAGTGGCATGATCACACCTCACTGCAGCCTCAACCTCCCTGGGCTCAGGTGATCCTCCTGCCTCAGCCTCCTAAGTAGCTGGAGCTACCGGTGCACACCACCACACCTGGCTAATTTTTGTATTTTTTGTAGAGATGGGTTCTCACCACATTGTACAGGCTGATCTCAAACTCCTGAGCTCAAGTGATCCACTTGCCTCAGCCTCCCAAAGTGCTGGGATTGGCCAGGTGCGTGGTAGCTTACGCCTCTAATCCCAGCACTTTGGGAGGCTGAGGTCAAGAGTTCGAGAGCAACCTGGCCAACATGGCAAAACCCATCTCCACCAAAAATACAAAAAAAAAAATTAACTGGGCATGGTGGCGGGCACCTGTAATCCCAGCTACTCAGGAGGCTGAGGCAGGAGAATCGCTGGAACCTGGGAGGTGGAGGTTGCAGTGAGCCAAGATTGTGGTGTTGCACTCCAGCCTGGGCGACAGAATGAGACTCTGTCTTTAAAAAAAAAAAAAAAAAAAAGTGCTGGGATTACAGGCACGAGCCACTGTGCCCAGCCCAAAGTGTGTATTTTAATGAGTAATAATAAAAAATTATAAACTGGGTGTGATGGTACATGCCTGTACTCTCAGCTGCTTGGAAAGCTGAGATGGGAGCATCGCTTGAACCCAGGAGTTTGAGGCCAAAATAAGCAACATGGTGATACCTACTCTCTAAAAAAGATTTTTTTTAAAAAACCCAACAAAACAACAAACACCCATGAACCCTGCTTAGGAAATAGAACACTACCCATACATTTATTTGAAGGCCCCTCCCCAACCAGATAATTATTATTCTTAATTTTTTTATTCCCTAGTTTTTCATTATAGTTTGACTATGGCTATATCTGTACCGATATGCGATTCTTAGTTTTGCATGGTTTTGAGCTTTATACAAAGGGAATCATATAGTATGTGGATTCTTCTGTGACTTTTTTTTTTTTTTTTTTTGAGATGGTGTCTCACTCTGTAGCTCAGGCTGGAAAGCAGTGGCGTGATCTGGGCTCACTGCAACCTCTGCCTCCCAGGCTCATGCAATTCTCATGCCTCAGCCTCCTGAGTAGCTGGGTTTACAGGCGTGTACCACCATGCCTAGCTAATTTTTTTTGTATTTTTAGTAGAGACGGGGTTTCACCACGTTGACCAGGCTGGTCTCAAACTCCTGACCTCAAATGATTCACCTGCCTTGGCCTCCCAAAATGCTGGGATTACAGGTGTAAGCCACCGCAACCAGCCTTCTGTGACTTAACATTATTGAGATTGATCTATAGTAATGCATGTGACTGCAGTTTAGTTATTTTTCGTTGCTGTATGGTATGTGAGTATTTCAGTAAATCACAATTTATCCATCCTCTTGCTGATAGAAACTTGGATTGTTGCCAGTTATTTTGCTATTATGAATGCTAGCATAGCATAGCGTGTTTCTTGGTATACAGGTATAAGGTTTCTCTAGGGTATATGCCTAGAAGTGAAACTGAGGGTCATAGGGTAGGTTCATTTTCTTTTCTTTTCTTTTTCTTTTTTTTTTTAAATGGAGTCTCGCTCTCTCGTCCAGGCTGGAGTGCAGTGGTGTGATCTCATCTCACTGCAACCTCCGCCTCCCAGGTTCAAGCAATTCTCCTGCCTCAGCCTCTCGAATAGCTGGGATTACAGGTGCCTGCTACCACGCCCAGCTAATTTTTTTTGTATTTTTAGTAGAAACGGGGTTTCACCATGCTGGCCAGGATGGTCTCAATCTCCTGACCTCGTAATCCACCCGCCTTGGCCTCCCAAAGTGCTGGGATTACAGACATGAGCCACTGTGCCCAGCCGGTATGCTCATTTTCAACTTTACTTGATAATGTCAATTTATTTCCATAGTAGTTGTACAAATTTGCACTGCCATCAAAGAATATAAGTGTTCCTATTGCACCACATCTTAGCCAATACTTTATATTATCAGAGTTTTCATTTTCTTTTCTTTTCTTTCTTTCTTTCTTTTTCTTTTTTTTTTTTTTGAGACGGAATTTCGCTCTTGTTGCCCAGGCTGGAGTGCATTGGCGTGATCTTGGCTCACCACAACTTCCGCCTCCCGGGTTCAAGTGATTCTCCTACCTCAGCCTCCCGAGTAGCTGGGATTACAAGCATGTGCCACCACACCCGGCTAATTTTGTATTTTTAGTAGAGACAGGGTTTCTCCATGTTGGTCAGGCTGGTCTCGAACTCCCTACCTCAGGTGATCTGCCCGCCTCAGCCTCCCAAAGTGCTGGGATTACAGGCGTGAGCCACTGTGCCTGGCCTCAGAGTTTTCATTTTCTTCTAATACATTATTGAGCTTTGATTTATATTTCTCTGATTCCTAAGTTAAACATTTTCTCATGAGCACAAAATGGCAAAGACAAGCAGATAAAACTTGCTTTCCTTTTTTTTTTTTTTTGAGACGTAGTCTTGCACTGTTGCCCAGGCTGGAGTGCAGTGGCGCTATCTCGGCTCACCACAAGCTCCACCTCCTGGGTTCACTCTGCCACCACGCCCGGCTAATTTTTTTGTATTTTTAGTAGAGACAGGGTTTCACTGTGTTAGCCAGGATGGTCTCCATCTCCTGACCTCGTGATCTGCCCACCTCGGCCTCCCAAAGTGCTGGGATTACAGGCGTAAGCCACTGCGCCCGGCTGAAACTTTCTATTAAAGTAAAATTATAAGTGGCTTCTCATAGAAAGATTTCTTTTTTTTTTTTTGCCATCTATGTTTCTTCTCTTTGTTTTTTTTTTGAGACGGAGTCTCACTCTGTCGCCCAGGCTGGAGTGCAGTGGTGCGACCTTGGCTTGCTGCAACCTCCACCTTCTGGGTTCAAGCTATTCTCCTGCCTCAGCCTCCCAAGTAGCTGGGATTACAGGCACATGCCACCATGCCCAGCTGATTTTTTTTGTATGTTTAGTAGAGACAGGGTTTCACCATGTAGGCCAGGCTGGTCTCGAACTCCTGGCCTCAGGTGATCCGCCTGCCTCAGCCTCCCGTAGTGTTGGGATTACAGGCGTAAGCCACCATGCCTGACATTCTCTTTCTTTTATAACGACCTTATTCAAAATTTTTACCCATTTTTTTTCTGTCTTTTCTTTTTATTTTTTGAGATGGATTCTCACTCCATTGCTCAGGCTGGACTGCAATGGTGCAATCACAGCTCACTGCAGCCTCAACCTCCCTGGTTCAAGCAATCCTCCCACCTCAGCCTCCCAAGTAGCTGGGACACAGGTGAGTGCCACTACACCCAGCTAAATATATATATATGTGTGTGTGTATATATATATATATGAGATGGATTCTTGCCATGTTGCCCAGGTTGGGTTTTTCCCATTTTTCCCATCAGTTGGTCTTTTTTTTTTTTTTTTTTTGAGACCGAGTCTCACTCTGTTGTCCAGGCTAGAGTGCAGTGGTGTGATCTTGGCTCACTGCAACTTCTGCCTCCCGGGTTCAAGCAATTCTCGTGCCCCTCCCGAGTAACTGGGACTACAGGCATGAGCCATCATGCCTGGCTAAATTTTTTTATATTTTTAGTAGAGACAGATGTTTCACCATGTTTGCCAGGCTGGTCTCAAACTTCTGACCTCAGGTGATCAGCCCACCTCGGACTCCCAAAGTGCTGGGATTACAGGCGTGAGCCACCACGCCTGGCTCATTTTATATTTTGAATACTAATCCTTTGGAGTTTATTTGAAAATATATCCTTTCAGTTTTTGCCTTGTCCTGTAACTATTTCCATAATGTCTTTTGAAGAAGAGAAGATGTAGCCGGGCATGGTGGCTCACGCCTGTAATCCCAGCACTTTGGGAGGCCGAGGCGGGCGGATCACGAGGTCAGGAGATCAAGACCATCCTGGCCAACACAGTGAAACCCCGTCTCTACTAAAAATACAAAAAAATTAGCTGGGGTTGGTGGCGGGCGCCTGTAATCCCAGCTACTCGGGAGGCTGAGGCAGGAGAATGGCGTGAACCTGGGAGGCGGAGCTTGCAGAGAGCTGAGATGGTGCCACTGCACTCCAGCGTGGGCAACAGAGCGAGACTCCGTCTAAAAAAAAAAAAAAAAGAAATGTAGAAGATGTAAATACAGACAAAAATATAAATTTTAGTATTTACAGCTTGTGAATTTTGTGTATTAAGAAATCTTTCTCTACCTCCAATGTTAGCAAGATATTCTCCTGCATATTTAGTTTTTTACCAGAAAATAAACATCAATTTTATTAATATAATAGCAACAGAAGGGCTTCCAATTTCTCAGAAGGAAAGTAACATGAAACCAACACCGCCTGGTAAGTGTTACAAGATTAAATGTCCACATTTCTTGATCTGATAGCTTCCCACCACACACCAAAGGTTTTTCAAGGACAACTTCCACAAGAGCTGCTGCAAGAACACGTTTTTCACTGGGCATAGCTTCACAGTCAACTCCTCAAGCAGAAGACTGAAATATTATCTCTTTTTAGAAGATATTTTTTAGGGTGAACATATCAGTATGGAGAACAGAGCTTTGCTTCTCAAGTTCAAAAAAACCCATGAACGAATCTATCAATTTTTCTCTGATAACAGTGTACCAGAGTGTTCTGTGGAGAATTCTTTTCCATCCCTACCACACATCTGGGTGAAGACAGAGGAAGGAGTGGCAAGGTGCTGGTACACTAGCAGGCACTTCTGTTGATGCTCTGGGCTCCACTCCCTTTCTGTTGGTAGTAGTAGCCGTCTTTTTTGCCGGCTGAAGCAGCTTGATGTGGAGGAGGAAGGGGCCAACTAACAATCACCCCTTGCCACCCACCAATCACCTCTTCTGGAAGTCATATTTTTTGCGTTCATAGAAGAGGTCTTAGAGATCCCCAAATTGGCAATCTTTGGGCAGACATCTCTATCCTTCTTCTGGATGGTGAGCTCCTTACAATAATAGGCATCAGAGACCCCAGGACCTCCACAGATCACACAATGCCCCTGGTAAGATCTATACTTACATTTATCACCTATGTACACCAGGGTGCAAAGATGCACCTATAGGAGTCACAAATCACACACTTGCCATCACATTTTTCACATAGCAGCCTGCTTGTGGCAAATGATCAAATCCAGATGATGTTTAGCCATAGCTCCTATGTCTCCCATATATTTAAGTAAATTTATAATTTTGCCTTTTAGATATTAACGTTTTTCTTTTTCATTTTCTTTCTTTCTTTCTTTTTTTTTTTTTTTTTGAGATGGAGTCTCGCTCTGTCACCCCCGCTGGAGTGCAATGGCGCAATCTCGGCTCACTGCAACCTCCGCCTCCCGGATTCAAGTAATTCTCCTGCCTCAGCCTCCCGAGTAGCTGGGATTACAGGCATGCACCACCACACCTGGCTAATTTTTGTATTTTTAGTAGAGACAGGGTTTCACCATGTTGGCCAGGCTGGTCTCGAACTCCTGACCTTGTGATCCGCCCACCTTGGCCTCCCAAAGTGCAGGGATTACAGGCGTGAGCCACTGCACCTGACCTTTTTTTTTTTTTTTTTTTTGAGACAGGGTCTCATTCTGTCACCCAGGTTAGAGGGTAGTGGCATGATCTTGGCTCACTGCAACCTCCACCTCCTGGGCTCAAGTGATCCTCCCGCCTCAGCCTCCAGAGTAGGTAGAACTCTAGGCTGGTGCCACCATGCCCAGCTAATTTTTATATTTTTAGTAGAGATGGGGTCTCGCCATGTTGCCCAGGCTGTTCTCGAACTCCTAGGCTCAAGCGATCCTCCCACTTCAACCTCCCAAATTGTTGGGACTGCAGGCTTGAGCCACCACTCCCAGGCTTTCCCATCATCATGTGTCAAGAAGTCAAGCATTTCCTAAGCACCAGCTGATAACAGCTGCTAGGTAGGCTTATCACACTTCTACAGATTTGGCTAATAAAGAGACAATGAGCCCTAAAAGATTCAGACAATGTGTTACTTACACGGACTGCAAAAGCAATCAGCATGGTCTTAGCTCTGTGCAACCCCAGTTCCACAGGAAAATATTGAACCAGAGGGCCAAGCAACAGACAACAGTAGTGGCAGGTCACTATGTTGCTGAAGAGCCGACTCTAGAATGCAACTAAGTGGTCTTATAGACTTCCACTGTACCTTAAAAGAGATTAAGGTGGAAAATCCCATGCTTCATTGGAACCAGAAAATTGAATGAAAAACTGCTCATAGCAGCCTCCCACAAGATAGGGAGTCTCTCACAAGATAAGGAGAGAGAACAGAAATATCCTTGTGACAGCTCTTTAGACGACTCTATCCATGTTCTAGGCAAGTTTTGGGTCAGAATGTGGTTGCACGTTGCATATAAGGTCTATGAGGAGATATGCAAGATCTCTAGGATTCCATAGCAGAGCTATTCCTCTAAACCATTAATTGCTGGATTTTGAACTTTAGCAAATACTTATTCTGACCACTCTGGTCATGATGTACTTCACATCACTTTTTATAATAAAAAGTGTTTCTGCAGTAGGTTTGCCAATATTGTTTAGAATTTTTACAAGTAAAAGTCTGATTACCCTGTAATTCTTTTCTCATACTTTCTTTTTCTGGCTTTGTTAACAAGGTTACGTGGTAGCCTGATGAAATGAGGTGGGGACTTTCACCTGTCTTTCCAGACTTTGAAACTTTGAAAGATTTTGTTAAAGATGAGATTTATTTATTTATTTATTTATTTCTTAAGAGACGGAATTTTGCTCATTGCCCGGGCTGGACTGCAATGGTGCAATCTTGGTTCACTGCAACCTCTGCCTCCCAGGTTCAAGTGACTCCTCTGCCTCAGCCTCTTGAGTAGCTGGGATTACAGACATGCGCCACCATGCCCAGCTAATTTTGTATTTTTAGTAGAGACGGGGTTTCACTATGTTGGTTAGGCTGGTCTCGAACTCCTGACCTCAGGTGATCCACCTGCCTTGGCCTCCCAAAGTGCTGGGATTAGAGGCGTGAACCACCACACCTGGCCTGAGAATTATTTTTTTTGAATGGTAAAATTCAATAGTAGAATCATAGGGTCGCCATGTTTTTCTTTGTTGGAAGATTTTTAATACAGATTAAAATTTTGAGTTATGGAACTGTTCACATTTTTTATTACTTGAGTCTTTTACAGTATGTTGCATTTCTAGTTATTTGTCCACTTCATTCAAATTTGCAATTTTATCATGTTTTTTTTTTTTTTTTTTTTTTTTGAGGCAGAGTGTCACTCTGTCATCCAGGCTGGAATGCAGTGGCGTGATCTCGGCTCACTGCAACCTCCGCTTCCCAGGTTCAAGCGATTCTCCTGCCTCAGCCTCCCGAGTAGCTGGGATTACACGTGTGCCACCATGCCTGGCTAATTTTTGTATTTTTTGTAGAGACGGGGTTTTGCCATGTTGATTAGGCTGGACTCAAACTCCCGACCTCAAGCCATCTGCCTGCCTCCGCCTCCCAAAGTGCTCGGATTACAGGTGTGAGCCACCGTGCCCAGCCTATCATTTTTTCATAATATCTTTTTATTACCAGTTCAAACAGCGACTGTATCTGCATATCTACTTCAAAAAAAATTTTAACTTCAATTAATTTTATTTTTGAGACAAAGTCTTCCTCTGTTGTCCAGGCTGGGGTGCAGTACAGTGATCTTGGCTTATGGTAGCCTCTGCCTTCTATTCTCAAATGATCCTCCCACCTCCACCTCCTGAATAGCTGAACTACAGGCCTATGCCACCACACTAGGCTAATTTTTCCAAATCTTTTGTAGAGATGAGGTATATTGCCCAGGCTGGTCTGGAACTCCTGGGCTCAAGCAATCCTCCCACCTTGGCATTCCCAAAGTAGTGGAATTACAGGCGTGAGCCACCATGCCCGGCCTTTTTTATTTTTAATGTTTTTCACGCTTTTCTTCTTCTTTCTTGATCAATCTTGCTAAGGTTTATACATTTCATTAAGGTTTTCAATGAGCCAAATTTTGGTTTATTCATCTGCTTTATCATGCGTTTCCTGTTTTATTATTTTCTGCTTTATTATTTCCCTCCTTTGCAGTTATGATTTTTTAACCTAAAAAATGGATGCTTAGCTCATTAGTATTCAGCCTTTCTTCTCTCGTATGAACTTAATGGTCACTGAGCACCCACAATTTCTGATACATGCTATATGATTGTTAACGTAAGGAAAAATACCTAATTATAGTGGATCCAAGAGAGATTGAGAGTAGAGGAAACAGAAATAGAAAGTAAAGACTAATTTCAGGCCGGGTGAAGTGGCTCACACCTGTAATCCCAGCACTTTAGGAGGCCGAGGTGGGCGAATCACTAGAGGTCAGGAGTTCGAGACCAGCCTGGCCAACATGGTGAAACCCCGTCTCTATTAAAACAAATACAAAAATTAGCCTGGTGTGCTGGTATGCACCTGTAATCCCAGCTACTCAGGAGGCTGAGGCAGGAGAATCTCTTGAACCTGGGAGGCAGAGGTTGCAGTGAGCTGAGATCATGCCACTGCACTCCAGCCTGGGTGACACAGCAAGACTCTGTCTCAAAGAAAAAAAAAAGAAAGTAAAGTAAAGACTAATTTTTGAAGTTTTTGTGGAAGGGAGAGTAGAGAAAAGTGGCAGTAGCTGGAGAATAATGTGTGATCAAGGGAGAATGATCAGCCAAATACATTAAATATTAATGAGATGCAAACCATTCAAGTCACACATATATTCTTACAGAATTAGCAGACATTCTGCTTAGAATAAATGAGAGACCTCTGTGCATATTTAAATTGTTGGCCATTTGGTTCCTCACACCATATCGTGATTGCACTTCATCCTCCAACTCCAGCTCAAGGTATAGGCAACAACAGTGTAAATTCAGAGTTAGCGTGAGCATGTGTGTTTTGCATATCTCTTACTAAAAAAAGTAGCTCAAATTTACTGGCGTCTCATTTAGTCAAAATATATGTGTATGTGTGTGTGTGTGTGCATGTGTAAACAATGTGTGCTTGTATATTTGTGGGTACACAATTTGAGAATGGCATTGAGTAGTAAGAGACAGGGCTAGACAGGAATCAGATCACAAAGTCACTTACTAAGAAGGTTAAATTTTATCAAGTATGTGACATCTCTTAGTGTGGGAGATAAAATTCTAGTCTAGACTCTTGATAAGCTCACCAAGGTCTAGTAGCAAGTAAGGCTCAACTCATGGGACCTTGTAAAAAAGAGTCCCGGAAAGGGAAATAAAGGCTTTCTCAGATGAAGTAAACCTCAGAGAATTTTTTACCAGAAGACCTATTATTAAACAATGGCTAACAGGCTAAAGGGAGTTTTCCAAAGAGAAAGGAAACTATAACCTAAGGATGCTGAGACCCCAGGAAGAAAGAAAGAAAAATAGAATGGTTATGACAGAGGTAAATATAATAAACTAAGCTTCTCTTCATGCTTTTTAAAGGTACTATTTGAGAGTTGAAGCCAAATTTATATCATCTAACATGATGCTCAATGTATGTAGAGAAACTGCTTAAAGCATTTATATTTATTTAACAGGTAGAGAGAGTCAAGTGATCTAAATGAAAGTGAGGTACTTCACTTGAGGTGCTAAAATGTTGCTTAGTAATAGACTGTGATGTGGTACATATGTATATACTAACACCTAGAGCAAGTCCTTAAAAAATAAGACATATTTGGCTGGATGAGGTAGCTCACGCCTGTAATCCCAGCACTTTGCAAGGCTAAGGCAGGAGGATTGCTTGAGCCCAGGAGTTAGAGACCAGCGTGGGCAACATGTCAAAACCTCGTTTCTACCAAAACAAACAACAACAGCAACAAAACTAATTAGCTGGATGTGATGGCATGGCCTGTAGTCCTAGCTACTCGGGAGGCTGAGCGGGGAGGATCGCTTGAGCTCCGGAGGAGGTTGAGGCTGCAGTGGTGCCCTGATAGTGCCACTGCTCTTCAGCCTGGGTGACAGAGCAAGACTGTCTCAAAAAATAAAAATAAAAAGAGAACTATATTCAAGAACACTATTGACATATCAAAATGGAATTTTAAAAAACGTTCAAGTGACTCATCAAAAGATAAGAGGCAGGGAACAGAAGGACAAAAAGTGGAACAAGCAAACATAAACTAAATAATAAAATGGCACACTTATGCCTTAACACATCAATAATTACTTTCAAAGTAAATAATGTCTAACTATTAATAATTAAGGCCGGGTGCAGTGGCTCACAGCCAGGCATGGTGGCTCACACCTGTAATCTCAGCACTTTGGGAGGCCGAGGTCAGGAGTTTGAGACCAGCCTGCTCAACACGGTGAAACCCCATCTCTACTAAAAATACAAAAATTACCTGGGCGTGGTGGGCTGAGGCAGGAGAATCGCTTGAAGCTGGGAGGCGGAGGTTGCAGTCAGCCAAGATTACACCACTTCACTCTAGCCTGGGCAACAGAGGAGACTCCATCTCAAAAAAAAAAAAAAAAAAGGAATGGCCGGGTGCAGTGGCTCACGCCTGTAAAATCCCAGCATTTTGGGAGGCTGAGGTGGGTGGATCACCTGAGGTCAGGAGTTCGAGACCAGCCTGGCCAACATGGTAAAACCCCATCTCCACTAAAAATACAAAATTAGCCGGGCATGGTGGCACACGCCTGTAATCTCAGCTACTCAGGAGGCTGAGGTGGGAGAATCGCTTGAACCCAGGAGGCGGAGGTTGCAGTGAGCTGAGCTCGTGCCACTGCACTCCAGTCTGGGTGACAAGAGTGAAACTCCGTCTCAAAACAAACAAACAAACAAAAAATTAAAACACAGATAAAAACACATGACCCAACTATATGCAATCTACATGAAACTCACTTCAAGCATAATGAATGCAGCTCGAAAATAAAAGAATAGAAAATGACAATTATGTAAACATTAAAAAGCAGTAATGGCTAGGCTATATTAATATCACATAAAGTAGAATACAGAGCAAAGAAAATTACTAGGGACTAGGAGTGACATTATGTAATCAGAAAAAGATCAATTAGCTGAAAAGAAATGGTGACCCTAAATGTGTAAGCACCAAACAACACAGTCTCAAAATACATAAAAACTGAGCAGGGTGTGGCCGGACATGGTGGCTCATGCCTATAATCCCAGCACTTTGGGAGTCCAAGGCTGGTGGATCACCTGAGGTCAGGAGTTCGAGACCAGCCTGGCCAACATGGTGAAATTCTGTATCTACTAAAAATAGAAAAAAAAAATTAGCAGGGAGTGGTGGTGGGCACCTATAATCACAGCTACTGGGAAGGCTGAGGCAGGAGAATTGCTTGAACCTGGAGATGGCGGTTGCCGTGAGCCAACGCCATTGCACTCCAGCCTGGGCAACACAGTGAGACTCTGTCTCAACAACAACAACAACAACAAAAAAACAAAAAACAAAATTGATCTGGCTGAAAGGAGAAATAGATAATTCTGTATGGGTAGTTTATTGAGGTTAGTGGCTTTTTATGGTTGTCTTGGACAGATGCTACAACAACAAAAAAAGAGCAAAACACATTCAAAGCAAGCAGAAAGATGGAAATCATAAAGATAAAACCCTACATCAATAAAATAGAAAAACAAAAACAAAGAAACAAAAAGCTAGTTCTTAAAAAAAGTAATGAAATTGATAAACTTCTAGCAAGACTGACAAAGATTAAAGAGAGAAGACATAAATCACCACTATGAGGAATCAAACTGAAGATATCATTACATATCCTGCAGCTATTAAAAAGATAATAAAGGAAATGCTACAAAAACTTTATGTTCACAAATTCAGCAACATGGAAGAAGTGAACAAATTCTTCAAAATTCAAAAGCCACCCAAAACGCAATCAAGATTAAATAGACAATCTGAATAGCCCCATAACCACTAAAGAAATATCTCCAGGCTTGGACACTTTTACTGGAGACTTGCATCAAACATTTAAATCAAAATTAACGTCATTCTGAGCTTAGATGCAAAAATCCTCAATAAAATATTAGCAAATAAAATTCAACAATGAATAAGAATTATACACTGACCAAGTGGGATTTATTCAGGCATGCAAGGTTTGTTTAACCTTTGGAAACTAATCAGTGTAATCCACCGTATCAATAGGGTAAAGAAGAAAATCTTATGATGATATAAATTGATGCAGAAAAAGCATTTGATAAAATCTACCCACCCACTCGTGACAAAAATTTAAAAATCAATCTCTCAGCATATTAGGATAAAGGAGAATATCATCTTTATTTTCTTTAAGAGATGGAGTCTTGCAGCCCAGCTTAGGGTGCAGTGGTTCGATCACAGCTCACTGCAGCCTTGATCAACTGAGCTAAGTGATCCTCCTGCCTCAGCTTCCCAAGTAGCTGGGACCAAAGGCATGCACCACCATGCTCAGCTAATTTTTTCTTTTTTTCAAGATGGAGTTTAGCCCTTTCGCCCAGGCTGGAGTGCAGTGGCGCGATCTCGGCTCACTTCAACTTCTGCCCCCCGGGTTCAAGTGATTCTCCTGCCTAAGCCTCCCGAGTAGCTGGGATTATAGGTATCCACCACCATGCCTGGCTAATTTTAGTATTTTTGTAGAGATGGGGTTTCACCATGTTGCCCAGGCTGGTCTCAAACTCCTGACCTCAGGTGATCCACCCACCTTGGTCTCCCAAAGTGTTGGGATTACAAGCTTGAGCCACCGCACCCAGCCTCATGCTTAGCTAACTTTATTATAGAGACGGAGTCTCCCTGTGTTGTCCAGGCTGGTCTCAAACTCCTGGCCTCAAGCAATCCTCCCACTTCAGCCTCCCAAAATGCTGAGGTTACAGGTGTGTGGGGAAGAGATGGGGGATTCACCATGTTGGTAGAGATGGGGATTCACCGTGTTGCCCAGGCTGATCTTGAGCTCCTGAGCTCAGGCAGTCCACCTGCCTCAGTCTTCCAAATTGCTGGGATTACAGTTATGAGCCACCACGCCCGGCAGAATTCTTAATGTGTTGCTAATTTTGGTCCACATTCTTATTTGTTGCACTTAGTTTTTGGAGGAAAAAAAATTGTGTGTCAGGCCCACTGCTTTATATGAACACTTAACTATCCCATGGTACACTCCTACAGGCTGTGGGCCCTGTATAGTGAACCACCCAAGAAATCAGCTCCTTTTTTGAAGAAAGGGCCACATGTAATATATCTTTCCTATCTTGTTAAAGAGGCACTTCAAGGCGTTAGGGCTTATAGAGAAGAACCTTTGTACTTCGACGAAGATGAACGTGAATGAGTATGGCAGATTCAAGGCATAAGACAGGTCTTAAGATGTAATTGTCCTTACTTCATCAGTTACTCTAGTATGTTTGCAGATTTGTCTTTTTTTCCACTCATAAATTCTATTTTTATATTAAAAGAATCTATAATCTGAGATTGAACTCACTTTTTTAGTTATCTATATTTTGATCTTTTTTATTATACATATATATTTGCAAAAGTACAGTTGTCAATAAATGTATCCTTTTTTTATTTTATGTCTTTGGAATTCAGGTGATATTTAAAAAGGTCTTTCCATCTCTCAGATTATAAATGCAAAGTATTATATAGTATCACAATGTAACCAAATCCTCAGTAGACTACACCTTATATTACTCATTCACACAAAGGCTTAAAAGGGCACTGATTGTCCACAAGGGATGATTTTGCCACCCGGGAGACATTTGGTTATGCCTGGAGACAATTTTGGTCAACACCACCCGGGATGTGCTGACATCTAGTGGGTAGAGGCCGGTAATACTGCTAAACCTCCTACAATGCACAGGGTAGCCCCTTCTCCCCACCCCAACAAAGAGTTATCCAGCCAAAAATGTCATATATGGATGAGGTTGAGAAGATCTACCATGAACCATTTTTCCTCTGTGACTGTTCAGATCCCCACTGTTTCAGGATATGTATATCATAGAACATTGAAAAGATTGAGGGAGGTGGAAAAGAAAGAAAAAAGCAGGAACCAGATAAAGAAATTTTGGTAAATTGGAGAAAACCCTTTTACTTCATTTGTACTGTCCTTAATTCAGTACCTCTAATTCAGCTCCCAAAACTCAAATTTAAACACCATTTTATAGAATACATCAGAAAAACGAAAAGAAAAAAATCCTGACAAACATTGGCATACTTCCTAAGAGACAAAAGCATGAAGAAGAGACTAATTATTATGTAAATGCCTTTATTTGAACCACTACATTGCTACCAGATTACATCACTTTTCAGAGTTAGAGTAACATAATACCTTGGAAACTATAGCAAACAGCTTGACAAAGCAAGAGTACATTAATTCCTACATATATACTTTTATTTTTAGTGACCACATCTCTCTGTTTTAGGTGTAAAATTAAAAAATATATTGTACACTTAGCATACTTGGCCTACCAAATCCCGTCTAAGTTCTGAGCACACTCTCTCCTCAAAAATATCATATTCAACAGCATTTTAAATTTAGAGAGAGAGTTTGATGATACAGGTTTTAAAACAAATAAGCATGTATTGAACCAAGTGATTTAAGACAAAATATTTCAATTGTTTACAGCTTGGGTATGAGAGGGAAGATGCAAATTTAAGGTACATTTTTCTTCTAGCTACGATGTATGTTTTACTTACTTGAAGACCCCTTAAAAAAAGTAGCAAAATCAGCAGTCTTGTTTAATGTAATCAAAATATTCTTAAATGTACAAAAAAGGATCATGTAGAAAGAATACTGTAAAAAGATACTGATCTTAAGAATAAAAGAATAAGAAAAGCTTCTATTACATTCTGCACAGCCAGTTACTTCGGCAAATTTTCAGTACTACAAAGATAAGCAAAGCATACTCATATCCAAATACCCTCTGACCATAGTTCTCGAATAAGAACTAGCATACTGGATGGAAAGCAAAATTACTGTCTAATAATATTCATATCCCATCATCTAAGCGAGTCCCAAGAGAGGGACATTCTAAGAGGGCAAAAGATAACAGAGCGAGAAATAACATACAGCAATGGGAAATGTCGAGGGCAGCATTTTAGGAGGAGAGAGTAAAATGTTTTGGCTATGAGCACATTTCAGGCGTGCCTGACAAATTCAACTCTGACTATGGGAAAGAGGAGTTGTTTTTCTTAAACCCTTTCCCCTGAGGGCTCTCATGATGAGCTAGTCCTGTTAATCAAAATGAAAAGTCCTTTGAATGGCCAAGAGTTCCTTAAGCCATAAGCACTTCACCTGGAAATAGCTGACCTGCGAATCATGCACCTGGGAGCAAGGCTGTTTTATTCAGATTGGTTATTTTACACTCTCTTCATTCCCCTGCCCATCAAACATGCAAACACAGTCATGACCATCTTGGGCTTTACTTCCACAAGGTCTTCAGGGAGAGCATACACTCTGGCTCCGATTCTTCTAGCCATTGACACTGCATACCTATTTTAGGGGGAAACAAAATCAGGATGAAATTCTTGTCAGTTAAGGACACCACGTAAGACATCTATTTCCTCATACATAATTATTATGCTGGGATGCAAAAATTCCATATTGATAGTTCCAATTAGAACAGTTTTGCTTTTTGTTTTCTTTTGATTTGGGTTTTGATTTCACTTTGAAGTTACAGTAGGTTTTTAAGCTCTATTATTTGGGGCCAATAATATTTATTCACTCTTTTTCTCCAATGTGAGCTGAGAATTAAGCTTGAAGCACCAACTTTATATATATAATTACCTAGGCTGTCTATACAATCCATGTTAGTATTCTCATTGCACATATAATAACACACACTCAAGTCATCTTAGAGATATGAGGTGGAAAATCATGCTAGATGCAAAACCCAAGTTGTTAGGCAGATGCAATGAATACTTCCAAATATTCATGAGAAGGGAGACAGTCTACATGGTACGCGGACAGAGTGGCTGGACCAAAAACTAGAAAAGGTAGACAAAGGAAGGGACAGAAGAACTGAGATGTCCAGGTAGGGAAATTTTCAGGAACACATCTCAACTAATCTGTGAAGCATTTCTAGGTGTGTTGGAACCAGAATCTTTAAAGATAATTAAATCATCGGGTTTCTAGAAAAAGAGATTTCAAGAGTTCTTGATATATTGTGGATATTAGACCTTTGTCATATCTGCTAGAAATATTTTTCAAGGAAAAAAGAAATAATGTGCCTAACTCCAAAGTTTTGCAAGAATGCTTCTTAGCTGTTCTGTAATGCAGGACTGTGGATGGATTTTCAATGTCTAACTAGTAAGGTTTTCATGGGTCACCCATGAAGCCAGGTCACACTCTAGGTCTTTGGTGAAGAAGAAAATAGGCTGGTGGAAAAGACCTTCTGAATATTGTTGAAATGCAAGAAACTTTCAAGGCATAGTCTTCTGTGGAGGGCTAGCAAGCATTCTGTTAATATGGGAACTGACGAAGATAAATTCAACAAATGTAGTAAGAATCATCTATGTATATATAGTAAAAGAGACATAAGTAGATAATGCGTTTTTTAAAAAAAGAATGAGACAGACAGATGAACACCCTAAGCTCTTATTTTCCTTGTTGTAAAGTTTTACCTGATTTGCATTAAAATACATGCTACATTATTTCTGTAATCCACTGAAGCAACAACCAACTAAGCACCTAGTAGGCCAAGCACAAGGCTAGGCTCTTATAATTTTTAAAAATTTAATCTTTATAAAATCTAAGGTAAGTATTATTGCCCCCAGTTTACTGATGAGGAATCTGAGGCTCCAAGAGGTTTCTACCAAGGTGACACTACTCTTAAATGGCAGAACCTGAATTAGAATTCAGATCTGTCCAGCTGCAAAGCTGCGTTCTTTTCATACTATTAGCAGTCTCCCTTACTTGGCATTATTGTGTTTGTCATCTTCTGTTAGATTGCCACTCTTCACAAGGTCATAGTTTATACAGCCTGGCTGGATGGCATCAATTAAATCCACAACTGCCAAACTGGAGCTGATCGTCTTGTCCTAGTGTGAAATGAGAACAAATCCGAGAATTTTGATACATACAAATTAACATGTGCTTACTTATATCGAGTGCCAAAAACAAAGCCCAGTGAATTCGTAAAGAATTGTGCCATTAGCCCAACACTAATTCTCACTCACAAAGAAGCCAAAGGTTGCCTTCCCAAATGATAGATGTTATCTAGCAAACATAATATTTAATAGTCAAATATGGATTCTGACCTTAAAACTCTGAATGGAAGTTGATTTTCCAGCTTCACTCAACGTTCTGTTCACCCAGTTCACAATGATGTCGTCATTGGCTTTCTGACCATCTCCAAGATCTTCCAGGACATTGAGGGTATATCTAAGAGAAGCAGCAGAAGAAAACGTCACAATCTACTTTATGAGGAAAAATGCAAACATCAGAAAGATGCTTCATCTTCCACTTTTTATATTTCTTAAATTTTTCTTCTTTTTTTTTGAGACGGAGTCTCGCTCTGTCGCCCAGGCTGGAGTGCAGTGGCGCAATCTCCCACTCACTGCAAGCTCCACCTCCCGGGTTCACGCCATTCTCCTGCCTCAGCTTCCTAAGTAGCTGGGACTACAGGTGCCCACCACCACGCCCGGCTAATTTTTTTATATTTTTAGTAGAGACAGGGTTTCACCATGTAGCCAGGATGGTCTCGATCTCCTGACCTCGTGATCCACCCTCCTTGGCCTCTCAAAGTGCTGGTATTACAGGCGTGAGCCACCACTCCTGGCCCCTATATTCCTTAAATTTCAAGGACTAAAGATTTCATGGAAAGAGATTCACACTATGTGAAAAAAATATTTCAAGCAGTAGTGGCTTGCTACTGATCTACCCTTTGTAGTGGTGAGAGAGGAGCAGACTGACAGTGCTTTAATGAGCAGGTCCAACAGCCTACTGCAGGCACATTTTGTACTATTCCAATAGTGGTAACGGCATAAAATAAGCTGTGCTTTGGCTGGTGCCCAGTCATAATGAATGCTTTTCAGCATTATGGTGATCTTCAGCAGCATTACAGAGAGAGATCTTTATTTTCAAATGAGCATGAAGATGTTCATAATTTTGTTCTGACAATTTTTTAATTCACTGACACTCATTTCGGAGTGTAAATACAACATATTTCAAAAGTGTAGTTATTGACATGTCCACTTATTAAACACAGTAAGGACTAAATCACAGACCTGTATGATAGTAAAGACTAAACAGCTAAAATTGTGTACTATACCTTCTCATCAGCTGCCAGACTAAAGCTAAAGTCAGGGTTTGGTTCCCATCATTCAGGTCTTGCCCTCCAATGCCAACCAGGGAGAATTTAGCAGGATGCTTCCCTAATTCAACAGCATAGTTGCAGTTTTCTAGCTGCAAAGGCACAAGAGTAAATGGTTAAAGACTTCCATTTGTTTAATCTGCATACGTGTGTGTGTGTCTTGTATAATGCTAGGTATCAGCACACAAAAACAAATAAGACACAGTTTTTGTCCTCAAGAAGCTCAGCGTCAAGAGTTTTAGAAACAAAAGAAATGAATCGAGAATAAAAATACTCTAACAAAGATATACAGCAACTTAATTATCTACCTTTTTCATGTTGGCT